>NW_020174561.1:3480567-3784405 GCF_003031525.2 Neophocaena asiaeorientalis asiaeorientalis
TTTTTTTTTGCATCTAATCTAAGAAATCTTTGCATAACTCAAGGTCAAAAAGATTTTCTCCTATTTTTCCTTCTAGAGATTTTATAGATTTAGCTTCTCTCTAGGTCTACCATCAATGTGAGTTAATGTCTGTGTATGACATGAGATGATGGTTGATATTTATTTTTTGTGTGGGTATCCAGTTATTCTAGCACCATTTGTTGAAAAGATTATTTTTGTACTACCTTTCCTATTCTGTCCAATGCTGATTTTCTAGTACTAGCCAAAGCTCATTTTTAAAGTATTCAGCAATATTATTTTATACCCATTTTATAATAAGTATCATTATCTGCTAGTAAATGGTTGATACTCCATAAGGCATTTATCCTTTGTCTTTTGGGAATCTTTTTTTCAAAAATCAACTTTACTGAGGTATAGTTTACAAACAGCAGACTGTATCTTTTAGTGAATATCACTTTTGAAAGTGGGTCAGAAGTGAAATCAATGATCTTTTGCTAGGTTCCATTGCTGGCTTCTCCCCAATTTTATCTAGTGAAAATTATGGATCATTTACCTGTGTCACGCACTGTGTTAGGAAAGAGACAAGAATAAGAAACCATTTTATAGAAGATTTCATTTTGGGAACTAGGAATAAAAGCATGTCACATAGGATCCAGTCACTGCTCTAATAAAGGTTAAGAAAAAAATATTGACAATCCCAGAGGAAAGAGTTACAGAAAACTTCACAGAGGTGGCATAGCTTGAATTAGGTTATCTTTATTATAATTCCTTTCGCGTTCTTTTGAAAAAGAAACATTCATCACAGAAAATTTAGAAAATATTTACCTCATTAATCTGGATTTTGGATGTTAGCAATCTCATCTGGATCAGAAAGCTCAGTGATGAGGTGTGCCTTAAATAAAGAAGGGAAACCTGTATAGAGATCTTCCCTCTAGAGTATTCATTTATGAATACTCTATGGTTTATGGTTACTAAAGCTAGCTGCACCTAAGTGCAAACTATTTGCCTTGGGCTAAACAAATGTGCTTCCTTGAAGAAAAGGAATGGATACGAGAGGAAATGGGATAGCTGTAAGAGGCCTGGAGGTGGGATTCCATTAAATGAAAAGAGCCATATAGAAATAGCAGTGTCTATGTTTCCTAGCACTCACCCTTTGCTAAGCATCCTAAGTGCTTTATTGAATTCTCACAGCAACCTTAGGAAAGATTTACAAAGAGAGAAATTAAGGCAAGAAATGTTAAGGTCTCCGTGGTAGATTACTGTTCAAAAATATTCACCCTCCCTTACTATCACTTCCCCATCCCACTGATCCTTGGTTTGGTCATGTGACTGGCTTTGGGCTCATGGTGGACAGAGTGTACTTCCTTGTCTCCTTACTTAGACTTTGGGCCTGGCCATGTGATTCTCTTTAGCCAATTGGATGCTAACAAATATAACACAAGCAGAGGCTTGAAATATGCATGTGTGGAGGGCTTCTCCTCTTATGCCTCTGCCATCACTATGAGATGAACATGCCCTAGGATAGCCTACTGGTCCAAAGAGGATGAAAGACAGGTGGAATGGACTTGGAACCAACCTGTAATTTGGAGCACAGCCCAGCCTGGATCAGGCAACCCACAGATGGTGAGAGAGAATAGTTGATTGTTGATTATTCCACTGAGTTTTATGGTGGTTTGTTATTCAGCCACCTAATTAAGTGGCAGAAAGAATTTGAACACTGACAATATGGGTACAGAGTCTGTATCATACTGCTACTTGTACAGGAAATAATGAGTTCTTTTCAAATGTCTAGGTAAAGATAATCAGTTGGAGGATGAAGCAAAGGTCTATAACTCAGGAGAAAGTAATGGGTTTGGAATTAAGAGAATATTTCATCAATTAAAGAACTAAACCTTGACAAATTGTTTAATCTCTCTGTACTTTCCTTAAAAGACTATTGTGAAAAATAAAGTACTAGCTGTCAAAGCTCTTTAAAATGTTGAGAGTGTTATGGAAATTCTAGTTTTTCCTTTAAGTCTATTTTGTTTCCTGCTGTATCTCAGTGCCTGGTGTGTCATAGGTGCTAAGTACACATTTGTTAAAATAAATTGAAGTGAATTATTTTCAAACAGTATTCTTAGTTCATAAATAACAAAAGCACAAAGCATATTTATCATTAGGAAAGTAATTAATTTCTATTCTTGACAAGAGTAGGAAAAAATGTCAAGAAGTTCCTTCCTCTTACAGCAGTAGACTGATATGGAATATACGGAGGATGTTCGTTTCTTATCTCTACTACCCAACTAATGGTACCAGACTGATGTTCTGCAAATCTTAACACTAATGAGAATGTTGCTGCAGTCTTCTAACAGGATACTTTCTGCCCCAAAGAGTGTTTCGTTAGTGGGAAAATATTTGAATTTAATATTTGTTCTGCAGTTTAAAAAATTAAGTTTTATTTATAAAATACAGATAATTCAGAAAACAACCAAATGAGCTTGTGAATTCCAAAGTTAGGTCACTATGATAGGAAGAAAATGTTCATTTGTCCTTTTTCCTTCTCTGTTTACCATGAAGCAAGATATAGCCAAATAAGATGTCTCCCTTTTAATACATATTGCATTTAATTCATTTAGGATTCTGGTCAAGGTTATGGTTAGTTTGGGGGCAAGTTTGTTCCTCACATCAAATCACGGAGACATTAAAGGATTAGAGGTGTTGTATAGGTTGTTCTACTTTTTATTATAACACAGGTTGCCTTTTTATCCCAAAACTTCTCCCATGATAACCTGAAAAAAATTTTGGTGGTGTCGATAAGGGTTACATCAGCTCTAAACTTTCCTGTTAAAATATTAAATGGGAACATTTGAACCAGTATTGCATCACCAATGTGAAACTAACAGTCTGGAAGCAGTAAATTTTACTTAAGTATATTTCATTGTAGTGAGTGCTTCATCCTGTGACAGATATTCTCCAGTGAAGATTTTGGGTGGAGACTTTCTGTCCCTGCTAAAATCCTTTAATAGCTACTCCTAATCCTGAACCAGTTCTGGCCTCCTGTTCACGTGTTAGGAATGTAATTACATCTATCAGTGTCATTGTTATATTAAGAGTTATAGACTAACCCTAGTACTGAAAGAAAGGAGGGAAAAGTCTAATCTTCTCATTATTTTTGCTGCAGATTTTCATCATAATGATTTCTTTGTTTTATTTATTGTAAACCCATTGTATCTGTGCAAAGACCATATGTTTGCAATTCTTGACTTGGAAATGCCAGAAGATAAAAGGAGGGAAATAAACATCAGAAATACAAATATAACTGATATCCTAGATTCCTCCAGGGTATTAAAGCTGGTTTTACCCTACTCACAAAAGTTTATCTAATTTTATCGTCCCCACACTCCAGATGAAATAGAAATTAAATGGGAAGAATTTAGCGCTCTAGTAGGGACTTAAATCTTTTAAAAGAGACAAAAGGGATTGAAATGCTCAAGATTTCATGGTTATAAGAATGATACCAAGACAAAAATGTTATTTTTGAAATGTAAAATTCAAAAAAAAAATTCAATTAAAAGAATTTCTTAAGCCCAGTGTTGAACAAACTCCAAAATTTGGGAGACCTTCTTAACATCTTCCTCTCATTTTTGCCTAATATCTATTTGTTCAAGTTATTTCATTTGTACCTCCTATATTTCTTTCCAGTCACTTTCTTTCTGACATTTCCATCGCCCTCAACTATCTTGCCATTTTCTAATCTCAACCTGGCTGATTTTTATTGTAAAAAATAAAATATATGACTATAACTCTGGTGCCTAACACCCATCATTGCTCTTAGGATAAAGGCCAACACCTTTAGGATGGTCTACAGAGCTTTTCTGTCTGGCTTCAGTTCTCTCCGTTCTGGCCACCTTGGCCTTCTTTCTAGGCTTTAGAACAAACCAAATTCCTTCTTGCCTCAGGGTCTTCCAATATGTTCCTCCTTCTGCCTGAAATACTATATAATAAATATATATATTTATTACCTATAAATATATAAAGTATTTCTTTTTGAAATTATCAAACATTCATATTAATAATACGTGTCTAATCATATTTCATCTATGGCACCACCCACCTTACCTCCACCCCAGATAACTTTGAAGCAAATCCCAGGCATGTAACGAAAGACTCTTTCTAACTCACACTTATCCTCAAGGTCTCTGCTCAAGGGCCACCTGTTTCCCCCATCCCTCTGCCATCTAGGTCATACTGCCTGGTCATATGGTCTCATTGTACCCAGCGCTTCTACTTTAAGAAATCATTTCAGTATGTAATTATATATTTATGTGTATGGTTTTTGCATTAGTGTCTATCTTCATCCTATACTTCATGTCCCATGAGGGAGAAATGGTGTCTTTTTTGCTCATCATTCTACCTCCTCTTCTTATCAGACTGCCTAGCTCAGAGTGAATTCTTAATAAATATCCATTAATTAAGCTGTGGGGATTTTCATAATAGAACCCTGCCCATTGCTGCCTTCTTAGCATACTTCATGGTCTTTTAATATCAAAAGATTTCCTGCATATAGCCCCTGCCCAGTGGTACCTTTAGTCTCTCCAAATAGAGACTTCTTTCCTCTCTTTGATTTCTTCTGAAGTACTTGATCAGGTACTATTTTACCAACAGGTGCAGTTGGTCCTATTTTCAAAATGAATGTGCAGGCAAAACTTATAATTAATATTTATCTTTTCAATCTTTTTAATAATCATTAGCTATTTCTTTTACATCATAATACTATTTTCTCCCCACTAAATACAAAACAACATTGTCATAGAAAGCAGTCTGTGGGAAGGTGCCATCAACATAAACGTTTATTATGTATCATATAACCAACACTACGGTCAAGTGAATGGAAAAATATTTCATTGAAAGGCTGATAGATTATCTTAATGAAAATGGTTTTCAACAGCATTACTTGATTTTAGTTTCTTAATTTTAAATCACACAGATTTAAGTTTTGCTGTCTTTTATTTATATAAACCCCAATATTATTTAGAGTTTCTATTTCAGTATGAGAAAAATATATATATTAAGAAAATTTAAGAAAGTTAGATTCTGGGAAATTTTTGAGAAGGTGAAAATGTCCCCACAAATCTGGTATCACATATTTCTTAGAGTTATTTTATAACTTTTAAAGATAGCAGTATATTTTGATATTTTGTTGACAGAAAATTTTAGCCTAAATGTATAAGTTCTTAATAACTGGTCACTAGGTTTTGCTATTTTGCAATATAATGTTATATAGGATTCTGTTTATCACTACTTCATAATGACTACTAATCTAGTCAAAGTTTTCAGCAAAATTACAGCATCAGCTTGGATTGAGAGATGTAATGATTGGGACGTTCCTGGTGGCACAGTGGTTAAGACTCTGTGCTCCCAGTGCAAGGGGCCCAGGCTTGATCCCTGGTCATGGAACTAGATCCCACATGCATGCCACAACTAAGAGTTCACATACCACAACTAAGGAGCCGGCAAGTTGCATCTAAGGAGCCCGTAAGCTGCAACTAAGGAGCCCATGAACCTCAACTAAGACCCGGCACAACCAAATAAATAAATATTTAAAAAGAGAGAGATGTAATGATGGTGTAATTCAGAAGATGACACTGTTCAAAGGAAGAGAAAATTATGAGCCATTGCTAGGAAAGCAAATCTATAAAATTAAATATGTCCCCAAATCATAGCAGTAAATTTTTTTTTTTTTTTTTTTTGGGGGAACCGGGACCACTGTGTCACCAGGGAAGCCCAGCAGTAAATTTTTTATTTGAGATTTTCATGTGGTTATGTGATGAGGACTTGGTTCTTGTCTTGGACACACCCATATGTTGGTATTATCAACCTTCATGACTCCAAATATTTCCTTTCATGAACACATTTTCCCTTGTCGCCTTGTCACCTCCACTGCAATGGCTTCTATTCCTTTGGCATAAGAATGTTCATCTTAAAAATAAAAGATCCTGGGCTTCCCTGGTGGTGCAGTGGTTGAGAGTCCGCCTGCCGATGCAGGGGACATGGGTTCGTGCCCCAGTCCGGGAAGATCCCACATGCCGCAGAGCGGCTAGGCCCGTGAACCATGGCCGCTGGGCCCGCGCGTCCGGAGCCTGTGCTCCACAATGGGAGAGACCACAGCAGTGAGAGGCCCGCGTACAGCAAAAAAAATAAATAAATAAAACAAAATAAAAGATCCTATAACCAATTTTAAGCACTCTATTAAATCTGTTTGTAAGTGATAATAAAATGGGATATGAAATATTACTTCTCCTAACTGTATCTCCCTGAATCAGAAATAAATTATATAATTAGCATGTCTTAAATTACTTTTCCCTCACTAGGTAAATAAACTTACTAGAGAAAATTATTGAGTTAATTCCTCTACAGTTCTTTAGCATTTGAAAGGAAGTGCTTACATGCAATGTCATTTCTAATTTCCATCAAATTGGATGTTTCAAAGGACTTTTAAAGACTATTACTGACCTTGGTAGAAATGGATACTGTATATAATTCAACGGCTTCATTTGTCATATGTGGTATGTGCAAAGTGGCTATTATTCAGAAAATGTCAGTTGAAATGAGAATTTCAATTATTTTTTTCACCTGTAGTTGGCAACTAAATCTGGGGCAAAGATGCTTTAATAATCTGTGATATATGAAAAATAAGTTATGCAAAGATTCTGATTATACTTATACTGACATCTTTACAGCATAAGACTTTTTAGAGATTAAACTCTAACCTAGTCTTTTAACCACATGCGTAATAGATATATTTTAGCATTCAAGTATCTGACCAAATTAAATTAAAGATACAGCACCATCTTATGGATATTTCTATATCTGTAAAATTTATAAATATAAAAATCTTTTTGAGTTTGGGAATAGAAAATATCAGTAAAAAAAAATGTAGGAGGAGAATATTTTACTGTAACAAGGAAAAATGTTGCAATATTGAATAACTTGAATGTGTATGTGTGCATGCATGTATGAATGTGTGTGTTTGTGATGGCAAGGTAAATAAAGAGATTTGTAATTCTTTTTTCCCTTCAAAATTAAGAATTTGAAGAAGACAAACAACAGTTATTACAATACAAATTCATAACTTTGTGAAGTAAGACATGTAGCTCAGAATACTGTCAGTCTCTAAATGACTCTGGGACATCACCGATTATCACCTTGCAAAGAAGTGTTCTTATAAGACATGAACCACACTTTATAGAGAGTGATGAGAAATTTAGGTATGATAATAAACCTATTTAACTCTCTGCTGATACTATAGAACTGGTAATCAAGTCTCCTTATATTTATCTAGAATTTAAATGTTTTCATAAGTGATTTATGCCCATTATTTTGTTCTGATTTTAGATACAGATTTTTTTTTTTTCCTGCGGTACGCGGGCCTCTCACTGTTGCGGCCTCTTTCATTGCGGAGCACAGGCTCCATACGCGCAGGCTCAGCGGCCATGGCTCACGGGCCCAGCCGCTCCACAGCATGTGGGATCTTCCCGGACCAGGGCACGAACCCGTTTCCCCTGCATCAGCAGGCAGACTCTCAACCACTGCGCCACCAGGGAAGCCCAGATACAGATATTTTTGAATAAACACTTCTTAATAATCCTTCTTATTATTTTAATATAAAACACATAGGCAATTTAAGGAGATTATAGAAAAATTGATGAACAAAACTCCACAATTAATTATTAAGGTGTAGTTACATGGGTATGGTTCATATCCTTCATGCTTAGCTCACTTTAGTTATCATATATAGACCTGAGGCTCTACACGATTTACCCAGTTTATATGGTGTAACATTATCCCACTTCTAACCAAAGCACAGATTCAGTAGTTCTTAACTTTTTACGGTCTTGAACTCCATGATAAAAGCTTTGGAACCTCTCTTTTTAAAAAAGTCCATAGATACAATACATTTTGCACATAATTTTAGGGGCTTCTGGACTCCCTGGAGCTCATCCATGCTCTATGATTTTAAATCGTATTCTCCTTATTTTAACATTTATTTCCATAGGATGTGATATTGACAAGTAAAAGCCAGGAGCTTTATCACAAAAATGCAAGGTCTTCTTGTGGTAAAAGCAATCCATAATTTTTACACACACACACACACACACACACACACACACACTCCTATTTGGCTTTAACTCATGTTCTTCCACAACTAAATTATATTAAAAGACCAGTGTAAATAAAGAGGTTACTAGTTTATTTTTATACAGATTTTATTTTCATGTTATTTACAGTGAGATGTGAAAATATGACATTGACTACAAACAATATAGAATTTTTGGCTTTATCTTCACAGAATACTACAGGTTCTAATAATGTCCTATTATGAATAGTTTTCTATATCATGTAGACGACTCTAAATTTCTAAATTTTGTTTCAAATGTAAACTTGTAACTGATTTAATAAAATTAAGTTATTCCTGGATGTCCATATTAATAGAAAAAATACAACATAAAGTTGAAAAATTCTAAGCATACCATATACATATTTTTATGTTTACTTCTGAGATGTGGATAGGTATTTTATAGCTTAATAAGAAATCCAGGGAAATTTTTTTTCCCCCCCCAGGGAAATTTAATAGATTTATAATAGTAGCATTATGTTTAAATGCAGATCCAAGACACTATATTAGATGTTAACTTAATTTTTCGTGTTATCAAATGCAGAATTATCATAATGTAAAAATTATTTTATTGATACTCTAGAACACTCTCGCTAATTTAATAAAATGCTTTAAGTTGTAAGAGCAGATTCCATAAAAATTCATGAAAAATTTAGATATCTGATCATTTAAAACGGTAATGAAAATATTTCCACCACCTATACCTTTAACTGTAATACGATCCATGGGATGGATATATCTGCTGTACGTAGTGTAATACTTACTTTGTCCTTAAATTGGGAGGAAAGTAAAACGATGAATTAGCCCCGCCCCAATCGGCACCCTGCCCCCACCCCGAAGTCTGAGGAGGCGAAGAGGGGCTCTAGTCGCTGGGCTACTCTGCGGACCACGTGCTGTGCTCCCACCTCCCGCTCCTTCGCAGCTGTCCCAGCTCAGGGCCAGGGCCACGTGGCGCCGCCCGGGGACCCCGGGTCATCCTGCGTGTGGGAGGGGGTCCTCAGGAAGCAGGGGCCTGCGGGTCCCCAGATGTGGTGGGGTAGGTGGGTGCCGTGCGGGCACTAGCTGGTGGGTCGGGCGAGGAGGCCACCATTTTCAGGGTGAGGGTCGTGTGGCAAGGCACGGCCCTGGAGGAGGGAGAGGTGGCGGGGATCGGGGAGGAGTTGGGGCTGTTGGTGGAAGACATCATGCAGGGGGTGGAGGCGGGGGCGGAGGAATAGCAGGAGGAGGTGCAGGTGGAGGAGCCCCAGGAGCAGGGGCAGGAAGACCCAGGGCCGGGACCCGGGACGCATGACCGCCCGGCCCCTGGTGGAGGCGCTGGCGGCCCTGTAGTTAGAGCTGAGCCCTCTGAATGCCCAAACCAGCAGGGCCTACACTTGGCTCAAGCGCATGATGGGTCAGACGCGGAAGCCTCACTTGGATGGAAGAAGGGCCATCATCTGGGGCATCCCTGGCTTCTGGGCCAGAGCCATCATGAACCAACCCCAGATGTCGGCCATGATCAGTGATCAAGATGAAGACATGCTTAGCTACATGATCAGTTTGGAGGTGCAGGAACTGGGCCATCCCAGGCACCGCTGCAAGTTGATATTTTTCTTTCGGAACAACTCCTACTTCTGGAACGACGTGATCATTAAGGAATATCACCTTAGCATCGCTGGATATAGGGCGTCTCGTTCCGCTCCAGTTCAGTGGTTCTGGGATTATGAACAAGGTGCCCCCAGCCGCAGGCAGGACACCACCAGCCTTAACTTCCTCAACTGGTTGTGTGACCACAACTGCCCAGGGTCTAACAGGATTGCTGAGATCATCGGTGAGGGCCTGTGGCCCAATCCCCTGCACTACTACCCCAGGGAGGAAGGCCCCACCGGGACAGACCCATAGATGAAGGCTCTGGGGGAGCCTCAGAGTTTGGCCAAATAGCACAAGAGGCAGGAAGCGTCTACAGATGTGGGGGACGGGTGGATGTATCTACCTACGCGGTTCTGGTGCCCAGGGGAGAAACGAGGAAAGGATGGCCAGTGAAGGTTCCAGAGGCCACGGCCCCACTTGCCGGTAATGACGCCCAGAGAGACATAAACAAGTTAACAAGTGAAAAAAAAAAAAAGAATTAGTGATGCAATGGTAAAATTAGAGACCTAACATTGAAAACTAGGGATTCTCAAAATATGGTCCTCAAACCCCTGGTTGGGGGTGTTCTCTGAGACCCTATCAGGGAGATCTGTGAGGTTGAAACTATTTTTATAGGAATACTAAGATCTCTTCTTTGTCTTTTTCACTCTGTTGATATTGCATAGATGGTGCAGTAACAATGGTGGATTCATGCTGGAGCTTTAGCATGAATCAAGGCAGTGGCACCAAAATCACTTAATAATCATTGTGCTCACAGGCACACACACAGAAAAAAATAAGCCAGATTCACTTATATTTCTGATTAAGCAGTAAAAGATATTTTTAAAAATCTCAACCCTTGGGTACACATTTAAAAAATACTGTGAAGTGAAATGGGAAGTACACATAAAACACTTCTGCTGCATAACGAAGTACAATGATTGTCTGGAGGACTGAGTTGCAAGCTGAACTATCTGCTTTTTCATAGAACACCATTTTTACCTGAGAGAGCAACTTGACAAATTATAGTTACTCAGATATTTGGCAGACATTTTCTCAAATGTGAGTGAAGTGAGCTTGTCACTTTAAGGAAAACAACTGACAGTTTTGTTGTGCCAGTGATAAATTCAAGCTTCCAGGTGAAAATTAGAATTTTGTAAAACGTTATCTGCCAAAGTAAACGATAGTTTTCCAGTACTTAATGACTTTTTTGATGAAATTATTGACAAATGTAATTTGTTGGATACTATATAATAAAATAAAATGTGTCAACTTTTGGACAATCTACATTACCCGATGAACCAGTGTTTTCCAAATGACCAATGAATGACATTATGAAATCATGCATCAGTAAAAGATCCATTCAAAGTTCAAGACAGACTAATGGATTTTTAAAAATCACAGAGTAAGAAAAATTTACTGATGTGTTTATAGATTCCACATTGCAACTAACCTTAAAGAAACTACCACTCATTGAGTTTTGGTTTAATATCAAAGAAGAATATCCATAATTATGTGAAAGGCTATTAAAATACTTCCTTTTTCAACCACATATCTATATAAGGTTGGATTTTCTTCATCTGTTTCAAACTAAACAATGTATTGCAACAGACTGAAGTAGAAGCAGATATGAGAATGTAGAAGCACGTGAATTCTACTAAGCCAGACATTAAAGAGATTTGTATAGTGTAAAATAGTACAACTCTTCCCACTCAACTTTTTCTTTTGGAAATACAGTGTTTTTTTCATAAACATATACAACATGTTATATAATAGGTTATTATTAAAAGAATAGTCATTTCTAAATTTCCTTAGTTTTATCTTTCTAATATTAGAAATACTAATAAATATAACCCACATAACCAAGAGAACTTTGGGGTCCTTACTAAGTTTTAAGAGGGTAAATAGGCCCTGAGAACAAGTGTGTTAATCACTGTTACAGACCAGGGTAATAGTAAATAATTAATAAAGACATATCTTCATTTTCCCCACTTAGTATCATTTGACTATCCCTTATAATTTTCTCTGATAAAAACTCTATTTCAATTTAATTTCAGTTTACTTTTCTATTTCAGTTTAATTTTCTTGAGAATTTTTGTTGAAATGGTCCAGCTTTTTGTTTTGTTTTTTTAATAGGAGTAGAATTCTCATCTCTTGAGACGTTGGTTGAATTCCTGGTCAATCAATGCAATGCTCTCTTTACAGTGTCCTAGTATAGTGCTTAATATAGACTAGGCACTCAATAAATGTTACTGACTGGCAGAACATGTGTTAAACAACAAAGTCAATAAAAATGCAAAACAACTGTGAAAGCTAGAGGGAAAAAACTCCATCTACTGCTTTATCCATTTATGAGCATAATTAGTAGATTTTAATCCATTCCTACAAAAAGCTCAGTTTGTGTCTCTATTACCATTTAAAACACAAACAAGTTCTTGCAGGTTAAGTACCTTCTTCTCTAGGAGACCATAATTATCATCACATATATTGTACATCTTGAATTGAGGCAAGACTTTTCTCACGAAATTTTAGGCTCAGAGGTCACGGTATGCTTTTACCTTTCTTTACTCCCTGTACTTTACAACAAACTCATATCCATTACCTTCTCCAAATTTCTTACAAAATGGAAATTGAAAAATGGAACAGTAATCAATCATTGATGAATGCTGACAGATTGAATAGGAACAGAAGGAAAGTAGCTTCTTATTGTGGGCTCAAACCATCTTATAAAAATTATGAAATCCTTAAGATTTTAATAAAACACCTTAACGTATTTGGGAGTTCTTTTAGGCTGGCTGTTTCAAGGCAAATAATTTAGAAACACAAATTATAAGCTATGTAAAAATCAATAAATAAATGCATTGAACCAGTTACTAGTTTATCTACAATTTATTTCTATAGTTCTACAGTTAAAAGTGAGCTACATAATAAAACAATTACAATAACAATAAAATACTTGGCATTTACTGAGAGTTTACTCTGTACCTACCAGACAATCTTTTAGTGCTTAAATGCATTATTTTATTTAATCTTCACAATAAACCTTTGACTGTATCTTGTGTGGGTATCAGTGTGGATTACTCATTTTTCTGGTCAATTTGTGCTGATCATCTGCATATATTTTTACCCTTTATCTGTAAAAGGTGGGGTCACAGAATGATTCTTTCTAGGATTCAAATTCTATCTTGAGAGGCGAAAAAGAAAAAGCTGAGCAAAGTAAGGAGAGGGATTTAAATAAGGTTGCCAGGAGGATTATTGCCTCATAAGATATAAATACTCATCTTAAAGTTTCAAAAAATTGGTTTTTATCTTACTTTTGCAAATGCATACCCTTTTATTAGCTGGGCTTGTGAGTTGACATTTTTCTCATACATATTTGCAAAACTAGTCCTTCCATTTGACCTGAAAAAGATTCCTCTGTCTGTTTTTATATAATTTTAGCTATAACTACAGAAAATAATAGACTCCCAAAACACTTAAGGGATATTTTGTGAATGTTTTTCTCTATGACCACAAGAGCATATATTACCATAACTTCTTATTTTGCTCGTGTTTGCTACGTCCCCTCAGCGACTAAATTCTACTGTTTTTATCTACTCAGAATAGTGCATAGCCTAGAGTGGATGCCCCCAAAAATGTCTGTTCAATGAAAGCATGATTTCATCTGTGACTTGAAAGAGTTAATACCTTGCTTTCCGGTCAAATGCACAAATCAATTCTCAACAAGAAAACAGACCACCTATAGCTATTCAGGTCACACACCTGTTTCCTTAAATATCATTGCCAAAACATATTTTATATTCTATTTTATAATTGTGCATCCATCTTTCCCTAGCATTAGAGGTGTTTCATTAAAAAGCAGTATAACTTCAATTTGTTTTTATGCTCACCTTGACAAAAATAAAAATGAATCACTGAATAAATTCAAGTGTATTTTATGTATTTTTGAAATGGTACAGACCAATCATAGTCTTACGTTGGGCATCATTTACTCAATTATCCCAGAGCATCAACTGAAGTTATAATTACCTGAAAAGGTAATATTTAAGGTAGAAATTTGGCAAGAACATTAGTATAAGCACAAAGTTGAAAATGTTAATTAATAATTATTAGGGCACAGTTAATGTTTAATGATCGGGTTTTCCTTTCAGATCCCTTTTCTTCAAACCATCTCTTTTTGGAGAAGAGGAAGGGAGGGTTCCTTAGAGACACATCACTGGCCCTTTTCTCAGTCTGAAACATGTTTTATGGACCTCATTATCCATATCTGTCTGTAGCTTCAACTACCGCCAATATGCTGATGATTCCTTTATCCAGATGTGAGTTAACAGGTTTGCATTTCCAGATGGGTCTAGCAGCACTCTGATAAGCTCCTCATAACTTGATGTTTCTCTATAGCTACATGTCCTCTAGAAGTTCATATTTCTTCTATTCTCAGTCAAGTTACCCTATCCTGGGAATCATATTCTACCCTTGACCCTCTTCTTCATCTCCTCGTATATGTTCTATTAATTCCTTTGTCCACCTCTTAAGCTTTCTTCCCCCACTCCCACCCCTTGTCCTCATCTTAAATTCAAGCCCTCATTGTTTCTCTCCCAGATTTCCTTAGTAATCTCATTGGTATCTTGCATCTGGTTTCACTGCCCTTACATTGCTCCAGATTGACTCTTCAGAGTTATAGGTCACCTTATGTTGTACCTTACTTAAACCTTTATGTGTATACCCATTTTCTTCAGGACATAGTTTAAATTCCAAAGCATGGCGTACAAGGCCATGGACACCTGCCCACTGTCCTTCTGCTCAAGGCTGAATTTGACTCTGTTCTCTAGCCTCATCTTCCCCATCTTCACATGTAGCCTTTATTTCAGGCATGCCAAGTTTACTTGCAGTTCCCCAAATGTGTCAAACAATTTCATACCTTTGCAAATGTGGTTCCTCTGGTCTATAGTGCCCTCACCCAAACAGCTATGAATCATTCTTCAAAACATATGTCAAGCATCCTGGAAGCCTTCTCTTACTCTATCTTGAATAAGCTACTTTTTCTCTGTATAACCATTATCTCCCAGGTTATTAGACCGATCGTCAGATTGCAATACCAATATTTATTTTCTGGGTTTTTTTAGTAAGTGTTTTTCTCATCTGTCATTCTTTAAACTGTAATCTTCTAAAGGTCAGAGACTGTATCTTGTTCTTCTAAATATACCCTGCATAATGTTAACAATGTTAGTTTCTTAAGCAATATATGTTTAACTAATGAAATCCTTAAACATTCTCTTTGTTGTTTTGGATATTTCTTTAATTTATGCCCCTTAACCACTTTCATCTTTATAGAGAAAACACTGTATGTATTATTCTACAAATTATTAGATGTTTTCCAGTGGGATTTCCAAGGTTTGGAGAATCTTTGATAACCATTTTTTAATAGGAAGAGAATAATAAGCTATCACATCAAGCAATTTTAACTAATTAATAAAGGAAGCTGAAAAGATACCTTTCCTTGGCAAGAAAAGGAAGGGCAATAAAGCTGCTGTATATAAATTATACTTTTATGTGCCTAGGAATTAAATTCTTATTTTAAGTATCAGTTTAATAAACATCATACATTTAATATACTGATTTATAATCAAACAAATTGTAATAGTAAAGCTACTATTTGGAAGTAGAGAGGATTCAGTGTGTTGCGTCCTTGTTCTATTAGTTGTTCCTTCTGTAGGAAAGAGGATTCCCTAAATCTCAGGTTCCTTATCTGTACAATGGAACTAAAAATAAATGGGATAATGTATGTAAAGGGCTTAGTGCAGTACCGGGTACAAAGCATGTAAATGGTAATCATCATCATTATCGTCATCATCACTACCTTTCTCAAAAGTTTACTTTGGTGACATTATTCGACAAGCACGTTTACAAAACTTTGCAAAATGTAGAGTGCTATGTATATAACATTAGATACTATAACTTAAATGAATAAGCTTGTTATTTATGGTTTACCTTGCCAAAAAGTGAAAAATATTGCCTTTAAGTATATCAGTTTTTGAGATTTGTGTTCCTTGGCAGTTGGAGATCAGCCAGCAGTCACGCCCTCAGTGAACACCTTTCATCACCGTGGGCACCTGTAAGGGTTGATAAATAGGCAAGTTTCCCCAGGAGTAAATACTTCTTTGTCTTTCTACATCTTGGGAGACTATGAGTAAATGCAGAAGGAAAGCCTCCCTCGTGTGTACCTAACTGCGGAAGTGGCCTGAAAAAGCTACAGCTGCTATTTGGCCACGGGGTAGACGAGCTCAGAGCCGGTAGTTTTACCGGCCGGGTGATATTTGCACTGAGCTTCCATCGCCTCCCTGCCAGTTTGGCCACTGCGCACTGCACCTTATGTTGAACGCACTATTTTCCCTATTTCCTCCTTTGTCCGGATTAAGAATACCGGAAAAAACACAGAAAGAAACTCCTAGGTGGTTCTGGCTTTGGGACTGAGAAATCTGCGCAGATAAGACAGGCTTCAGATGCAGCTACGAGACGCCCACTTGAGGCCGGAACCGATAGTGACCAAGTGTGTGTCCCAGGGCGCTGTGGGCTCGTCCAAACGCTAACAGTGCTGGACACCGGGCGTGTGCTCAAAAATCTGCTGAATAAATGTCTACACTGCACAACCTGTCTTGAGTCAACCGCATCCCAACCCAGAAAATAAAGCTATGTGTGAGCTGAAGCAGAGTGCCATTTCGCAGATATAAAACCGGTCTTACTCATGCATCTACAGGAATAAAGACAGTTTAAAAAGAAAGCCTCATGTATTTTGTTTTTGCTTTTCTTTTCAAGAATGTTCCTCTGACTTTTACAATTTGGACTTCAGCATAGCGTCAAATAGCAGCAGAGCAGAGCGAGAGACTTTTTAAAGTCTCTTCTCCACGTTATTTGGCGGTAAACGGCTCTGGCCCCACTTTTCCGTGCTGGGGTTCAACCCTGGGTATCAAATTCGGGTTGGAGACTCACGTTCTGGCTGTTCCGCTCACCCGGGGAGGTGGAGAGGGCCAGCTCTCCTGCCCCACGTCCGCCTGTCCCTCAGGAAGCTTGCGGGAGAAAAGGGGATAGGTGGTGGTGGTGTCACGGCAGTCCAAGCATCCCGGATGGGCGCACACAGAGCCACTGCGATCAGCGCTCCGCATCTTTGCAAACTACGCGCCTGACACCCGGGCACTCGGCCAGGGTCGCGGCGGCGCCGGCGGCGCGCGCACGCGCACTCCGCGACCCCGCGCCCGCTCCTCAACCTTCCATTCCACGTGTTGCTTGTTGTAGGCGCCACAGGTTCCCCACCTGCACCCGGGCGCTCGGGCGGCTCCACCTCAGCCGGCGGACGTTGGAGGACTACGGGGCTGGCGGGGCCCGGGCCAGCCGAGCAGTTCACCAGGCGCTCGGGCTCACCCCCGACGCTAACTCCGCCTATTTAATCCCGGCGGCTCCTCCACCCTCACCACCCCGCCCCGCTACCAGTCCTCCTCTCGGCTCCCGCCCGCCCCTTTCGCTCTGGTGGTAGGAAACACTCTTGGGTCTAACTCGACGTGTCCGGAAAGCCTCGGCCAGTTTCCCTTTCGTTCTGCGGCCGCTGCTGCCAGCCGCGCGGCTCCCTCAGACCCGCGGGCGCAGCGGCAGGGGGTGAGGCGCCTGGGGGCCGCGGGCCGAGCGGCGGGGTGCCCCGAGCACTATGCTGGACCCGTCTTCCAGCGAAGAGGAGTCGGACGAGGGGCTGGAAGAGGAGAGCCGCGATGTGCTGGTGGCGGCCGGCGGCTCTCAGCGAGCGCAGCCGGCCCCGGCTCGGGAAGGGCGGCGGGACGCGGCAGGGCACGCGGGCGGCGGCGGCGGCGCAGCCAGACCCGTGAGCCCGAGCCCCTCGGTGCTCAGCGAGGGGCGAGACGAGCCCGAACGGCTGCTGGACGAGGAGCAGGAGCGGAGGATCCGCCTGCAGCTCTACGTCTTGGTGGTGAGATGCATCGCGTACCCCTTCAACGCCAAACAGCCCACCGACATGGCCCGGAGGCAGCAGAAGGTGAGTTGCCGGCAGGACCGGGCGTCTCCAGCCCCACTTCTTCTTCCCTGGGCTTTTCTGGGGCGCCTGTCCGTTGTCCTCCTGCAGGACACTGTATTTTTGTTAGTCTTGGAGGGCAAGGGAATCTTTGGAGGGAGGACGGTGCTTTAGCCCGCTGGGTATCAGGTTGCAATAGACGCATCTTCTCCCCCGCGGTTGGCAGAAGCTGTCAGCTTGGTCGGGACCGAGACCGACCTGACAGCCCGGCGGTGCGGCCGTTGCACCCGGCCGGCTCGGCCCCGGCCGGGTGAGAACACAGCTCCCATCAACTTTAATTTCGAAGGGTAGTGGTGCATTCCTGTCCGCTTGGCCCTCCTGGAGCTGGGCTTTACCGTGGGTCTGAATGAGTGTGGAATCTGAACACTTCTGATAGCTAGGGAGAAGTCATTTCTGGGGGAGAAGGTGTAGAAATGTTCCACGAAACAAAGCTAACTGGACAAGTTTTCCTGTATTGCTGTGTAACTAGGACATCAGATCCTAAGGAGGGAAGGTGTGCGGCTTTGAGAGTTGCTGTGGGTTAGAAATTACCGGTCTCGGCGGGCCTAAGGAAACACGCTCTTGATGAAAAATAAAGGACTGGTTCATAACTACTTCATCACGAAAGCGCTTTTTGTCCCCATTCCCAAAGAGCTAAAGAGTTTCAGGTGAAATACGTGCCAACTTTAGTTTTAAAACAAGACCCCAGGGTCTAATAGTCTGTAGCAGATGAAAGTGATGACTCAAAATTGCCCGAATTGGGTGAATGTTTTCAATAGAAACTAAGAAATCTTGATAGAATGTTGAACCTAGACGATTCACCAGAAATCTGCACTAGCCCCCTTAGTTTGGGACAGGATGTGGAGACCCAGAGAGATTGTATTGTAATTTGTCCAAAGCATACCTAGTTGCACAGATGTTTGTTAGTTTTCTGAACCATTAACTTACAAATGTGAAGCATTTCTTAGAAATTTGGAGCATTTCTGAATTGACTTGTGAGAAGCTAGTATTTCAGAGTAAAGGCAGTCTTCCCATCACCCTCCCACCCCCATTTACCCAACCTCTTAAAACAGGCCTAAACCAAGCAGCTGTTTTGAATTGCTCCCTGGGAGTACTTAGGGGATGATTCGCTACAGTTGGTGGCTAATTACACAGATCCTTCAAATGCCTAACCCTCTAGGTAAGTTAGTCACAGAATGCTAGAGCTGGAAAAGACCTTGGGATCCAGGCAGGGCCTTCATTTTGGAGGAGAGAAGGATTTCTGAGTAACATTTTCTATTCCCTAACCAATTGGTATGATTGAAGCCACCATTTGTGAGGTCAGTTTTGAGTGCCCTGTGGAGTTTTTGTGAGCCTTCCATTTTGTTCCTAGGTGAGTACCACACTGTGTTATCCTTTGATTGCATTGGGTTGTATTACAGTCACCCAGTGCCTCTTAACTCTGTAGGTCAAGAGACTTTCATCTTCAGTAGTCACTCTTAAACTAAGTAAGTTTTTGTGTATGTTGTATGTAGTCATATAAGTTTATGAATATCATCCAGTCTCCAGTTTTAATATTCATATTGCATTTAAGTTTATTTTCTGTGTGTTAAAGTATAAAAATAACGTTTGGTGAAACTGAGGCTATTCCTGTCTGGAATATGATCACTGAAGATGCTTTTGCAAAGAGTCGCTTACTGGTAGCTGATTCTTACTGTACATACTTGTTGCGTTTTGTTAATGAAACAAACTCTCGCTTGTTCAAATAGGGCAGATTTCTCTGACACTCTTGTTTAAATAGAATGTTTCTCCAGAAATTATTTGAATAGGCAAACAGGTGCATTCACAATACCACTGAGGAGACCATTGTTATAACCTCCTTCAGGCATCACCAAAAATAATTCCAAACTGCAAAAAGGAAGCAAAACATTGCGTATGTTCTGTACAAAAATACTTAAGACTGCTTGGAAATTTCTATTTTCTAAATATTGAGAGCATTAAATGCTGTGAGGTGAAGTTTTGTGACTTATATTTTAAGGGGGAGGCCCCCAAACAACTTAAGTGTTTCCCTTATTCAAACTTATTCAAAAGGCCCCCCACTTTTTTTTTTTTTTAACAAGTTGCTTGTTAAAGGGAGCTGGAGCAATTCTTGGCAGTCGGGTTTCCTCCCAGGACAAAATGAAATGGGAATTTAACTATTCCTCCGGATTTGATGCACAAGCCAATAATTAATGACAAAAACTTTGTTCTTGAAGTATACAGTTGGGTTATATAAAAGAAGTAACAGGATAATTGCAAAATCACTAATCCATTGTGTATATATATATATATATATATATTTTTTTTTTTGTGGTACGCGGGGGCCTCTCACTGTTGTGGCCTCTCTCGTTGCGGAGCACAGGCTCTGGACGCGCAGGTTCAGCGGCCAGGGCTCACGGACCTAGCCGCTCCGTGGCATGTGGGATTTTCCCAGACCTGGGCACGAACCCATGTCCCCTGCATCGGCAGGCGGACTCCCAACCACTGCGCCACCAGGGAAGCCCCCATTGTATATTTTTATTCTGTATCTTCAAGTAGTCAGACATCTAGTAAAAGGATTTAATAGCTTAAATTGTTGTAATTGAAATGCATATTGCTGCTTACTCACTTCTAACTTTAAGAATTTAGAAACTCAGAAATTGAGATTTGAAAGGGTACGCATCTTATAAATGAAGAAAATTAATCACAGGAAGATAAAAGCCTTATCCTGGCAGTCAAAGCTGTCTCACTAGTAGAGTCGGTGGGTTTCTGTGAACCAACTGAGCTGCACTGTTTTTTGTTTTCCCACTTGGCTAAGATGGCCCACAAAGCTAGTAGGAGGTTGTATCCACGAGTTGAAAAAGCTTAATAGCGTTAAACTCAGTTGACTAAAACATGTCTGTCTTTGCTTTTGGCTGGAAAATTTCAGCTTAGAAGAATAATGGTGGTTAGCTTATGCCAGTCTGATAACTTCAGGCTTTACAGAAAACTCTGGGAGGAGTGTAGACCAGGCACTGACAACGCCTTGTACCGGGTGGTCACACCACCTAAATGGTTCACACATGCTACCAATGTGGAGTAACAAACAGCCAATGGCAAAAATGACTTCAGCTGTGAATAATGCTTAAGCCTCTGATGCTTATTTACGTTGATTACCTTTGCACCATCAGTTAACAGTGATAATGATGAACCTTGGATGATTCTAGGTCATTGGTTAAAGGTGGGATCAGCATTGAAACTAGAAAACAACAATGATGCAGTTAAAGCTAATCACTTATTGCTTAATAAAGGCAATTTGTCGAACCTTTGGAAAACACTGAGACGCTGAAGGCAAAATAAAGTCCATGGTGGTTAGAAGGTAGGGAGAATCTGAGAAACATAATGACTACCATAGAAGAGGTTAAGTATGTTCCATAGATGTGGTTTACAGATGGCAGGTGTCAGTTTATAACGATTTCAGGTGTGCATGACTTAAAGTGCTCACAGTTTTGGTTGGCTAGTCTATAGGTTTCTAGTCAGTAGCTGCTTTGTTCATTATTTGTTTTATTAAATTTAGTAAGTCAGATGTTGAAGCCAACTATCTTAAACTAGAAATAATGAAGAGGGAATCAAAAAGACTAAAATGGTATCTAATAACTTAACATGTGATTCATCTACCCTTGTTCTTTGCATTTTTATGTGTCACTGTAATCTCACTAAACTGCCTTAAACCTGCTTATATAATCACTCCCACCACTTTGCATAATTTTCCACACGAAGTTTGAGAAATGTATACAAATAATGTGAAATTGCAGACGGTGGGGAAGTAATCTCCTTTGGTAGAACCGATCAGGAAGAGAGCACTGTGGGGAAATAGCATTGGGTGAAATAATACACAGTGGGTTCTGCACTTGGCGCGTCTGAGTGTTTATACTGCAGTAAAGTGGCCACTTTTATCCCTCTTTGGAAATGGCAGTACTTTCTGTAGCTTAAAAAAAAATGTTCTCACTGCTTAGGTGATCCCCAGGCTCAGAAAAGACAATTTTATGAAAAAATGAGCTAGATTTACAAAGGCCAGGAATCACTTACCTTATGCTAGGGGTCATTGTTCCTTAGTGCTATGTTGTGCCATCTTTGGGGCCTAAGATACGACTGTGGCCTGATGTATTCTCAGCGTAGTGCATGATGTATAAGAACCTAGTTAAATGCTTGTTGGATAGGAAGTGTCAGATTTAGTCCCTGTCTCGAGGAATTAGGGAGGTATAGGGTGGAGGGAAGAATATAAAGGCAAAGAGTCAACCTCTCTTCTGTGGAAATTAATGTTCCTAAACATGTTTTGAGACCGCCAGGCCTCACCCCACCCTCTGTAAAGAAAGCCATAAAAAGGGTAATACCTGTTGGTATAGAACTAATGACTTCGAAGAGAAGACTGTCCCAATGCCACAACCAAGTCCGAGAGACAAGCAGTGTAGAAGCCCCACAGCATGCCTTGCTTTCTTGCTTGCAGGTTTCCAGGAGATGTGGTGATAGTCTAAAAAGTCCACCCTCTCAGGGAGTTAGGATAATTCATGCTTTGCTCCTTGCGCTTTGGTACTTTATGGTGCAGAAGGTATGGGTTATGTTGTTGGCTGCTTTTAATATGGAGTACATTGTCCTGTGGGGAGTGAGTTGGAAACCACACATTAGAGTGAAACCTCAGACTGGACTTAGAGGAAAAAAATGCTGCTTGTTTCAATTGATTCATCTATCCCTCCGCAGGGTGTCTTGAGACCGCGGCACTTAATTTGGTGGAATGAGTTGTGCTAATGAGAACTGAAATGGATTAAGCGATATTGGAGTTCGCTTCTTTCAAAAATGAAATCAGCTGTAATTTTGGTTTACGTTTACTGCTTATAAAGTGAAATAAAATATTGTAATTCTGTGTGTTCCCTCTTTTAAATGGAAGCAGTTCCCTTCATTTCTACACTCACAAGATAAATGGCATAGTTTGTAAAGTCATGAAAGACCTTCAAAACAAAATTAAGAAACCCAATTGTCAGGCTGTTAAGTATGGGAATTCTGAATGGAAAATTCTACCAGTTATTGTTTTCTAGTGAGGCAGGCCTCTTGAGTTATTGTGCTACTTTTTATGCATTTCAAATGAGACCTTTCTTTGGCAAAGATGGTGGGTCGCATAGTCACGTGTTATTGCCATTTCAGTTTTTAGGCCAGGAAAAAAACTAATGATTGTAAATAGAATAGCATTGGAACAAATGAGATTGTTCCAAAGCTTTAAGAGTATTCAAGGAGCTAATGATGGAACGTCCCAAATCTGTAACATGTCACCTTAGGACCAGTGTTTAAGTTACCTAAGGATTTTGATATGATTTCCTTTTTTTTAAAAAAAAAAAGGAAAAAAAAACACCCTGGGATTCTTATCCTTAGCTGCACATTAGAATCACCTGGAGAGCTTTTAAAAATCAGAGTGAAGTCAGAAAGAGAAAAACAAATATCGTGTATTAACACATATATGTGGAACCTAGAAAAATGGTACAGATGAACCGGTTTGCAGGGCAGAAATAGAGACACCGTTGTAGAGAACAAACGTATGGACACCAAGGGGGGAAAGTGGGGGTGGTGGTGGTGGTGGGATAAATTGGGAGATTGGGATTGACGTATATACACTAATATGTATAAATGGTTAATAAGAACCTGCTGTATAAAAAATAAATCAAAATTCAAAAAAAAATCCCATTATCCAGGTTGTACCCCAGACTAATTAAACCAATCTCTGGGTTTGAGTCGTAAAGCTTCCCAGGTGATACCAGTGTACGATCAGACTTGATAATCCCTGTTTTAAAGGGAAACTGCAGGAAAATGACTTAGTTTATGGCTTATTTTCACCTAGGCAAGGTGAAAGTATAATATTTGCAATAATGAGTGAGATTACTGAGTAATTAAACCCCGTATTACATTATTGAGGAAAAGGTAATAGGGGTGCTCTAGGCAAGGAACAAAAAACATCTAAATATTTTAGACTCTATTGAACCAATACAGTGGGAAGACAGTGCGTATTTAGACTTTTAAAAGGTCTTTAATTTGGTGATATGCTGGAGGCTATTGAACTACATTATCAATTGTGTAATTTATTCATTACAAAACCACGGATAGATCACGGTGTTTGCAACGGGAAATATAGGAGGGTAAGCCTGAGCTTTACCATTACAAAATGAACTGGAAAGGAGAATCTAGTGAAATCTCGAAGTTGGAGTTGACCCTGAGTAATGCCTAACTGAAGAGTGAATTTCACAGTGGTCTGGTCTTACAAGATCATTAGCAGGTGGAATGTTTTTTCAGTGTGTGCAGTAGGAATGCATATGGGTTTTTCGAAAAGTAAACCTTAGAAGTCATTCTCTAGTAATTGTTTTAAGTGAAGTAATTAAAAACTAAGGACTTATCTAAGAGTGTCTTTATTTTTGTGCTATTTCTAAAACTCTAATGTTAGGTTAGACAGTAAGGAAAGCCCCTGTTTTCCTCAGATTGCATAATGGGTTAAATCCTTGGTTTGTATTTGGGAGCCTTCTACTTTGTAGAGCATCCTTGATGCTTTGCTTTGCTTCTTGAAATTTTATCACATTGCTTTGTAAACTTTATGGTTTGAATATTTTCATTTTATAACTTTCGAGTTAGGAATGAATTTTTGTGTTGAGAATGTTACTGGGGCAAAGGGTATGAATAATTAAAAGGCTATCCTCCTCAGTCTGATAGCTGAGGTGGTATTTAATTTGCTCATTTCTGACTGCTTGGGAGGATGAATGTATATGATCTAATATCCTATTCCTACTTCTCTATTGAGATTTAGGTGTCACTTACTAATGTGTCCCCGTCCTCAGTATGTTGAAGGTGGTGGGTGGTCCCCTCCCTTTGTGGAGGGTGTTTCTATAGTCTGCCTTTCTGCCTTTTGTTTCGTTTTTTAGATAGAATTCAGTTGATCTTAAAAACTTATTTCTTATTTATATTCTTGGCTAATAAGTTTCCCATCTTGAATTAAAATTTGAATCAAGGAGTTGACTTTTTCCCCCCAAATAGCTAAGCAATTCTTGAAGCCTAACTTCTGATTAAGCTCTACTTCAATTACTAAGGTGTTAGACCAAATCATTTATATTCTTCATTAATTCATTGATCAAATATTTATTGAGCCCCTGGTATGTGAGTTTAAGCACAAAACGTTCTGAGACTAGAGAATAAAACAAGCAGAAAATTTCTCATGGGATAATGTTCAGTGATGTCTACCTGTTTCTAGGCTACCTATTCTAATTCATTAATGTACTACTTTTTCCTACTGCTAATACCATAATTATGATCTTACCATATTTTAATATCTGATGGAAATCACTCTTTGGCTTCAGAGGGCCTGGGCTTCATTATTTTCTATTCATTCACTGTGTGAGCAAGGCATTTCATGTCTCTGGGCCCTGGGTTTTTCATTTGTAAAATGGGGATAATGACCTCATAGTATTCCTGTTCTGATTAAATGAAGTGATACATATAAAGTGGTTAGTATAGGGCCTACTGCATGGATGTGCTCCAAATTAGGTGCTATCATTTTTAATTTAATCTTGTTTAGGAAACTATATTTTATTACATTTAGTCTTCTAGGAACATAGCATATCTTTTTTTTTTTTTTTTTTTTGCGGTATGCGGGCCTCTCACTGTTGTGGTTTCTCCCGTTGCGGAGCACAGGCTCTGGACGCGCAGGTTCCAGTGGCCATGGCTCATGGGCCTAGCCGCTCCGCGGCATGTGGGATCTTCCCGGACCAGGGCACGAACCCGTGTCCCCTAACTGCAGGCGGACTCCCAACCACTGTGCCACCAGGGAAGCCCAGCATATCTCTTTAGTTAAGCTTCTTATGTCTTTGTGATGTTTTGCATTTTCATTATATAGAACCTTTGCATTTATAATTAAGGTTATTTTTAAGCATTTTATAATTTTTGTTTTTACTGTGACATCCTTCCCTGTTTTATTATGGATAAATGTAAAACTCTAATTTTTGTTACAGCTGGTTATATTACAGTACACTACTGACTGAGTAATTAGTACTTTATTCTTCTAGATTTTCTAAGTAGGTGGTTGAATCATCTGCTGATAGTTATAACTTTTGTCTGGTCCAGTAG
Organism: Neophocaena asiaeorientalis asiaeorientalis; assembly: GCF_003031525.2. Taxonomy (NCBI): domain Eukaryota; kingdom Metazoa; phylum Chordata; class Mammalia; order Artiodactyla; family Phocoenidae; genus Neophocaena; species Neophocaena asiaeorientalis. The sequence goes on from NW_020174561.1 coordinate 3,506,514, forward strand.
CTGTACCTCTTTTGTTTCACAGGGCAACTGTCCTAATACAATGTCTAGAAGAGTATGTGTACTTGGGGCCAATACCTTAGGCTTGGTCCAGGCTTTCCTGGGAATGCTTTTGGTATTCTACCAGTAAATATAGTGTTGGTTAGTGTTTTAGGATAATTCTGTTTTTATTACGTTTAAGAGGATAAAATGTCAGGAATGGACTCTGAATGTTATCAGATTTCTTTTCTGCATCAATTGAGGTGATTGACTAGTTTTACTTTACTGATGTGACATATTTCTAGGTTCTTATTAAACCATGTTTGCATTGCTAGGGTAACCCCTATTATACGTGAACTTTTGAAACAATTGACTCATGAAATGAACTACATCCAGAACCTATTTTTGATTTTTTCCTTTCCCTAGCCTATTAGGTTTTTCTTCTTATTCCAGATTCAATTGTGATGATTGCATAATTTCAGAAAATTGGCCATTTCTAGATTTTCATGTATATTAACACAGAGTTGGGCATATTTCTCACTTATTTTCTTAATCTTTAATGTTAGTTTTAAGTCTTCAGATTTTTAAGATTCCTGCCCAGAGGATCGGTGCCGACCTGCACTCACCAGCCCGAGAGGCGTGTCTGCTCAGCCGCCGGGGCGGGCGAGGGCTGGGAGTTGAGGCTCGGGCTTCGGAGGTCGGATCCCAGGGAGAGGACTGGGCTTGGCTGCGTGAACACAGCCTGAAGCGGGCTAGTGTGCCATGGCTACCCGGGAGGGAGTCTGGGAAAAAGTCTGGACTTGTCTAAGAGGCAAGAGACCATTGTTTTGGGTGCGTGAGGAGAGGGGATTCAGAGCACCACTTAAACGAGGTCCAGAGACGGGTGTGAGCCACGGCTATCAGCATGGACCCCAGAGACGGGCATGAGATGCTAAGGCTGCTGCTGCCGCCACCAAGAAGCCTGTGTGCCAGCACAGGTCACTATCCACACCTCCCCTCCCGGGACCCAGTGCAGCCCGCCACTGCCAGGGTCCCGGGATCCAGGGACAACTTCCGAGGGAGAACGCACGGTGCGCCTCAGGCTGGTGCAACGTCACGCTGGCCTCTGCTGCCTCAGGCTCGCCCCGCATCCGTACCCCTCCCTCTCCCCGGCCTGAGTGAGCCAGAGCCCTCGAATCAGCTGCTCCTTTAACCCCATCCTGTCTGAGCGAAGACCAGACGCCCTCAGGCGACCTACACGCAGAAGCGGGTCCAAATTCAAAGCTGAACCCCGGGAGCTGTGCAAACAAAGAAGAGAAAGGAAAATCTCTCCCAGCAGCCTCAGGCCCAGAGGATTAAAGCTCCACAATCAACTTGATGTACCTTGCATCTCTGGAATACCTGAGTAGACAACGAATCACCTAAAAATTGAGACAGTGGACTTTGGGAGCAACTGTAGACTTGGGGGTTTGCTTTCTGCATCTAATTTGTTTTTGGTTTTTGTTTATCTTAGTTTAGTATTTAGAGTTTATTATCATTGGTAGATTTGTTTATTGATTTGGTTGCTCTCTTCCTTTTTTGTAAATATATAGATTATATACTTTTTTCCTTTTTTCTCTTGTGAGTGTGTATATGTATGCTTCTTTGTGTGATTCTGTCTGTATAGCTTTACTTTTACCATTTGTCCTAGAGTTCTGTCCATTTTTTTTTTTTAGTATAGTTTTTAGTGCTGGTTATCATTGTTGGATTTGTTTTTTGGTTTGGTTGCTCTCTCCTTTCTTTTATTTTTAAAAATTTTAATAACATTATTTTATTTTATTTTTTTCTTTTTCTTTTTTTCTCCCTTTTCTTCTGAGCCTGACAGGGCCTTGGTGCTCTGGCTGGGTGTCAGGCCTGTGCCTCTGTGGTGGGAGAACCGAGTTCAGGACTTTGGTCCACCAGAGACCTCCCAGCTCCACATAATATCAAATGGCTAGAGCTCTCCCAGAGATCACCTTCTCAATGCTAAGACCCAGCTCCCCTCAACAACCAGCAGGCTACAGTGCTGGACACCCTATGCCAAACAGCTAGCAAGGCAGGAACACAATCCCACCCATTAGGCGAGAGGCTGCCTAAAATCATGATAAGGTCACAGACATCCCAGAACACACCACCAGACGTAGTACTGCCAACCAGAAAGACAAGATCCAGCCTCATCCACCAGAACACAGGCACCAGTCCCCTCTACCAGGAAGCCTGCACAAGCCACTGAACCAACCTTAGCCACTGGGGGCAGACACCAAAAACAATGGGAACTACGAACCTGCAGCCTGCGAAAAGGAGATCCCAAACACAGTAAGTTAAGCAAAATGAGAAGACAGAGAAACACACAGCAGATGAAGGAGCAAGGTAAAAACCCACCAGACCTAACAAATGAAGAGAAAATATGCAGTCTACCTGAAAAAGAATTCAGAGTAATGATAGTAAAGATGATCTAAAATCTTGGAAATAGAATTGAGAAAATATAAGAAACATTTAACAAGGACCTAGAAGAACTAAAGCGCAAACAAACAATGATGAACAATACAGTAAATGAAATTAAAAATTCTCCAGAAGGAATCAATAGCAGAATAAATGAAGCAGAAGAATGGATAAGTGACCTGGAAGATAAAATAGTGGAAATAACTACTGCAGAGCAGAATAAAGAAAAAAGAATGAAAAGAATTGACATTCTCAGACCTCTGGGAAGACATTAAATGTACCAACATTCGAATTATAGGGGTCCCAGAAGAAGAGAAAAAGAAAGGGACTGAGAAAATATTGGGGGAGATTATAGTTGAAAACTTCCCTAATATGGGAAATAGTCAATCAAGTCCAGGAAGCACAGAGAGTCCCATACAGGATAAATCCAAGGATTTATTCTACTCATTCTACGAGGCCGCCATTACCCTGATACCAAAACCAGACAAAGATGTCACAAAAAAAGAAAACTACAGGCCAGTATCACTGATGAACATAGATGCAAAAATCCTAGGAAGTGATGAGTCTGGAGAGGTAGGCATGGGCTAGCTTATGTAAGTTCTTTAGGCCATGGGAAGATCAGACTTTAAGCAGGTGTGGGGAGCTGTTGAGTATTGAGCAGGTTCGAAAAGTGATCTGATTAAGATTCTAAAACAGTGTGTACCTGAGAAGATCCAGTGCCACTACATGGCACAACTCTAGGGGCCACCATTTACGTGGAATTTAGGGCAACGCCTCAAGCATCATCCAGCCTTGAGAATAGCAAGAGTGGAAGCTGGAAGACCAATTGAGGGATTGTGGCAGTGGTTCCGGTCTGAAGAGGGTGGTAGCCTCAGGGGTAGTGTAGGATATAGGTAGTATTTTCTCACCATTTAAGTTCGTGAATATATTATAAATGGACCATATGGTAATAGTGTTATTTTGAAGATGATAATGTGCTAAGTCTATTTATGCTGTTAAATAAAACATATTCATGGGGTTAAAAATCGAAGCCTTGCAGAACTTGGCATAAAAAGCTGTCTCCTGTCCCATTTCTCCCCAACCCCAGTTACATTTCCTGAGGGCACCCTTTTTACTCTTCCCTATGTTTTTAACTCTTCTGGCAAATCCTTTGTAAATTGAAATAAGATGCACAAACCATTTTTCGTCCTGCATCCTCCTCAGACTCCAGCCATTACTTCCTGTAGAAGGGGCAGGGTGGGGAGATCAAGCCCACTTACAAGCATCTGGCTCCCTTCTTCTACTTGGAATGTGGTTATTTACCATTATTAGTCTGCTAGTTGACCCCAGTATGTTCTCCCCTCCTTACAAGCCACAGAGTTTTTAGTTGGGAGCATGGTTACCTTTTCTCATCTTCTCCCCGCTTTTTTTTTTGTTGTTGTTAACCATGGGACTGGGTGTGCTTGTCTGTAGAGAATGTGGGTCGAGAGCACAGCCCAGGGGGATGTCGACTTTCTCGCACATGCGAACAGGACTGAGTCTGTTCTCACGACGAATTGCACAGGCAATGTCTCTGCTCTTAAAGATTTCAAGAAGACAGGCTACAGGTGGCTGAGATTTTGCTGAGAAGAGCAGAAAGTGAGTCTTGCCAGACTAGGAGCAAGTATGTGGCAGACAAACTGTTGCCCCAAATTGTTCTCCTGATGGCTCTTAACAATATGTAACAATCAGGGTCTGTTGTCTTTTCCAGCTTCTTGTGGCTGGATAGAGCTAAAAGACTAAGTTCAGGCAAGTGGGGTATGAATGCAAGTGCCCTGTGCAAACCTTATAGGCCATTCCTTGAAAAGAGGGGCACATCCTCCCTTTTTCCACTGGCTGGAATCCCCATGTCAGTCATTAGAACAGCCATTTGGATGAGGACATGCTTGCTGCCTGTTGAGGAGAGCAGAACAACATGTCTGAAGGAGCCTGGGGCCCTGATAGCTTTGCAGGGGAGAGCTGTCACATGTTCAGGTCTCAGAGAAAATGAACTTCTGTCATGTTTATGCTAATCTTAAGTGATTTTAATTATAATCTGTTATATCCACATCATACCTACACTTAGCTTTTTAATTTACGTAATATACTCACCCCTTTTATTTCTCAGTTTTTCCTCTGTAGACCTTATAGTCGTACTATTTCCGCTATGAGTGTTAATTACCTGATGCTCATTTCCCCTCCTCCTCTTTGCTAAGTTTTCAGCTCTAGCTTCCCTGGCAGCTGTGGGTGGCCATGTGACATACGTTCTGGTGTATGAGACAGGAGACAGTCATCTTGTGACTGAGGAAGATGCTAAGGGAATTAGAGATGCTGGGTCAGACACACTTGATTCTGAAACCATTGCCAGTCGCCCCTGCATCCAGACATTTCTGTGAGGAATACCCTCCCAAGGTTGCTAATCTTTATGTTTAAGAATCATTAAGTAAGAATGATTTTTATGCTAAGAATCGTTAAGTTCTCTGCTCTTTGAGTAGTTGCTTCTAGAAATTCAAGGCTATTTAATGGAGTTTACATCATCAAGAGTGTTTTTCACTGCAAAACCACATAATGTACTTGGTTGCATTTCTTAAAATTTTATTTTTCTTGGGGTCTTTTTTTTCTTCTTTACCCATCTTGTCTCCCTTCATTGCTTCCTTAAGTTGTCCAAAATTATAAACCGGTGCCTATCAACGGTGATGGTAATAACCCCTAGCAGACATTTTAAAAAGTATGGGGTGTTTTTGATTTTCTCGGTTGACTGGGCGCTTGCCACTGGTATTTAGGGGGTGGGATCCAAGGATTCTAGGAATCCTGGAATGCATGCTGTATTGTCCGTCACACATGGCATTTGAATGCCCTGTTGGACATTTCTGTAGTTAAAGCCGGTTTATAATTATTTGAGCCTAGAGCATAACTCTTCATCTACAAAATGCAAAGTTTTTTTGTATGGGTTTACTAAGTTATTTTTCTAGTGCGACAACTTCTGGGTAAATTGAAGGAAGATTGAACTTTGTCAGGAACTTTCCTGAGAATTGCTTTTTTTTTTTTTTTTTTGCGGTACGCGGGCCTCTCACTGTTGTGGCCTCTCCCGTTGCGGAGCACAGGCTCCGGATGTGCAGGCTCAGCGGCCATATCTCACGGGCCCAGTCGCTCCGTGGCATGTGGGATCTTCCCGGACCGGGGCACGAACCCGTGTCCCCTGCATCGGCAGGCGGACTCTCAACTACTGCGCCACCAGGGAAGCCCATTGCTCACTATTTTGAAAAATGTCACCCACAGTAATGATGCTTCTGATACTGTGTTACCAATACAAGGGGCTTGTGTCAGCCTTCATTTTCAGTTGTCACATTCTCCTTGATTTTATGGATACATATATAAAAATCTCTTAGCCCTTATTTCAAAATGTCAGCACTCTGTTTTTGATAAATTTCAGTTAAGTATCGCCTAACTTCCCTTAAGTTCTGACTTCTTCATTATATAAGACTAGATGCATACATCCACTATCTTGTAGACCAGCTACGCCTAAGCATTTACATACTAATATGCATGTTATTTCAGTTACTTTGTTTCTGTTCCCGTTAGGATGTTATATTTTTGAAAACGGGTCTGTGCAGGTAATATACCTAGGGATAAATTTCATTGCTGCATAGCAAAAGGGTTATTCTGTGTTTTGCATTTATAGGGGGTTTATTAGTTAGGGCCCAGTAGGAGATAGCCTATTCCACTCCAAGGGATGGTTCACAAATGAGAGGGTCAGGCAGGTTTAAGGGAACCAGTGACGGGATGGTGAAGCATTCAAGAGTTGGCTACAGAAGGAAGAGCCCTTATTACCCCTGGGCCTCCAAGAGCGGGAGGAGGGAGCTGTGGTCTGAGCTGGGCGGGAGAAAGGCTGCCTGACAGAGGCTGTGGAGAGTCTAGTCACTGAGACTGTGCATGGCAGGGAGGGAGCAAAGGGCACGACTCTGCTGGCTTTGTCTTCCTTCGCTCCGATTCCTCTGATGCTGGCCCTTCACCAGAAGGGAAACCCAGAGAGAAGCTGGAGAGCAGAATTGCTTGCGGTTCTAAGTCATTAGTCCCCCAAGGCACAGAACAGGGTAGACAACAGGGGGAAAATAGATCTGGAGGGCAGAGGGGAATAGCTAGCACAGGGGATGTTGTGTCTGATTAGGGTTGAGAGTCACTATTCCAAAGGATAGCATTCATCTCTCTCTCTACCTTTCCCCCCTCGTTTAGCCTTCCTCAGGCGTAACACTAATCTGAACTGGTGTTTGGACAGCAGGCTGAGTTGTCATTCTCCCTTCTTAGTTCTTTTGAGTTGGCAACGCTTTTTTTTTTCTTCTTGTTTGAACCTTTGCACATGCACCTTTGTAAGAGAGAGTGTGATAAATTTCCCAAATCCATGCAAGTCTGTAGTTACCTTTATTTTGGTAGAGAAATGGGCTGGCCATAGAAGTCTGGGTTGAAATCATTTTCCCTCAGACCTTTGAAGGCATTGCTTCACAAGTGTTGTTAATGAGAAGTTTGAAGTCTGGTGTCGTTTTTACATGACCCATTTTTTTCCTGTCTCATATGCTTTTACTGTTCTTTATTTTTAGGGGGTTCTAAAATGTTACAACAATCCTTTTGGCTTTTAAAGAATTTGTTGCGCTAGGCACTTACTTCACTCAATATGGCTATAGGAGTGTGTCTTTCAGCTCCTGGAAATTCTTGTATTTTTGTGAACTTGAAAGGGAGGGAGGCTGGGCGGTAAAGGGTGGTATTTGCTTTTCTTTAGGGTGAGACAGCTTCTTAAAATCATCCTGCTGTCTTTATTAGAACATTTAAAGATCTTGGAACATTCTATTTGGATGAATTTTCTAATCATAATCTTCAGATTGATTGTCATTAACAAACAAGTGTTTTCCTTTCATCTGCCTCTTGGCTTTACTTTAGGAACACAGAGTAATGTAAAATTCAGGAGAATCAAAGGATATAACAGTGTATTCATATTTTGTGCATATTCCCTATTATGTTATAATTTTCTGTGACTTAGTTTTATGCTTGAGTCCCCTGTGCATTAATGAAGCTATTAACTGGAATAAGACCCATAGTTCCTAAAATGACCTTGATATGAAGGAATATAAACATCTGGTTGGAGAAAGGAATTTCAAAAGGACCATGCTTGTTCAGCATTTTGCCTCCAGGCATTAACCAGTAATGGTAAAGGTAAGAATAAAATTAAAGGTTCTCATCTAATGAGTTACCCAACTCTTTTCAGTCTGTGTGTGTGTATGTGTGACTCCTATGTCCATGAAATTTTATGAGTCTTTTGGGCTATTTAATGTAAAATAGTATAAACTTTCAATTAAATAAAACCCAGGTAAGTTGAATATTTTAAGCAGTTTTAGGAGGAAACCAATAAAGGAGTAATGAGGGGAATCAATTTGTGAGGTATGTGTTAAGGTCGGAGGGAGACCTGAATTCCATTAGTAACTTTTTAGCAAAAGTTACTTGATTCTTTTTATAGTGCAAGGCCCTCAGGCCCTGCTCTCTGACCATATCAATAGATAAATGGCTTCAGTAGGTAGTACCGTCTGTGTCTTTCCCCCACCAAGAGACAAGTGCCTGGCAATGAGAACATTTTAACTTTTTACAAAGCAGCTTCTTTTATTCTCATGAAAGACTGTTCTCTTCAGCAGTATTTGCTTAAATACTGAACTTTTGACTTGGGTTTTTTTTCTCACCGAGGACCTTCCTAGGCCCCCAATGTTTTCATTAATTTCAGAATCACTGTATTGCTGTTCAGAGGCCTCTCAGCAGAATAGTCTGTATCTTCACAAAAACATAGAGTCTAAAAATGTCAACTGTACGTAATTTGCCTGAAATATTAATGTTTACCAGGTTCTGAGATGTTCTTCAGAGCATGAAGGTTAAAAAGGGATAAAATGCACGATGGCTTTTAAAAGAAATGAGAAGGATTAAATGACATTTTCAAGTCTTGAAGTTTGAGCTTATCTTATTTCTATTTTTGTATTTGCTCAGAGAATGTAAGCAATCTGCTTAAGGTCATTCAGTTTGTAAATGATGGTGTTTGAGTTCTAACTCAGATCTCTGTGCCTCCAAACCCTTGGATCTTTAATTCAGGTGTCTTTTTAAATTTTCTCTTGCAAGATCAGAACTACTTTGTTGCTGGTATAAGAGCTCTTACTTAAAATTGTTTTATTAGATTATACTGAAGTCAGGAGTATGTGGGTATATTGCAGGACAAATCACATGCCCCTAAAGCATTACTACCTACAGTTAAAGCCTGACAGAAGGAAACTTGCATATTGTTGTGGTCTTCAGCAGTGGCTTTATAAAGGGAGTTAGTGGGGATTGTATGGGAAACTGTTTGAATAGGAAATCTTAAAATGTCAGGACCTCATAATTGGAATTCTGAATTCTCAAACTGTAAAAGAGTCTGTCAAACTGCTAGGGAGGTTATTGATCTTGATCCCAGGTGCCTGCTCTTTGGGCACCTATGCTCAGGGCTTCTCGTTCTGGATCTGGCTAGGGAAAGTTGTCATTTAAAATAGTTCAACCTGGGGCTTCCCTGGTGGCGCAGTGGTTGAGAATCTGCCTGCTAATGCAGGGGACACGGGTTCGAGCCCTGGTCTGGGAGGATCCCACATGCCGTGGAGCAGCTAGGCCCGTGAGCCACAACTACTGAGCTTGCGCGTCTGGACCCTGTGCTCCTCAACAAGAGAGGCCGCGATAGTGAGAGGCCCGCGCACCGCGATGAAGAGTGGCCCCCACTTGCCACAACTAGAGAAAGCCCTCGCACAGAAACGAAGACCCAACACAGCAAAAATAAATAAATTAAAAAAAAAATAGTTCAACCCAATTTTCTCTTTTACTATTTCAGTTTTTACTATCTTTTTCTCTATTACTCATCAATCTCCAGAATTCTTTATATTCTGAATATAGAAATAATATGTGCTTATAATAAAGTCCAGAAACATAGAGAAATTGGAGGGAAATACTTATGCTCTAACCAGAGGGTAAGGGCGGTGAGTGCTGAACAATTCATCCTTCTCATTTCCATTTCTGTCTTCCCCTGGTGATTATGCTGTAAACACAATTTGGTATCTTGCCTTTTTTTTTTCCCCCACTTAGCACTGTATCCTAAAAATTTTCCTCTTCAAAACACTCTTCCTGATACTTTTTAATCTTTGTATGCTCTTTGCTCATACATACATATCATAACATTTATGCTATGATGAGCGTCTGATTGTGTCTTACGGGGTGAGGGATGGATTTCACATCTCTAGGCTGAGTATAAAGAATGTGCACATACTGAGATTCGTAATATGTATTGAATAATTCTTGAACAAATGTACATATGCCTATGAATACTTTGTAACAAATATACTTATCTCACTGTGTCCTTGCTAACTTTGAACATTGTCTTTAAGTTGGTTTTTTATTTTTTAACAGACATCTGGTCCTTACTGTTGCTCCATAGCTAGACAGCTTTGTATATTTGACACACATGGTATGTTGTTTTACCTTTTAAAATGCTAACTTTAGTTAAAATGCTAACTTTTCACGTGTTTTTTAGCTATCATTGAGCCCCACACTGTGAAGGCTCTTGAAGCAGGCTAGGAGCCAAGAACTCGTGTTGGTGTGTCTGAAAAGCCTGCAAGTAGAGGTTTGTCTGTCTAAGAAGATTGGCGGCTTGGTGACAGGGAGAGGAGTTTGGTGGCATTTCAGTAGTGTAGGAGAGTGTGAATGAAGGTGGTGAACGTAGAGATGGATGATGGAGAAACAAGACAAGGGCTGTAGGAGACGTGTAAGAAATAGAATGAGAAGCAAACAGGGACTGATTGAATGAGGAGGATGTAAAGATGATTCTTAGGATCTTGCTGGTGCCACTTGTGGGATGAGGAACCATTACCAAGATGGGAAACATGAGAAAGATTTGGGTATATTCCAGTGAGGATTATGTTGGCTCTGAACAGAAAGCCTAATTGCTTAAACCACTGGGCTTTATTTATCTCACTTTACAAGACGCACTGGCTGGGATGGTGGCTCAGTGATGCCATCATAATGCAGCCTTCTCCTGTTCGCTGCTGTTCCATCCCTCGCATGCAGCTTTTGCCTTCATGGGTGCAGCTACCTGCAGGTCAGGTATTTGTTCCAGGTAGAAGGAAAGGAGAAGGAGCTGTGGAGAGACTTTATTCTGGAAAGGAGTGTCCCTCCCCACCTCGACTTCTTTCTGTACCTTATTGCCAAACTATAGCTGCAAATCAGGCTGGGATAGTAGTTTTTTCTTACTGGTCTCTGTGCTGGAGGAAAGCAAAGGAGAAAGGGATTTGGAATGAGAGTTAGTTAAGCCACTGACAGTCTGGTAAGAAGAGGGCAGAATATAAATATAAATTTTGGCCATGTTTGTAGAAGAAGCTTTTATGCAGTGGAAAATAGCATGTAGATTTAGAAGTTCTCGGGATTCGAGGACAGATGTAGATGCAGTCTACGTTTGCTTCATATTCGGTCTTGTAACTGAAGGACTTCAAATTCCTGTTTCTAGGTTTTTTTCTTCCTGAGGACCACACCCTGTACCTTCAAACTACAAGGCCAGACTCCGCATAACATCCCATCACTCTGGTTCCATTTACTGTTATTTCATCCATTGCCCTCAGAATTTTCTTAGATATGCTTATAGTGTTAATGGTACGGTCCTTTGTCCATGTTTGGAATTCGAATTCCAGTCTGTAATTTATCACATATGACAATAACCACATTTTTCAACCCCTCTCTATATACCTTTTCTTATCTGAGGAAATGAATTGTTAGGAGTAAATAAATGTATCTACTAACTCACTTCCCATGATTGTTCCCTTCCTGTGTCCCCCTCCACAATTTTGAAAAGAGGCCTAGCGTCCAGGCAGAACACTGCTAAGGAATACTAGTGATACCAATAAGGAAGTGATCCCTCCATGAAATTAGCCCCTTTTTCTAGCATCATGCTTGTTTCCCCATCAGTCTTCCTCTCTTGCAGATGGGGATCAAAGTCACATTTTAAAAAGCTTTCAGACTCCACCACAAACTACTTCCCCTCCAGGGAGAAAGGCTTTTAAGTCATTCAAAGCTTTTATGGGTTATATTTTCATATATAACAAGTCAATAAACATTATCTAATTTTTTTTAGAACTTATGTAAATATAGTGATGTCCCTTTTATACTATGATTTTCAAGGACATGATTCCCTTTTGAATTAAACTAAGTGGTGACTAACAGATGTAGTGCTGAAGCCATTTTCTCTGTTCACTAGCAGCAGGCTCTCCAGAAGGACGGGGATGGGGTTATCTACCAGAGTTGTATGCCAGGAGGCACCTCTGGGGCTTTTGCCTTGGGCTGCAGAGAAAATGTTTGCAAAGCACTGAAGCTGGCATACAGTGCATGGCCTCCAGCCCTTCTCCTCCCACCCTCCTCCCACCCTCCTAAACAGGGAAGCCCGCGCCTCTCCCTTTTCTTCCTTCTCCCCTGCCATCCCTCCAACCTGATTTCCCTGGGAAGGATTGGATATGAATAGCGTGGATCATACAGGATGATATATGATATTGTCAAGGTTATAACACAATAGGAACATTCGTGTATCTTTTGTTGTAAGAGTTTATTAGTCAGGATCTAGTCAGAAAAACAACTGTCACAAAGCGGTTTAATAGAGGGAATTGAATATAGGGAACTAATTATGAAGGTATTGGAGAGCCAGAGGGCAAGTGTGGATCTGTCATGCAATGCCTCAACTTCAGGAAACTGCTATCATCCCTTGGGCTAAAGGGATACAGGAAGGAATGGGTGTTGTCACAGCCAGGGAGGGGAGCTGCCTGGTGAGAGCAGAACCCAGGATGTAGGGCTGCCTACACAAGAGCTGGAATAATGAAGGACATGTGGTGACCGCTGGAGGTGCCACTTGAAGTAGAGGAGGTAGCGGGGGAAAATACCCTGAGTTTCTCCCCCTTATGATGTCCACTCACCTGCTAGGCTCTCACCAGCCTAAGACACCAGCAGCCAATCTGTCAAGGAAGCCTGAGTGCTGAAGTTCGTGGGGTTCAGTCATGTGAAGGGGAAAGCTGGGGAGTCTGTGGGAGAACAAACAGAGGACTGGCACGAAGGCCATGGCCTTTTCCTTAGGTGTGGTTGCAATGACTTGTTATGCCTTATTTTTCTAGCATAAGGCACATCCCTAATGCACCTTCTATCATTTCCATTTTAGATTCTTTAATTCACAAAACTTAATTTGTGGGATTTATTTTTTTTTAAGTGAATTTATTTATTTATTTGTTTATTTTTGGCTGCACTGGGTCTTCGTTGCTGTGCGCGGGCTTTCTCTAGTTGTGGCAAGCAGGGGCTACTCTTCGTTGTGGTGCGCAGGCTTCTCATTGCGGTGGCTTCTCTTGTGGAGCATGGGCTGTAGGCACGCGGGCTTCAGTAGTTGTGGCACGTGGGCTTAGTAGTTGTAGTGCACAGGCTTAGTTGCTCCGTAGCACGTGGGATCTTTCTGGACCAGGGCTCGAACCCGTGACCCCTGCACTGGCAGGCAGATTCTCAACCACTGCGTCACCAGGGAAGCCCCCTGATTTCTTATTGGGGTTTTTGGAGTGGAGATTGCAAAGCAGTCTGCATGCAGGATTCTGCAGTAGCCTTCTAAACTTGTTTTCCAGCTTCCAGCCTTACCACCCCTATCTCTTTACAAACAGAGATTCCTTTGCAACACAGGTCAGATTGTTTCTCTGTTCAAGACCCGCAGCGGGTTCCATGCATTCCCAGTACAGGTGAGAGTCTTTCCAGGGGCCCCCGAGGCCCTGCGTGGTCTGCCCACCTCATCTCCTGCTCCTCCCCCTGGCACTTTCCCCACTAGCTAAACTCACCTCCTTGCTGTTTGTGGAGCATGTTGGCATGTTGCTACCTCTGCACCTGTGTTCTTACTGTTCCCTGAACGTTGAATGCTCTTCCTCCAGCTATCCTTCCCTCCTCTCCTTCACTCTTGCTTAATCATCAACTCAGCAAAGCTTTTCTTTTTTTTTCTTTCTTTTTTTTTTTTTTTTTTTTTTTTTTTTTTTTTTTTTTTTTGCGGTACGCGGGCCCCTCACTGCTGTGGCCTCTCCCGTTGCGGAGCGCAGGCTCAGCGGCCATGGCTCACGGGCCCAGCTGCTCCGTGGCATGTGGGATCTTCCCGGACCAGGGCACGAACCTGCGTCCCCTGCATCGGCAGGTGGACTCTCAACCACTGCGCTACCAGGGAAGCCCTGTCATTCTGCTTTTAAAGTAGTATCTCATGATCACAAGTAGGTAAAATAAAAGTGTTATGGACAGAACAAAAGGCTGGAAGGAAATAAATGAAAATGTTATAGTAGTTGTGCATGGACAGTGAGGCTCTTTTTCCTTCCCTAGATTGTTTCCCCAATTTTTTGGAAGGAAATAGATGTCAAAGTACCATACTGCCATTCTGCAGTTAAAGAGGAGCAATGTATTCACAGAAGCTAAGGGAAACAAAAGTAAAGAGAAATGTATTATTTCACTATCATTAAACTGTTTTGTTTTGTCTTTAGATAAAGACTTTATTATTTTTTAGAGTAGTGTTAGGTTCACAGCAAAACTGAGGTGAGGGGAAGGTACAGAGATTTCCTGAATACGCTCTGCCCACACATATGCCTCACCATTAGAGCGGTACATTTGTTAACTGTGAACCTACATTGACACATAATCATCCCAAGCCCATAATTTACCATAGGGTTCCCTCTTGGTATTGTACATTCTATGGGTTTAGACAAATGTGTAGTGACATATCAACCATTACCATATCACACTGAGTATCTTCATTGCCCAAATTGTCTTTTTAAAAATGCTTAGGGCTTCCCTGGTGGCGCAGTGGTTGAGAGTCCGCCTGCCGATGCAGGGGACACGGGGTTCGTGCCCCGGTCCGGGAAGATTCCACATGCCGCGGAGCGGCTGGGCCCGTGAGCCATGGCCGCTGAGCCTGTGCGTCTGGAGCCTGTGCTCCGCAACAGGAGAGGCCACAACAGTGAGAGGCCCGCGTACCGCAAAAAAAAAAGAAATGCTTAGCTTCATGGCAAAGGGGACTTTGGTGCTTTATAGCCTCAACTATATTATGGCAGTTTCCATACTGTACTGCGATTTCTTCTACAGTTTCGCCAGCCGTGGTTTTGAATTACTCTTACTATATATATAGCAGCTTTTTAACATCTGTTCTTTTACATATGTGGTGATTACCTCACTTGTCTTTAAATGGCAGCTGGAACCAGACAGTAATACTGCTGTCCACTCCCATGGATATGCTGGTGGATTTCTAGTAACACAGGCAGAAGAGGTCTATTTATGTTCCATCTCCCCTTAATGCAGATGGAAGACTAGACTCAGGGAAATATGCACTTACATCTCCAAATGACTTCGGTACATTTGTGGTAGGATAAGATTAACTTACGGGTAAACAGGCTTTGACAATCTGTATGTCACATTTTTCTTGAGCAAGTAAGTGGTACAAGCAAAGGGCCACCTACAAGACCAGATTTCCACATGCTAGTGATTCATGCTAGTGAAACCTTTGTAAGTTTACACTTTTCTTTAGTATTGTGTGTATGCATACATATGTGATTTTTTTACATTTTTTATATTAGTTTATTGAACTGTTGTACTTAAGACCATGATTTTGCAAATGGCGGCTTTGCCAGAGATTTTGTTTGTTTGCGTTACGCGGGCCTCTCACTGTTGTGGCCTCTCCCGTTGCAGGGCACAGGCTCCAGACGCGCAGGCT
Source organism: Neophocaena asiaeorientalis asiaeorientalis (assembly GCF_003031525.2). Taxonomy (NCBI): domain Eukaryota; kingdom Metazoa; phylum Chordata; class Mammalia; order Artiodactyla; family Phocoenidae; genus Neophocaena; species Neophocaena asiaeorientalis. Next base: position 3,521,722 of record NW_020174561.1, read on the forward strand.
CAGCGGCCATGGCTCACAGGCCCAGCCGCTCTGCGGCATCTGGGATCTTCCCAGACCGGGGCACGAACCCGTGTCCCCTGCATCGGCAGGCGGACTCTCAACCACTGTGCCACCAGGGAAGCCCCTGCCAGAGATTTTTAAGAGAGTGACTTGCTGATTTTTTTGGTTTTGTTTTGTTTTGTTTTTTGCGATATGCGGGCCTCTCACTGCTGTGGCCTCTCCTGTTGCGGATCACCGGCTCTGGATGCACAGGCTCAGCAGCCATGGCTCACGGGCCTAGCCGCTCCGCGGCATGTGGGATCTTACCGGACTGGGGCACGAACCCGTGTCCCCTGCATCGGCAGGTGGACTCTCAACCACTGTGCCACCAGGGAAGCCCTGCTGATGTTTTTGAGGGAATTACATTATTTGTTTACATGTCATCCTCCACTGGATTAGACTAGAATTCCATGAAAGACAGAACTGACATTTCATGTATATATTTTAACAGTGCTTGGCACATAGTAAGTACTTATTTTTGAATGACTTCAGAGTGAATGAAATACACATGTACGTGAACAACCCTATATACTTACAGTGAAAGTATTTTATAGCATAGTTTGTTGCATTCATAGTCTCTAACCGGAATGGAACCATTCTCTTATCTTTGGAGTGATGAAATACAGCTTACACTCTGATAGCATTTCCCTTCTTCTAGACAGATTTTCATTAGTTTTGAAAGGGAAAGGTTATCATTTATTACAAACTTCAGTCTATTTTATATTTGAGAGCTAAAGTGGTAATCCTAGTGTATGCTTTTCTTCTCTGTGGTGTCCTCTTAGCAGCATCTTTGTGCAGCATTCAGTAAAAAGGGATCTCCAATGTTTGGCAAAATTGCTTTAGTGTGACAGTGAGTTTCTTCACAAGTTCAGGCTTTGGCCTGTGCTGAGATGGGAAGTTGGGAGTGAAGTTTGTGATTGAAATTTTACTGGCAGCAATTCTAGTGACTTAATGTAAAACAACAACCGCCCCCATCCCCACCACAGCAGGAATTTTTGAGGTATTGATACTTCCCCTTTTGGGAATATAACTCCCAGATCTGAAGTCCTTTAAAAAAGGAGCTTTATTTGTATATATCCAATATATTTGTATATATTGAAATACAAATGTAATCTTCAGTTACAGATTTTCATCAAAACTTAAGATACTGATGCTTTTGAAGACTGGAATGTTTGTTTTTCAGGTATGAATGACATAGTTACATTTCTGTTTTACTGGGCGGGGGGACCCAGAATCACACCAGTAAGGCATCATCATATTTTTTTGCTTGAGGTGATGATGTAATATAGGTCTGAGTTGTTTAAATCTTACATAATGGTGTAATATTGAACTTGGTTTCCCTTTTGCAGTCAGGAGAGGAGCTGAATAACAGCCCCAGTTGATCCTACTCAAGGCGGTGGGGTGGGGGTGCGGGGGTGTGGGGGGGCGGTGTGGGGAAGGAGAGGGAGGAAGACATTGAGTTTTGCCTGGTACTTCCTCCAGCTTCTAAATTTCTCGTGGAGTAGATTAATAGAATGGCCCTTGAATGTTTAATTTCTCCATTAAAAAGAAAACTTTCTAAAAACTTTCTGATGTTAGATTTTTCTTCCTATTTCCACTTAAATCTTCTGGTTTTTTTTTTTTTTTTTTTTTTTTTAACAACATTTTAGAACTATCTTCTTTTGAGTTTCATGGTTTTATAGCTGGAATTTATAAATGGAAAACGTCAAATGACTTTTTAAAATTAAATACAGTAGAATTAAGTTATTTTATAGCTGAAGGGGATATTTAGTTATTGAACTTAGAATTGTCTTTAACCTTCTACTTTTGCTGTCTACAGACTGTTTGCCTTGTGATCTTTTAGCTTTTCTTGTTCTTTTGTCTGAATAACCTATTAAATAAAAATGGAAGATTCCCCAGTGTCCAGATGCAAATTTTTTTGCAGTTATTACAAATCAAAAAATCAACTTACTGAAAAAATATATATTAAGCCTGTTTTTTCTGTTTGTCCTCTGCTAATGCACTGTATATGGGAGCAGTTATATTTGTTTTTAGTTTATTTTGGTACTTACTGCTTATTTTTAAATAGTTGCATATTATTCTGGATTGTTATCTTTGCAGGCCTTTTGAAATCAGTGGGATTTGCATCCTTTGATTTTAGCAGCATAAGAATAAGAAAGTTTAACTGATTTCATGCTATTTCTGTAGCAGTGTCAGTAAATGGAATGCTGTTTGTCCTTATTTCACTTAAAATAGAATAGAATCTTATAGATTTTACATTTACTTTACCTTTTTAATCTTGCAGTAGACATGCTCCTTTGGTGATTTCCCAGGACTGGGGTGTCTCTGCAGTGTAGTGTTAGGTTAGGAGCCAGGGACTCTGAAGACAGACTGCCTGGATTTGAATGGTCGTCTGCCTCTTACTAGCTATGTGGCCTTGAGCAAGCTAAACTTTCTGTGTCTAAAGTATTCTCACTTTGAAATGGGGATAATAGTTCCTATCTGTACTGTTTTATACTATTGTGATCACGGCTATGAAGTATAATGGATAGTTATATAGTATGCCTTGTTTCATAAATTCATAAATATTCTTGCTCTGTGTCAGTTTTCACACATTTGAAAAGGTGACTGCTCTTATGCTATTTTGAATGAGGTTGGCCTAAATGAATTATAATTATTTATTTTTTTTTTTTTATAATCATTTTATTGGCAACTTCTGAATTATAAAGCCATCTTTGAGGCCCCATAGACGATTTCTGTTGTTGAAGATTTTTATAAACATAAGCTTTATCTTTTCTGCTGGGCTCGTTGTTTTAAGACTTTCAAGTTAAATGTGGGATCTTCCTGGACCGGGGCACGAACCCATGTCCCCTGCATCGGCAGGCGGACTCCCAACCACTGCCCCACCAGGGAAGCCCTCGAGTTATATTTTTAAAGTGGTTCTAAAATACATTTAATACATGAAATGATAAAAGCTGATGGCTTGGGCTTCCCTGGTGGTACACTGGTTAAGAATCTACCTGCCAATGCAGGGGACACGGGTTCGAGCCCTGGTCCGGGAAGATCCCACATGCAGCAGAGCAGCTAAGCTCGTGCACCACAGCTACTGAGCCTGTTCTGTAGAACCCGCAAGCCACAACTACCGAAGCCCGTGCTCCGCAACTAGGGAAGCCACCGCAATGAGAAGCCCACACACAGCAACGAAGACTCAACGCAGCCCAAAATAAATAAATAAATAAATTTGTATTAAAAAAAGCTGATGGCTTAAGGTTATTTATGAGTGAAGTAGACCATTTAAATAACTGAACAAAATTATAAGCTTTTCCTTCAAAACTTATATAATGTCTTCTTCACATAAGATATAAAAAATAGCTTACTCTGTCTACCATTTTAACAATCATTCTTCGTTCCATAGGATAGTTTAAAAAGTTGTTTTCAGTGTGGCTTTTGCATGCAAGGGTAGGAATCTGGGAGGCTCGTTTGGTAATGTTGTTCGCAAGATTTCTTTTGTCCTGAAAAACATTTGTCAACATATTTGATCTAGTACCTCTTCCTTTGAAATGTGAAAAGAAGATTTAAGCTTTGCTTTTGGATTTTCTGCTTCACTCTTGTGTTGAAGGAAAATAAAACATGTTAAAATTGATTAATGCAAGTAGTATAAATTGCATACATAACCTTAAAATGTGGGTAAAGTCAATCAGGTTGAAGAGAGTGGAGGACAGTGCTCTTTGACCAAGAGAATACCTAGGTGTTACTACACTGACCTCAGGCTGAGCCCTCAAGGTCGTAATGGCCCTGTTATTTCTTGAGAAAGGACACAATAACGCCATTACCATATGTTTACTGTTAAAATGGTGGTTTGGAGATGGATGCTTAAAAACCATTTAAAACGTTTATACATTTTAGTTCCAGAAAAAATGGTGTAGGAAACAACCAAAGGAGAACTCTGAACTGTGATAAGGTGAGCAAGATTGGAACAGCACAGTGGCAGGGGGTCTTGTGTCCCTGGCACCCAACAGAAGACCACCCACACTTAGCATTTCTTGACCTGCAGCCCTGAATATTTTCAAGTGCTAGTAGAACAGAACTATCAGCTACAAGTTTTATGTTCAGTGAAACTATCCTTCAGGAAAGAAAGGACAATAAAAAGCTTTTCAGATGAAGGAAAACAAAGAACTAGTTGCTTAACAGACTTTTGCTCAAAGATTGGCTAAAGTTCTTCAAGCAGAAAGGAAATAATGTAAGCAGAAATCTTGATGCATCAGGAAGAAGAAACAGCATAAATGAGTGTGTACAAGAGACTAAGCTTGTCCTCATGACTTTAATAAATAATACTTGATTGAAACAAATAATAATATCTATGCAAAACTATGATATTTATAAGCGGGGGAGGTAAAAGGACCTAAATGAAAGTGAGTTCTCCACACTTGAGGTGTTAAAATGGAATCAGTAAATTGTTATAATTCATATATATAGTACCCACAGCATCTATTACAAAACTATACAGAGAGATACACTGAAACACTAAAGAAATCAAGGAGCTCTAAAAAAAAAAAAAAAGTAACCTGAAGGAAGAGAAACAGGATGAGATCCAGAGGAACGAAGAAAACAAATAGAAAACAATAACATGAATAACATGATAGACTTAAGCACTAACATATCAATTACCTTAAAATTAAGTTCTAAATGCACCGACCATTTGCAGAGATTGGCATAGTGGATAAAAAAAAGAAAAAAAAACAATTATATTCTGCTTACACGAAACTCACTTCAAATTCAATACCAGTGGGTAAGTTGAAAGTAAAAGGATGGAAAAATTATACCCTTCTAACATTAATAAAAAAATAATAGAAATGACTATATCAGTACCTGATGAGTTAGATTCCAGAACGGAAGAAAGTTATTAGTTGGATATTACCTAATGATAAGAGGGTAAGTCCACCAGAAATATATCATGATCCTAAATGTGTACATACCAAACAACAGTGTCTCACAATAAAGCAAAAATTGGTAGAACTGAAAGGAGAAAGAAATCTACAATTTCAGTTGGGAATGTAAACACCCCACTCTCAGCCATTGGTAGAACTACTGAACAGAAATCAACAGGGTTATAGAAGATCTGAGCAACACAATCTACCATTGAATGTTGAACTGTTTTGCATCCTTGAAATTTACCCCACCTGATCATAGTACATACTTTCTCTGTATTTCTGAATGCTATCTAATATTTTAAGGATTTTTGCACCTATAGTATCAGTATTTTTTGTTCTTTGATATTGGTGTCAAGGTAATGCCAGCTTCATTTAAAAATGGGAAACATTTTCTGGAAGAGATTGTATAGAACTGTGGTTAATTCTTCTCTAAACATTTGCTAGAATTCTCCAGTGAAACCATCTAGGTCTGGAGACTGCTTTTTTTTTTTTTTTAAACGTGTCCTTAAATACTAATTCAATTTCCTTGATAGTTATAGGGCTGTTAAGATGATCCATTTCATATTGGGTGACTTGTGGCAGGTTTTGTGTTTTGAGGAATTGGTGCTTTATTTTTGGTAAGCTGTCAAACTTACAAAGTTTTTCATAGTATTCCCTCATATTTTTTATGGCTGCAGAATCTCTAGCGATATCTTCTGTTTCATTCTTGATAATTGGTAATTTGTCTTTTTTCACTTTATTATTGCTAGGGATTTATCAATTTTATTTTTCTCCCAAGAATTAGCTTTTTTCATTGATTTTTTTTCTCTGTAGATTTCCTATTTTCAATTTCATTGATTTTTAAAAAAATTTTCATTTCCTTCTTGCATTGAATTAACTTTTTTGTAGGCTCTCAAAGGGAGAACTTAAGATTTTTAAAATCTATACATTTAGTTCTATAGTTTCTCTGTCAGCAATGGTTTAGCTGTGTCCCTCAAATCTAGATATATTGTATGTTTTAATTCAGTTAGATGTTTTTTTAAAGTGTGTTGCATAGTTTTCAGATGTCTGGAGATTTTCCTTTCACCTTTGTTACTTATCTGTAGTTTGATTTTTTGTGGTCAGAGAATGTATTCTGTATGATATCAATTCTTTTAAAGTTCTTGATGTTTGTTTTGTGGCCCACGATGTGTTTGTTCTATCTTGATGTGTGCTCTCATGACACTTGAAATGAATGTGTATTCTGCTGTTGGGCAGGGTGTTCACAGATCCTGTTAGTTGTTGGTGTTATTCTTTTATATCCTTGCCTATTTTGTGTTTTTACTCTAGTAACTGTTGAGAGAGGAGTGTTGAAGTTTCCAACTGTAGATTTGTATATTAGTTTTATGAGTTTTGCTTTACATATTTTGCAGCTCTGTTTTTTTGGTGCATACACATTTGGGTTGGCTGTGTTGTCATAGTGGATGGACTCTTTATCATTATATAATGTCCCTCTCTGTCTCTAGTAATTTTCTTTGCTCTGATATTGATATCACTCCTGATTTCCTTTAACATTTGCATGGTCTTTTTCCTTACATTTACTTTCAATTGCCTGTATAATTATATTTGAATTGAGTTTATTGTAAACAGCATATATTTGGGTCATTTTTTTTTTTTTTGGGTCATATTTTTTAATCTACTTTGCCAGTCTGTCTTTCATTGATATATTTAAACCACTTACATTCAATATAACCATTTATCTGTTAGGGCTTAAGATTGCTATGTTTTGTTTCTGTCATCTCATTTCATTTGTTTTCTTTGTCTTGCCTTTAATGTTTTTCAGAGTTCTGATTTATCTGCAGTGAATATATCTTTGTATAGCTTTTTTTTTTTTTGAGGTTCTAGGTATCACCTAAATACACATAAATATCACAATCTACTGGTATCATCCCTTTACCAGTTCATTTGAAGAATAGGAATCTTCCTTTAGGTCTTAATACTCTCTTTAAAATATTGTAGATATTTCATTTAAACCACATGAGACATTTAGAAGCGCGTGGGACACTGTTAAAATTTTGCTTTAGACTTCAAACATAGTTTAGAAAACATACGAAGGCAAGCTTACTGTATTTACCCAGATTTTAGTTTATTCTTTTTTGCTTCCTGATGTTCCACGGGTTTTTTTTGGCTGGGGGTGGGAGGGGTGTTCTTCTCTGTTTAGAAAACACTGAAGCCATTATCTTAGAGTAGGTTTACTTGTGAAAAAATTTTCTAGCTTTTCTTTGAGAGCGCCTTGATTTCACCCTTTATTTTCTAAGGATATTGTGCTGACTGTGGGATTGTAGGCTGACAGTTTCTTTGTTTCAGCACTTGAATGACATTGTGCCACTTCTGGCCTCCTTGTTTTCTGATAAGAAATCAATTTTTTTCTATAGGTAAGTTGTCAACTTTTCTCAGCTGCTTTAAAGATTATTTTCTTAATGTTAGATTTCGGAATTCTAATTATGTTGTGTCTTGGCATGGGTTTCCCTGGCGTTATTCTGTTTGGGGTCTTCTCGGCTTCTTGAATCTGTAGATTTGTCTCATGGAAAACTTGGAGAGTTTCTAGCCATTATTTTTTTCAGTACTTTTTCGGACTCACCCTTGTTTCTCTTCCTCCCGTGACCCCAATGACATGAGAGTTAGATTGTTACCATCCCACAGGTCGCTGAGGCTGTGTTCATTTTTTTTTTCTTCAGTATTTCCTTTGTTGGTTTTCTAGTCTGTTTCCTAGCTCACAGATTCTTTCCTCTGTCCTCTCCATTCTGCCATTGAGCCCATCCATTGAGTTTTAAACTTTGGTTATTATATATTTCATTTCTAAAATTTGTTTTTCCTTTATATCTTCTATTTCTGTGCTGAAACTTCCCATTTTTTTGAGGCTTTCTATTTTTTTCCGTGGGTTATAAATGTATTCATAGATGTTCCTTGAAGTACTTTTATGATGGCTGCTTTAAAAAATCTTCGTTAGGTAAACCTAACATGTCATTTCAGTATTGGTGTCTGCTGTTTGTCCCTTTTTAGTTTGAGATCTTCCTGGTTTTTGTTTATGATGAGTGATTTTTCTATTGAAACTTAGATATTTTTGTATCATGTTATAAGAGGCTCTGGGTGTTGTTTAAATTTTGTTTTAACTGGCTGTTTCTGATGCTGTTCTGGCAGGAGAGAGGGATACGGCCTCATTCCTGCCGCTGGAGATAGAAGTCCAGGTTCCTCACTCAGCCGCAGTTGACATGGAGGAGGGGGAATCTTAATCACTGCTGGGTGTGGTGGGATTTCTGCCCTCCTTCTCCCTCACCACGGACCCATGGTGTTCCCACTGGATGATGGTAAAAGTCCGTAGTCTCCACTAGGCCTCCTCTGCCTCCACCTCTGAGGGGGAGGGGGCCGCCTTGCTGTTTGGGGGCTGAAGTGCAGGCCCCCCATGTTGTCTCCACTGACATACAAGGAGGGTGTGCCATTACTGCCCAGCGGGCATAACAATCTCCACTCCCTACTTGGCCTTCTTGGGCACCACCCAGGCAGGGGTAAGGAGCCTTGTTAGTCTCAAGAGGGTAGAATTCTAGGGTTGCATTTGTCCTTTGCTGGCACGAGGGGGGATAGTGGTAAAGGCTTTCTGTGGTGACTGGTGGAATAGAGTGGCTGTTGCCTAAATGTTTTCTTTTTTGTTAGGTTGTCCGTTTCCTGGTCCTTTGGCAACATAAAGAAGGCTTTTATCGGGGCTTTTTTCTTTTTTTTTGGCTTGGGCCTGTTGGTGTTTCTAGGTTTCCTACATCTTCATCTCCAAGTCAGGGATTATATGAGGTGGCAGATACAACCATCATGTCCTTCCTTGGTTCCCACAGCTTCTAGCCTGTCTACCTTTTTTCTCTTTGCCAGTCTTATGCTTGTTTTACATGGTATCCAATGTTTTCAGTTGTACTTAACGACGTGAATAGTGAAAAGTATGTCTAGTCAGCCTTCCCAGAAGAAAATTCAAATGACACAATTTTAGAAATCAAGGACAGATTAGTGTTTGTAAGGAGCTTAGGGACCAGGTGAGGGGTGGCAGGAAGGATATGGGTGATATATAAAAGGGCAACTTGAAAAATCCTTATGGATTTTGTGTCTGTAGAGTGGATATAGGAACCTTAACAGGTGATAAAATTATATGCAACTTACTGTGCGCACACAAGGAGTACAGATAAATCTGGCAAAACTAAATAAGGTAGATGGATTGTCTGTTACAACCCTGGTTGTGATATCGTACTCTAGTTTTGCAAAATGTTTCCATTGGAGGCAACTGGCAAAGTGAACATTAGATCTCTCTATTCTTTCTTACAACTGTGTGATTCTGCACTTATCTCGGCAAAAATTTTAATTAAAAATAAGTTAATGATTTAAAATAGAAATTTTGTTTCCAAAGCTTAAACTACATAGTAAGGCCTAGTCACAGAAATCTTGTTTCCAACCCTGTGCCCTCCCTCTCTCTGTAGGTGACCATATTAATAGTTTGTTTTATCCTTCTGTTGTTTCTTTGGGAAACATTTTCTATTAATTTTGCACCCTCCCCCGATGCCCCCTCGTGAAGAATCATGAAACATTATTCTGCACCACGCTTGTCATTTAGTAGTTTTTGTTGAGATCACTCTGTATATAGACTAGTCTCTGTAGGGAGCTCAGATCTTCATCAGTGCATTGCATGGATGAACCATAGTTTGCTCTTACAAGTAATGAGACAATATCCTTGTGCTTGAGTCATTTTGTGCTCTTGCCAGTGTATTTTGGAATACACTAGAGACAGGATTTTTGGATTAAGTGTGAACGTATTTGTAATTTTGCCAGAATTAATCCTAGAGAGGTTATAAGACATTTAATATCTGCTATGGCTGGACTGCCTTCCTCTTTATGCAATTACTGTGCTTTTTCTGGCTGTTCTTGCTATTTATTTTTCCACCTTGAACTTTTAAATCAACCATTAAAGGGCATCTTGACTGTTTAGTTTTTGGCTATTGGATTGCATCTACATTATTTTGTTTTTTTTTGTCAAAATTTAGTATCTGAAAAAGATGGCATATCAAATCAGTGAGGAAGAGACAGACTTTAATAAATAGTGTTGGAACAACTGGATAGCCATATGGAAATATAAAATTAGATTTGTTCCTCACATAATACACAAGAATAAATTCCAAATTCAGAATAAATTCTAAATACTGAAAATGAAATAGTACAAGCGCTTAGGAGTGGTGAAAATGTTCCAATACAAGAGTCAAACCCCAGAAATGGTTAAAAGAAGACATTAAAACATTTACATGACCAAAAGACATCATAAGCAAAGTCAACATACTCAAACTAAGAATTTTTGCTACGTGTCAGACACAGAATAAGGACTAATCTTGATTTTTAAAGAGCTACTAACTGAAAAGAAAGGGAATAAAACCCATTAGAAAAAAAAGACAAGAGAAAAGTGCAAATGGTCTTTAAACATTTGCAAGTATATGTCATCCTTAATTAGAAGGGTTTTTGCTTCACTATAAGAGTAGCAAAATTCAAAAGTTTAACATTTCTTTGCTGGCAAAGCTTTGAGAAAGACGGTACTCAAAGACATTGCCTATGAGTTCAGATTCACCAGTCCTGGTCAAGAGTTGTTTCGGGGTGCAGTGAAGAGCATTGGCATCGTAACTAGATGGGCCTCAGCTCTGTGACTGTCCACAAACTTCTTATCCTCCCTAAACGTTAGTCTTCTTGTCAATGAAGTGGGGATGGTAAAAATATTAACCTTGGGTGGTTGCTGTGAGAGTTAAATGTTACATGGAAACACTCAGTTTTCATCACTGTTTCCTAACTTTCAGGTTAAACAATGGGTATTAATCATTAAGGGACCAGGAAAGTTAAGAGTACTTCATTTAGCTGAAGAACAAGGAGCAAGAGGGTACTTTGAGATTGAGATTCGGTAATTGCAAGCCAGTGCCTTTTGCCTGAGCGTGTTACGCGCTCTGCTGAGGAGGGAGGTCCAGCAGAACTTCCAGAGAGCTTTTTAAAAACACACAAGCACCACCACCTCCACCCTTAGTCTGATACTCACCTACTGGAGTAGGTGGTGAGGGACCTGGGTAGAAGAGGAGAAAGAGGAGAGTGGACCCAGGTGCATAATGGTAAAGAGACTTTGCTAGAGGCCCAGCTCCAGAGTTAGGTCTCTTTCAGGTTATGCTTTAAGTTTCTGCAGTGGACTTGGAGGAGTCTCTGTTCCTTGCAACCAAAATAGCCCTTCTAATTGCAGGCAGTCTCCATCCATAGTCAATTACAGAGCCCTGCTACTTAAAGACCATGGACATGCAGGACCAGTATCATCCAAGCTTGTTAGAAATTCAGAATTGCTAGCCCCACCACAAGCCTCCTGAATTAGAATCAGCATTTTAGCAAGATCTCCAGAAGATTTATATGTATATCAGTGTCAGAAGCACTGTCTAATGGATACTTCTACAGTAAAGCTATCAAACCCTTTACCTAATTTAAATTTTTATTACATGACTTGGCTACCTTTTCATTCTCAGTATTGAGACACAGGTATATCAGAAATGACCTATTAATCATATAATATGCTAAGGTTGTGTTAAATACTGTATACACATTGTCATTTAATACTTCAAACTTAGGAGTTAGGTTCTAGTCTACCCATTTTGTGGAGGGGGGAAACTGAGGTAAGGAGGTTTTTCCCCCTAAAATGGAATGGCATTGTGCAAATAAGAAATTTGAGATGAGCATCAGATGTTTCTCTACTTCATAAGGATTGAATTTTGAGGGCGCACACTGCTTGACATGAAATTTCTTAAATTTAAATTTTAACCTTTGTGAAAGTAGAACTTCATCTTTTCTTTCAGCTAACAATAACTCAGTTAATTTCTAAGCAAAATAATTTCAATTGGAGCTGCTTTGAGAGTTAAAAGGAAACATTTTTCTATCACTGGCTACTAGTTTAGAGGTAATAACTGAAAGTTTTATAATCATGTGGGAACTCATACAAGCTTATTTTGTATTAACCTCATCAAGGTCTAATGATCCTCTGGAATAAAGCATGAAATTTTGGGTAATCTTCATTATTAGCCATGACTGTTTTTTTCTTCAGATTTATTTGTTGTATTTTTCCACATTTCCACCCTCCTATACCACTTCTTGCTTGAGCCCAAGACAGGGAATAACTTTTAGAATTGCATATTTTCATTGACTTTTAAATGAGGGTTAATGTTTTGATCTTTGTTACAAATTGCAGTTTTCTGGGGTACAGCTTTATGAAATTAGCTATATTAACAGTTTTTCTGGATGTGAGGTCAAAGCATAATCATTTAAATACCTTTATTAGTTTGGGCATTACTCGGGACCTTGAGCACATTTCTTGCTAGAAGGGAATTAGCATTTTGGGTTAGTTAGGAGAGCATCTCCAGTAGGTGAGCTTTTGCACATCGATGAAATTACAGTTTTGATTAGGGAAAGCAAACCATATGTTCTGTGTAGGATAACTTAATGAGTTGCAGGAGTAGCATACTCAAACCACTTTCTTTATTGTAGTTGTGTCGCAAAGTCTGTGCACAACAGGCTCTTTATTTAGCCTCCTTTACGTCTTAACTGCGTCTTGGCTTTTACCTATAAAACTGCTTCAATTTTTTTTTTTCCCCTTTGTGCTTTATAATTTGAGTTTTGAGCTTTGTGTAAATGCTCAGTGGGACTGACCTAGGAAGGATTTGCACCCAGCCTTTTACAGTACGCAGACCTTGAAACGAAAGTGTCTGAAGGAGGTTTTTGGTTAACCAAAATATGACAAACTTAGTAAAACGACAGTACTGTTTGATGGTTGACATAGTTTCTTGATTCACAGTAATTTCTTTTACTATAAAAATGGTTTTTTTTTTGATTCCATATATATGTGTTAGCATACGGTATTTGTTTTTCTCTTTCTAACTTCACTCTGTATGACAGTCTCTAGATCCATCCACCTCACTGCAAATAACTCAGTTTTGTTTCTTTTTATGGCTGAGTAATATTCTGTTGTATATATGTGCCACAACTTCTTTATCCATTCATCTGTCGATGGACACTTAGGTTGCGTCCATGTCCTGGCTATTGTAAATAGAACTGCAGTGAACATTCTGGTATGACTCTTTTTGAATTATGGTTTTTTCAGGATATATGCCCATAGTGGGATTGCTGGGTCGTATGGTAGTTCTATTTTTAGTTTTTTAAGGAACCTCCATACTGTTCTCCATAGTGGCTGCATCAATTTACATTCCCACTAACAGTGCAGGAGGGTTCCCTTTTCTCCACACCCTCTCCAGCATTTAGTGTTTGTAGATTTTTTGATGATGGCCATTGTGAAACTATCTCATTGTAGTTTCACAGCAAGATCCTTTTTGACCCACCTCCTAGAGAAATGGAAATAAAAACAAAAATAAACAAGTGGGACCTAATGAAACTTAAAAGCTTTTGCATAGCAAAGGAAAACGTAAACAAGACGAAAAGACAACCTTCAGAATGGGAGAAGATATTTGCAAATGAAGCAACTGACAGAGGATTAATCTCCAAAATTTACAAGCAGCTCATGCAGCTCAATATCCAAAAAAATAACCCAATCCAAAAATGGGCAGAAGACCTAAATAGACATTTCTCCAAAGAAGACATACAGATTGCCAACAAACACATGAAAGGATGCTCAGCATCACTAATCATTAGAGAAATGCAAATCGAATTTTATGGTTTTAGTGCAGTGGATATTGTCAGAATGCCCCTTTGAGGCCTCCATGCATTTCCAGGCATTTACTTAAGTACAGCTTTTTGATAAAATTCGGTTTTTAAGAGAATTTCTGCACATTGATAAGGCATAAGTAAGCAAGGTAATTTACAAGTGATGGTGCTTCTAAGTGTTTTTTGACTAGAGAACTATAAACACTCCATTTATGGTTAATAAATTGAAATGATGAGTTATATAATTTCACAATAACAGTGGCAAAAAGACTTAAATGTAATCATTACAAATTAGCATAATTAAGCATTATAATTCTTACAGGCTGTTGTATAATTGTCTAAAAATTGGACTTGTATAGAAAATGAAAGTTTCATGATTTTGCTTTAAGTATGTCTTTAAATTGGGAGTGGGAAGAATATAAAAATACATAAATGCAGGTACTGACATATCTTGCAGGGAGGGGCAAAAGGGACTTGGTACAGATAAAGACATAATTAGCTTGCATGTTTCTCTAAGATAGTAAATAATGTTGACTTTTAAAGTCTTTTCTGGCCTATGTTGCTTTGAAATCTGTGTGGACAAAGAAGAATGGGCAGTGGTAGGTCCTTGCCCCTTAGTCCTTTTATCATAGCTTTTCCTGCTCCATTCCACATTGTGTATAACCTCCCGAAGAATTTGCATCCTAGCTTTATGAGAGCCAACTGAAAATAGGTTTTCAGTGTGCATTAACAAGCAATAGCATTGCCTGTGTAACTTCATAGTTAGGCACTATATCAATACTTAAAAAATGACTATAGTAATAGAACTAGGTCTTATTTTTAGCATCTAATTTATTGTAATACCTGGAAGATAGTAAAGACTGAAATACTTACTGAATGAATAAATACTACGTGCTGGGTGCTGTGGAGAAATTCTGAAGGTAGGGCCAATGCCTTATTATAAAAATAACTCCTCACCCCAACCCATACAATGTTTTAACTTTTAATTCCCATGTTAGAAAGTTCTTTTATACTAGTATTCTTTTTTGTTTTTTACATTTATCACCTAACAGACTTCTTGCTTTTAGCATCTGTTCTAAGTTTTACATGTATAGCTAACTAGAAGTAAGTGCTACTTATGTTTTTTGAAGTTCTGTTTTGTATCAGTGCCATGAAAATCCTTCAGAATAATGCTTTTCCAACACATATAACCTCCATGCATATATAATTTCCATCTTATAGATGAAGAATTGATTTGCTTAAGAAACCACTGAGCAAGATACTGTTACAAGCAGAATATGTAGTCTTTTGGGACTTCAGTTTCTAAGTTCCTTGAAAGGAGGTATACAGGAGGGAAAGAAATCAGTGAAATCTCCAGTTAACTGGGGACCAAGAATACTGGAATCTTAGAGGAGAAGGTAACAGCAAATGATTTAAATGACTGAGTAGATAAATAACAGATGAGTTTAGCACATTATCTCCCTAATCAGTAGTTAGTCCTGCTTATTAGCACAGTGTAATGTAATAAAATGTTCTTAGAAAAAATTATCTTGCTGTGTAAAAAGCCACTTAGTAATACACACTTAAGGTTTCTCCATGTCTTTTCATGGCTTGACAGTTCATATGTGGATATTTTAAAATACCATATTACAAAGCTGTTTTATACTAGGATGTGAAGGAGCATATTTTTATCTCAAAATGTGCTGTCTTTTTAATGTTGCAATTTTAGTTATTTAAAAACACTTTTTAATGATATGAAACAACATATTTAATATACATACAGAAAACCACATGAAACAAATATAGAGCTTAATGACTTATTAAAAGCAAGTGTCCCTGTTTTGGTGACAAGGTGATAGGGCCTTGCCAGGTACCCAGAAACCAGCCAGTGTCCTCTCCTACTAAGAAGATAAGCAACTGTAGTCCTAAACTTAAATTGGAATTATCAGTATGAACTTCCATATATATGTACACATATACATACCTATATATCTGTCTATATGAAATTAAAGGTATTTAATTAAAGGTAAATAAAGCCCATATTTTCTGTTTTTTCCTCTTCCTACTGAAAATGCATAGAAACAATAACCTAGTAATAGTGAGTATGCCTAGTGCCAGGACTGAGGTCTTGAAATACTGCTTTCCATAAACTCATCCAGGATCTTAATGTTATTGACATGTATTGTGGCAAATGCTGGAGCTACAGAGTGTCAGGTGGATAGTTTGCCTCTGTTCAGAGCTATCTGAATTTGACTTGCTTTATGTTTATGATAAAAACTTCAGTTTGGATCTAAAAAGTTAGTTTGACATCTCAGTCTTAGTATGCCTTAAAGCGACACTTAACGTATTTGCATGGGTCTTCTGTAGTATCAAGGAGGGTGGTTTACAGGTATCATGTCAGTTTAGCGGTACTTTAAGATGCTGTTACCCAGTTTCTTAGTGTTGTACCACAGGACCTCATGGTCTTGATCAGTAAAGTTGTCATGGTGGTTAAGAGTAATTAAGTGCAGAGAATTCAACAGAATTGTACTATGATTCTGCAGAACTACATTTTACTTTAATTGTAAATCAGTAAAGGTACAAAACTACAGGAATGCCGAAGTTACAAAAATGTGAACTTAGAATGTGAGGGGGTTCCCAGTTCAAACAATACAACTGCACCTGCACCATCACTGTGTATCAGAAGGCAGAAACCACAAAGTAATTTGAAGAAAAATTTAATAAAAAGGCAACTATAACGGGATTACCCACAAAGGGGTAAAAAGAACTTGAAACAGTGTCTTCATTGGATGAGTGAGAGTACCTGAGTGTTATGGGCCTCATTGTGTCTGTACTTCCCCAAATTCATATGTTGAAATCTTAATCCAAAGGACCTCAGAATGTGACTACTTGGAGATAAGATCTTTAAAGAGGTGATTAAGTTAGAATGAGGCTGTTAGGGTGGGCTCAGATCCAGTGGGACCAGTGTCCTGATAAAAGGAGATGAGGACGTAGAGCCAGGGATGTGGACACACAGAGGAAAAACTGTGTGAGGACACAGCATGAGGGTGGCCATCTATAAGGCAAGGAGGGAGGCCTGAGAAGAAACTGAACTTTCTGACACCTTGATCCGTGAACTTCTAGCTTCTGGAACTGAGAAAATGAATTTGTTGTTTAAGCCACCTAGGTTAAATTCTCCCTGTTTCCTATAAACTAACAGTCTGTAAAATTCTTTGGGAATCATTTAAAAAAAAAACAAACTTCCAGCTGACTTACTTTGGTTCTAATATTCCCCATCTTCAGATCATAGGCTAAGCTAACAGATTTCTAGACTTGAATACAATTATGAATACCACAGAGGGAAGGATTACGTAGGTGGTAGGTTTGGCAAAAATTCTTAGTGCTGATCTAAGTAACTCATGGTTTGATCGTTATTATGTTCACTGAGATGGCCATATTAGAGTATTTCAGGCTACTTTATGGTAAGCTGTGAGAGAAAGATAAAATCATTAGGGTTGCTAATGATTAGAGTCTAATGACAAGACTCTGGACCATCAATTTGTTTATCTAGACACATTAAGTTATTTGTCAGTGTTAAAGTAGCATTTACAAATCCACTAACTGTCTTTGCCAGTGTAGTGAAGTTACTAGAGAAGGAATTAATTGGGCCATAAATTCTAGATCCTGGCCTTTATTTCCAATCAGAACATTTAGATGTGTCCATTTTTAGTTTGGGTGCAGGAGAAGGGTAAAAATAACAGGTCAAACTATTTTTTATTGCCAGTTCTAAACAACTTTGTTTCAGTGTAGACCTGAGATCACCACAAAAATGATTTATTCATTCAAGAGAGAACACTAATATTCCACAGCCTCAGAAATAAGAAAACACTTATGTAGAATCAATTGTTACAGTTTTAAGATAATTTTGTAAATTTGCCTACATTATGAATAGCTTCTGACAGCACAAGTCTCACATCTGGTGGCTCTGCCACAGCAAACATATCCAAAAACCTGAAGATGCTAAGGTTAGTACCTTTTATTGCTACTTTTAGAAGTGATCATGCGTCAAAGCTTTGCATTTCCAGAGCACTAATATAAATATAAATATAGTCAAAAAGGCATGACTCCTACTTAAACGAGAAAGTACTGTTTTGTTGGAGAAGTCACTTTAAAAACTATATAAAACATCCATGAGGAGCTAGCGTCATAGGTCAGTGTGCCTCTTTTTATCACTCTATTGAAGTTTAGGCACCGGTAGGAAATTAGTAGTGTCTGTGCACATTGTTTCCCTTTTCCTCCGTTGTTGGCGGAGGGGTTTCTCTGAGTTGCAGGGTGCACGTTTCCTGGTAACTGCTGTGTGTTGTAACGTTATCACTGTCACTCTTGGCCTCTCACCGGCCCTTCATAGTTCTGAGAACCTCAGTTGTGGCTTCTCCTGATACTTGTCCTGGTTACCAATCTAATTGCTTGAATTATAACCGGGAAAGATGTTTGTGTGACATGCCAGGGTACATAGAAGCACTACAGCTTAACCTTACAAGCTAGTAAATATGGAGGGTTTTGATCTTTGCTTCCACTGTTGACTCATCTGGACCTAAACTATCTAAAATATAAAGGAAGTAAACAATAAGTGTGAGACTTCCTTCATTGTTAATCAAAGCACTCTGCTGGGTGGTAGCTTTGGGAATACAGGGAGGTACTGTGTGGCTTTTGCCCTCAAGGAACTTGTAGTTAATAATGGAAGATAAGACACAGCTAATATTAAATGGGTAACCTATTGCTAACAGTAGGTATAACAGTCCTCCCACTGAAGTACACAGCTTGTGATGGATAAGAATGCTCCTTTCTAATCCCTGAAGTTTATTCATTGTTTCACACATGGTTCTAACAAACTCACTTACCTAGTTTTTCAGTGTATAATATTGATAATAGCAACTAGGTGAGGATAAGAGATTCTATAGGCAGCAGTAGTGATTAGAATGAAAAATGATGGTTGACTTCAAGGCAGGACCCAGGAACTTAAAAATGTGTCAGTCTAGAAAATCTAGGGAACAATCCAGGAGCTCTAGGGAAACAGACCCTTTATGGTATATTGTGTCCTGAGGGCATCTCTATAATGATTTAGAGTAATAATTGCCATTCATAATAATTAAGTTTAAGAAAGGGTTAAGTATTTTCTGCTTCGTTGCCTTGGTACCATATACTCTGGTTATACCAAAATCCTTGTCATTTCCTTAGAATGCCATTGAAGAAAATATTCTATGAAAATAGTAAACTAAATGATCTTTTGTCTTTAAACACAACTCTCAGTGACTCTAAAATTGTCATTCACTTGCACAGTATTTCAGAGACACTAGATGTTTTATTTTATCAGAGCTATTTTCCTAAAAGAGTAAAGGTAACTGGTACATAGTTTATACCCGTGGTTGTGAAAATGCAACGTGATAGTCTTCCATGGTTGTAAATACTTATATCCAAATCACAATTTATATACATAGGTCTTGTTTTGGCTTCTAAGAAATCACTTAAAAACAAGCTCACCAAAAAAAAAAAACAAGCTCACCAGTTTTCCCTTCTTTGAGGAACACTGATTATGCCGGTGGCCTGGCACTGATGTGGGGAAAGGAAACTCCAGGGGTCAGGATTAAAGCTTTGCCCTAAACTTGTCCAGACAAACCAGAGTTGAGGTCCAGTCCCCTCTTCTATCAGGGAGCACAGAGGCAAGAGCATTGATGGCGGGGAATGAACAACCACAGTGGATTACCTCTCCCAGGCATTGACCCAAGTGTGGCTGTCAGTTACTTGAAGCAGTAAGCCTCAATGCAAGCCTGGCAGTGGTTCCTTCCATTTAAGATGGGTTAAAAAAACACCAGTACAGGTGGGAAGTCAAAACTAGAAAGCCTAAGTACAAGAATTCACATTTTAAGTAATCCATCCTCCAGCCCCGCTTAAATTTGAGTATAAGTGTATACTAGAAAAACCAGGACTTAAGCGTGTCATTTTGGTTATTCTAAAGCAGCGGTCCCCAGCCTTTCTTGGCACCAGGGACCGGTTTCGTGGAAGACAATTTTTCTAAGGACAGGTGGCAGGGGCGGGGTGGGGGGACGGCAGATGAAGCTTTGCTCACTTGCCGCTCACCTCCTGCTGTGCCACCCGGTTCCTAACAGGGCACGGACCAGTACCGGTTCGCGGCCCGGGGATTGGGGACCCCTGTTCTGAAGAGTGTTTTGATAGCTGAGTTTGAACTGTATAATGCTCAGTTGCAAATTACTTGTTAACTAATTAAACCATTAAAGTTTTAAGATGAATTGAGTGTCTAATTTTTCTCTTTGGTTGATGATGTCAGAGGCAAGAGCGACTAAGACACAAGATCACCATCTAGTGGTGAAAGGCTGCTGTGAATTAGGGTTTGTGTCCCATTTTTGTACATGTTTCCGATAGGAAACACCGTGGAAAATGACAAACTCTGTGTTACAGTGGTAGCAATCTAACGTTCTTCTAGATCCAAAAATGAGAGATTCCGTAACAACAAAACCCTTTCTCCCCCGCTCTTCTTTGTACATGACCAGGGTGGGAATTCAGAGGTTTTGTTCTTGTTCCTACCTTGAAAGGGAAGAACTGTATCTTCCTGAACTGTGACTACCCTTTACAGAACAAACACCGGCAATATTTACTTTTTTTCACTTACAACTTGAATTTTTTTAAAGCAGCAAGGTACAGGAGAATTAAGTGGATTTCTGTAAACAGCACGGAGCTCTGTGGTATATAATTAAGCTCACTGGTATAATTTTCTTTAATATTTTTTTCTTAGTTACATACATTGGGACAAGGGTAATAAGGGAGTTGGGAAGTAAAGAGGTCTGTTTCTTAACCATACATATTTACGCATACAGTAACACACCTATATTAGCTTTTCCTTGTTAAAAATTATGGTTACTTTAGATAACATAAAAAAGCATTAAAATTAAAAATACAAAAAACCACTTAATTAACCTGAGGTTAGTTGTAAGAATTGTGTGCATCCTTGTTCACATGAATTTGATTACAAAAATGGGATTTTGCTCTACATTCTGTTTTATATACTTTGACTAACAGTCATCCTTATTCACCAACATCATTTTAATGGTTGTATGTTATTCCATTGTACACATGTGGAATTATTTAACCAACCACTTAGACATTGTGATAGTTGATAATACTGAAAAATGAGACACTGTGTTTTGAGGAACATGCTCAAATTCTTTTTTTAAAGAACAGTAAGCCTGAATGTCAGGTATTATGCCAGTCCCTGGAGACGACAGGAGAGACACGATTGCCGTGCTGATGGAGCTTATGTTCTAATGGGAGTGCCAAAGAGTAGGCAGGTGGATGGGATGCCATGGTTATGGTTTGAGATATATCATGGGATAGACCTACACTGGGGGTTCATGTGGGCACGTGTGCGTATCTACATTATACAAAATCAGAAGGCATTTTTGAGCTGAGGTCCAATGAGTGAGAAGACTTGAGGTACAACGTTTGAGACAAAGGGAGTGGGATGTGCAAAGACTGAGGCAGGAACGTACTCAGCTTGTTGAAAGGGAAAGATCTTTTATCGTCTCTGGTTTTTTCCTCTTTGAACATGAATTATAGATTCAGTGTCAGTCTTAAAAAGCTGTCTTTTTTTTGTTGTTTTTGCATTTATAGTGTAATTTGGGAGATATCTGATATATTCACAGTATAGATTCCTCCATAATAGAAACACAAATTTTCACTCCATATATTCAGGTTATTATTATGTCCTTCAAGAATTTCTTTAAAAGATGGATTTTTCCCATATTGTGATAAGTTTTAGACTTTTAAAGATTTATTCTAGAGATTTAAAATATTTTTAGTTAATTGTATGGTTTATATTTGAATACTTACTGAAGTCTTATTAATTATAGTAGTTTAAAAAAAATTGATTCTCTTAGCTTTTACATGTAGACAGTTATAGTTTCCAGTAAAGACAACTAAAATTTTTCTTCGTTTCCTGTGTATATTTTTTGATTAGCATTTTCACTTTATTGCATTTACTTAGTGTCTAGTATGTGTCTTAATAGTAGCAGTGATAATAGACGTCCTTGTCTTTTTCCTGATCTAATGAGAGGATATCTAATATTTTACTATTAACTATTTTGTGTGGGGTTTTATGCTAGATATACTTTGACACACTTTACTAAATGAAGAACCTACCTTGAATACTGTTCCTTGCTTGCTAGTACTTTTTGGTAGCAGAGGGTGATGAAATATCTGGATCAAATCTTTTCAGGCATTAATATTATCACATGGCTTTTGTCCTTTAATCTGCTAATGTAACAGATTATTAGGACATCTTTTCCATGTTGGACCACCTACATGGAAACCTTAGTGGAGTTAGGCAGCATCATTATCGTCTGGGAACTTATTAGAAGTGCAGACTCTCAGGTCTCATCTGTGTCTACTGAATCAGAATCTGAATGACTCCCAGATGAGTCCTGTGAATGTTAAAGTTCAAGAATCACTGCTCTGGAACTTGATCGGTGTTTGTAAAGGTTACATGGGTGTTTGGGGGGGAAAAAAAGCATTATCTGTGAGGTAAAATTTTCTCTCTAATTTATTTTGACAAGTTGTTAGGTTGAACACTGCGCTCTTTATTTTGATAATCCTGAGATGTGTTAAATTTCCAACATGACTACATTTATCAAAATAATTCTCATAAATAATGTGAATCAAATGTCTAGTAGGAATAAAACTTGTACTAGGACTCGATGTGTTTGCTTATTCATTTATTGAATGCATAATATTTCCTAGTTACTGACCTTGACAGTAGATAAAAACCTTCCGTGTAAATGCCATTTATGGAGCACCATTTGCATATGATGTTGTATACCTCCCGGGATAACTTGACTGACAGGGGTTACACTTCTTCTGAGGAGCTAGGTGCAGCCTTTCTAAAGTCTTTCTAAAGCTTCTAAATGACACAACCAAGATGTCAACTCACCTCCTGATTTTGTGGTTCAGTAACTTTTCTCCTACATCAGCAAATGTGTTGACTGAAAGAGGTATGACTACGATCAGGCTTTGAACCAAATCCTCCATAAGAGAAAGTGAACAGCTGACTGTTCAAGGTTCAGTTGTTAGTATATAGTCACTAATTGCATTGTCAGTGTTAACATTTTCATCTCCTTATCCAGACTCTTTTTGGCACTTATGTAGATTTTGTCCTACAATTTGGTTCCATTTTTAATTCCTTTTTTTTTGTTTGTTTTTTGCGGTACACGGGCCTCTCACTGTTGCGGCCTCTCCCGCTGCGGAGCACAGGCTCCGGACGCGCAGGGTCAGCGGCCATGGCTCACGGGCCCAGCCGCTCCGCGGCCTGTGGGATCTTCCCTGACCGGGGCACGAACCCGCGTCCCCTGAATCGGCAGGCAGACTCTCAACCACTGCGCCACCAGGGAAGCCCTCATTTTTAATTCTTTAGGTTAATTATATATTGTATATTAATGAGCTGCACTCATTTATAACATGCTTCTCTCTTAATCTAAAAAAAAGAATATTGTTTTGTGTTAGGTTTCTTGCATTATTCACCACATTTTACAGGTAATAGATAAATTGGCAATATTTCAAAGCTGGCATTTAAAGGGAAAGTGCAGTATTCTTGAATGGTAGGAAGATAACAAACGTGAATCTCTTTAAGATTTTGTATATAAAGCCATTTATGATTTATGTACCCTGTGACTGTGAACATGTGAATAGCATTTTCACAATGGAAGACCACTTTTTAAAAAAATTATTTTATTTATTTTTGGCTGTATTGGGTCTTCGATGCTGCGTGTGGGCTTTCTCTAGTTGCGGCGAGCGGGAGCTACTCTTCGTTGAGGTGCACGGGCTCCTCATTGCGGTGGCTTCTCTCGTTGTGGAGCACACACTCTAAGCGCGCTGGCTTCAGTATTTGTAGCACGTGGGCTCAGTAGTTGTGGCTTGAGGGCTCTAGAGCGCAGGCTCAGTAGTTGTGGCGCACAGGCTTAGTTGCTCCGCGGCCTATGGGATCTTCCCGGACCAGGGCTCAAACCTGTGTCCCCTGCATTGGCAGGTGGGTTCTTAACCACTGCACAACCAGGGAAGCCTGGAAGACCACTTTCTAAATGTGAGGTACACCTGGACAGGTGATGCACCTGTCCTCCTTGCAATGCACAGAGGCTATCTTTTGACTGGATCACACCTAGCTGTCCACAGTAACTGTTAACAAGCGCCTTCTGCAAAGGGAGATTTCTCCCCCTCCACACTACCTGTCTTGGGAAAATTGAGTGGATCAGGCAAATTTGCATAAATAATCTTCTATGAGCTCAGGAAGCCTCAGACATTCCACCCATAGTATAGTGCTTTTATTTTTCCTCCTGGGACAGAACTTCATGAAGTAGAGTTTATAATAAAACAGAAGTCTCTACAATCGAGTTTACAAAAAAGGTCTGTGATGGAAGCAATGGTAAAATTTCCTGTAGTGATTTCAATAAGATCTTCGTGAAGTTTTTAGTCAAAGATTCTTTTGTATTATTAAACATGGAGACTAAAATAAAATTAGGCTTTGTGAAGACTAATCTTTGGTTGGCTTTGCATTATTTGGGTTAATAGAGGACATGTGTATGGGTCGGTGTAGACAAAGTAGCAACGAATATCCTCTAGCTATTGATAGCTGTGTTTCCAGTTTAAATAAAAAAATATTATCATTGTTTCAACTAATACTTCACATCTTAGGTAACCTAGTTAGTCTGTGGGGAAGCTTATATGCTTCTTTTGGCTTTGCATCAAGGAGGGTAGCGTTTTTACGGTGACCCAGGGCCTGGGTGAGCTGTAGCCCTGGGCAGGCAGCGATGGTTGGGTCAAGTAGGAAGACAGTGTGTTTGGGGAGTTCCATAGCATCTTTTTTTTTTTTCCTTGGTAATTGAAATAAGTAATTGGGAAAGGAAAGAGAACTCTTTGGTTAGAGCTTCTCCATGGTGTTAGAGTGGTTTTATTAGAAATACTTGAAGGGATTGTGAAAATGAGAATTCTGTGTTTGAACTTCAAAGAATAATGTTCAAAGGGGTTGGAGGGATGGACTGAGGAGTTTTAATCAATGGAAGTGGCAATGAGGGAAAATTTGTGAAATCATAAAGCCCTTGAGGGTTTTTTTGTTTTTAAAGGGAGGATTTTAGCACATGTAACGGTATGGCTGAAAGGTACAGCTTTTTATATTTCTTCATTTGCACTCAGTATTCTTTGAAAAACAATCCAATAGGAATATTATAGTTTCTACATGAATTATATTAGAACTGCACAAATCCTATCCATGATGTATTGGACTAGAAGTTAACATAAGCATGTTGCTGTTAGGTAAACAGTTGATCTTGAGAAACCAGATGCTTTGCTGTTAGTTGTTTCCTGGCCTGGAATGAGCCATTTACCTTTATTTGTTCACTCTGTTCTTGTTTAAAACAGAACATCTTGTAGCTGGTTCGCTTGCTTTGCTTTGCTTTGTAAAGAGAATAGACTGTTTGAAAGATCATCAAATCTAACTCACTTAAAATTCAAAATGCCATGCTGTTAAATACTTTCGAGACTCTTAAGGGTGCTTCTTTTAAAGACTTGCATTTTTAATGAAGTTACTTTAGAATGGTATATTTTTATACACTAGCTTTTTTTTTTTCCCAAACGTAGTATGTTACCAGAATAATCATCTCTGTTCACCAAAGGGTGTGCTTGAAAAGTACATTTTGCTTGGTATAATATGTTGGTTTGATTGGCAGACACTGAGTCTGCCTTTTGTTTTAGGTTTCTTCCTTTTCAGTATTCAACACAGAAAGCTAATGTGTTATGTGGGAATTGGTCCGTTGTTTACAGACTGACGTAGCCATTTGATTTAGTTACCTTTAAGGCATCAACATTAGTATAAAATGTATTTTCTTTGACAGTGATGATTTTGAGACAGATGCATATAAATCATTTAATTTAATGACAATTGAGATAAAGATGCATTTGTCATTTAATCAACCTATTTGGTAATCTTCATACTCATGCCTTTAACTTTGAACAAACATTTTAGGATTATAATTAGATCAAGTACATTTGGATTATAATTAGATTGAGTACATTTAGAAACATTTAAAAATTTACTCTGAAATCAAAAAACTTCCAAGATAGACTGTTTTTTTTTTTTTTTTTTTTTTTTTTTTTTTTTTTTATGCATTGGCAGGCGGACTCTCAACCACTGCGCCACTAGGGAAGCCACTCCCCGCCTTTTCCTTTTGAGTGTTTTCCAAAGTCAAGATAAAGTGGCTGAGGCAATTAAATAGGAGCTCTCACTGCTAATTACTGGGGCTTTGGAGTCAACGAACCAATGAGAGGCTTAACCTTCCTTGAAATGGTTGGGCCTTGGGGAAGTTGGGTAGTAGAGCAATAAGCCTTCCTTTCTGACAGGTAAGAAAGGGGTTCTGGGGCTTCCCTGGTGGCGCAGCGGTTGAGGATCTGCCTTTAATGCAGGGGACACGGGTTCGAGCCCTGGTCTGGGAAGATCCCACAAAAAAAGAAAAGGGTTCTAAAAACACTAAGCCCTGAATATACTCTGGTGCTGCTATAGTTGGCCTTTCTTCCCATCTGAATGATACACTAATAACGAAACCTACCCCGCCCCCCACCCCCATCCTTCTCGCTCACACGGTATCCAGTGCAGCCAAGCTGAGGGCCAGAAGGAGCCACTAGCATTGCCTCTGCCATCTGGCACTTTCCATCTCCGAGGACATATGGATTCTGAGCTTCTGGGATCAAGAGTTGGAGAGAGCAGGGCTTCCCTGGTGGCGCAGTGGTTGAGTGTCCGCCTGCCAATGCAGGGGACACAGGTTCGTGCCCCGGTCCGGGAAGATCCCACATGCCACGGAGCGGCTGGGCCTGTGAGCCATGGCCACTGACTGAGTCTGAGTGTCCGGAGCCTGTGCTCCGCAACGGGAGAGGCCACAACAGTGAGAGGCCCCCGTACCGCAAAAAAAAAAAAAAGAGTTGGAGAGGGCAAGTACTGTTTCCTCCTTTGTGGTCAGTGTCTGATAGGAGCCAGGGTGTTCTGAGTGTTGAAAACAGTAAGGGTCAGTGAAAGGGAAGTACTGAACTGTTTCTACTGCTGAAGCAGATAATTAATCTAGCAACTGGCTGAGGAAATGTAAAATATGTCAATAGAGCAGTATTAATATTAAAGAAAGAGACTCTAGGACAAAGAGATACAAAGTGAAAATGCAAGTTTATCTTGAAGGTAAATTAAAAATGTAAACGCACCAAAAAAATCAGTTAAAACATAAAACAAAAAAAATAAAGATGTGAACAGAACAGAAACCTCATACACATAATTGATTACATTAGCACATTTGGTGCAGATGACCAAATACAAAAGGTAATACGAAAAGCATCTGTTGATGTGTGGTAACTTCATCAGTCATTTCCAATGAAAACTAAGAAAAATAGGAATAGAAAGAAACTTAAAACCAATCTTCAAAATTTAGAATAGTTGCTGCTAGTGTTGTTTCAATACCAGCCAAGTTATCTAGTCATGCTATATTTAACATGTTCTTGAAGATTTTAGTAAATGTTGGTAGTCACGTAGCCTGCAAAGGCATTGAAAGAGAAGATTATCCCTAATACTGATAGATGTTATTTTTTACCTGGAAAACCCAAGAGTCTAGTTAAAAAAAAAAAAAAAACAAACAGTTTGATAAGGTTGCTGGATATAAGGTAAATGCACCAAAATCAATAGCTCTTCTTTATACTAAACATCTAGAAATACAAATTTAATTTAGAAGAATGACAAAACTAAATTTAGTAGTAAAGTCAACAAGATAAACCTAAGACGTGAGAAGAAAACTACAATTTTTCTGACGTAAAATCAAATCCGAATAAGTAGATGGACATTTCTTGTCCTTAGATGGAAGGTTCAGTAGCTTGTAAATATCAAGTCATTCAAAATATACACAGATTTAAAGACTTTTCATTTCAGATCCTATCCTGTTTTTTTTAATTGGATGGAATAATTATAAAGTTTATAGAGAAGAATAAGGGCTTGAGAATAGACAACTTATTGAGGAGGAAACTGGCTACTCAAGTTGAAATATTCTCTAAATCCAATACTATAAATTCATTATAATCAATATGGTATTAAGAATAGTTAAGTCAGTGGAACAAAGTGAAATCTAGAAATATATTTTAGAGAATTTAACATATGATAGTGATAGTTCATTACAAAAACAAGAGGATAGATTATTGAATGGTACAGTTGTAGTTGAAGGAAATGTGAATTCTCTTGTGTATTAGAATAAAATAAAGCACAAAGGGGATAAGACATAATATAAAAAATAAAAGCCTAGAAGTAGAGGAAACCTCCTTAACCAAGAAAAGAAATACAGAAACTATAAAAGAACATTTGACTTCATGAAATCTCTTTTGATTAGCAGAGGATACCATAAACAACGTCAAAAGTCTCCCCCCTCTGCAAATATGGTATAGATGATAAAGTATAGCAATTCTGTGGAGAAACTAATTCCTAAAAGACAAGGAAGACAACAGGATAATGGTTAAAGAAGTGAATAGACACTTCAGAGAAGACCAAATTAAAATGAACACATTTATGAAAAGATGCAAATTAAAGTGGCAAACATGTTGCTTTCTATCACTGCTTTGTCTTTGTCTCTCATGGATGTGGCAGGAAGGGTAGTCTTATATATAAAACTTTTTAGAGTGATCTGTCAAAATCTATTAAAATTAAACGTACCTTTTAACTCAGCATTCCCACATATGGGAGCCTACCCGGTAGAGTAAAAGCACTGTTAAGTAAGGGTATACGCATAAGAATGGTTTTTGGTGTATTATTTATAATGTCATAAAGCTGAAAAGAATGTAAATGCTGTCAGAGGGGGAGTGGGAGTATAAATTGTGGTGCAGCCGTATATCGTGGACCGTTACGGAGCCCTTAAAAGATGGTTCAGAGCTAAACCAGATTACTTGGAGGAGGGGAGGTTTCCCTGGAGGTACAGTTGAATGAGAAATGAAGCCTACCAAAAACTGTATAATTTCCCATTTTTGTAAAACCAAAACAATAACCATGATTTAACATATCTCTGTGTGCAGTTCGTGTAGCTGTGTGTGTATTTGTATCTGTAGTATGATGAGTGTAGGGAAAAATAGTCAAAGTTTTATTAGTTGCTCTTACTTAGGGGTGGGGTAGCATGCAGATGGTGTTCAGAGGTTGTTTATAAGACTCAGTATATAAAGAGAAGGCTGGTGAAGCAGTAGTGTGGAATTAGAGAAGAAAAATAAAAATGATTGTGATATTCATGTATTTATGTAAAATTATGTAATGTATGAAGAAATAGATTAACATTATCATAGTCTCTCTTTTGGACTTCTGATGTCAAGATAAGTTGAGCCTACACACTTCCCTCCTAAAAATGTTGAAAGGACCAACAAATACATAAAAATTAAAAAACTTGGCAGTAGTGCTAGAAAACATGGAAGGATGCCACCAAGTAGCCTGAGACGTTGTGGAATTTGTAGCAGTTCTGCAGCAGACAGGATCAGATAAAGAGAAATGCTGACTGGCCCTTGAGTCAACACATTGGAACAGATGGGACTGCCTAGCAAGTAACCAGTAAATGGATGGGTTTCACCCCAAAGGCTTTAGTCAGTCTGTAGTTTCAGAGTAGCAGTGTATTGGAGCATCATGGGAAGGGGATGAGGTAGTGCATAGGGTGACAAAATGAAGGCTTTGGACATGTATCAACAAATCCTGCACATGTGACTCCTGACTTTGCTTACTGAAGACTGTTGACAAAATAAATGGAGGATTTGCTGCAGTGGGCTTTGCTTTCCTTTGACCCTCGAGTCTTGAAGACCTTGAAGGACTAGTTACTGGAGCCAGGGGAGGGGTAGGGGGAAGACTTGACCAAGGAGTCTATACTCGGTTGTATAATTGTAGATGAGTGTCACTTAGGTTGTCCAGCAAATGCTCACTTTGGGCAGAGTGTAGTCCTACCCCTTCACTTAAGGTTGGCCTTTTGACATGTTTTAGCCCATGGAGTATGTGTGGGTATAACGTGAGCAGAGGCTTGAAATGTGTTGTCAAGCTGGGGCTGGCCCCCTGAGAGCTGCTGACCTCCACCATAGGAAGACTGTATCTTCTCCTTGAGCCTGGTCCCAGAATGAGACCAGTGGAACAGTCACCCTGGTCTACCTGCAGCCTGAGCAGAGCTGCTCCAGCTGAAGACCCGTGAGCGTAAGAATAAATGCTTATTGTGTGCACTGCGTCTATGGCTGGTTGTCACATAGCAGTAGCTGAATGAGACAGCTCCAACAGGGGGAAATTATTGTTGTTTTACAGGCCTAGGAACTATCAATATATGCTCATCTAACTTCAGTAGGAAAAAAATTTTTGAACTTGTAAAAGTACCCAAGTGAAAAAAAGAATCATAGTGAGGAACAGGAAAGAAGTGGAATGGAAGAAGTAGCAGTGAACCCTGAAACTAGTAAAACATGATTAAGTTTAAATAACCATTCATAACAAGGTTGTGAATCTTAATGCAGTTAGGAAGAGTTTCAAAATACACGGGCCATCCTATTGGGAAGAACATCGGGAATTTAATGTCAATAAAGTTGATGTTGGCCTGGTGTTTTTATTAGGGGAAAAACATCATATGTGGTGTTTTAATTATTTTTTTAAAATAAATTTACTTTTTAATTTATATTTTTGGCTGCGTTGGGTCTTCATTGCTGCGTGTGAGCTTTCTCTAGTTTCGGCAACTGGGGGCTACTCTTCATTGCAGTGTGTAGTCCTCTCATTGTGGTGGCCTCTCTCGTTCCAGAGCATGGGCTCTAGGTGTGCGGGCTTCAGTCGTTGTGGCTTGCAGGCTCTAGAGTGCGGGCTCAGTAGTTGTGGTGCACGGGCTTAGTTGCTCTGCAGCATGTGGGATCTTCCTGCACCAGGGCTTGAACCCGTGTCCCCTGCATTGGCAGGCAGATTCTTAACCACTGTGCCACCAGGGAAGCCCTATAGTGTTGAATTCATGATGGTGATAAGCAAATGTGGGTTAAAATATGCTAAATTAAAGGAAACTACTTGTGAGAAAGACATACAGTATTTAAAAAAAGATATAGTATCTCTTTCTGGCACAGAGGGCAGGTTTGTTTCCTAACTGGGGTAATAGATTGCCTCCCTCTGGGACAAAGTTTGGTAAAAGTGGCATTCCCTAGACTCCACTATTCTTCAGCTGCAACTCAAACCTACTGTGTGTGCAGCATCCCGGTGAGCCACTTTGCGTCACCCTTTGGGGCTTGGGCCAGGGAGAACCCGTGAAAACATGAAGCTAATGCTGCCGTCGGTGTTGTACATAATAATATGCTTTCTCTCTGATCCAGGAGGCTCATGTCTCGCTCCGGTATCTGTAAAGCAGTGGCAGGCTAACTTGTTAGCTTGCAGTTAAGTGAAATCTCACTCTTCACAGACATCGTGCTGTACTGTTTGTTAAACTTTTTTCACATCACACCTGGATAAAAGGTACAGTATACCGAGACCAAGAATAATTGTCCTAAAACTTTTATAGTGCAAAACAACGCAGTAACTGAAATACATAAAAGTGAAACTTCTAGAAGTAGGTTATTTGGTATTTTAAGTCATAGTTGAGAGACTTTAACCAGTTCTTTCAAAATTTTACAACTAGTCAAATCTCCCCAAATTTATATTTGCCTGTTGCCCTCAAAAAGCTTGAGTGAGTATATATATTGAATATTTATGGATACATCTGCACCGTATTTAAAAAGTAATGTAGGGCTTCCCTGGTGGCGCAGTGATTGAGAGTCCGCCTGCCGATGCAGGGGACATGGGTTCGTGCCCCGGTCCGGGAGGATCCCGCATTGCCGCTGAGCCTGCGCGTCCGGAGCCTGTGCTCCGCAACGGGAGAGGCCACAACAGTGAGAGGCCCGCGTACCGCAAAAAAAAAAAAAAAAAGTAATGTAAATTAAGTGCCCATGAAACAGTTTAAAACATTAAATATAGTTGGTTTCAAAGAAAATTTCAATAAAAGAGTAGAAACAATTCAGTCCTTTTTTGCTTGCCTAAATCCATTTAAATTGGGAATTTGAGACAAATAAAAATTCTAACAGAAATTAAACATTCTTCTGAATCACTTGGGAATCAAAGAGGATATCAAACATGAAGTTAGACTGTGGGAATGATAAGAGACATGCTCTGTAGCAAAGGTTATGGTAAGTGGATAAACTGTAGTTGGTAGAAAATCTCTACAATGAGTTATCACCTCACACCGGTCAGAATGGCCATTATAAAAAAATCTAGAAACAGTAAATGCTGGAAAGAGTGTGGTGCAAAGGGAACCCTCCTGCACTGTTAGTGGGAATGTTAACTGATACAACCACTATGGAGAACAGTATGGAGGTTCCTGAAAAAACTAAAAATGGAATTACCATATGACTCAGTAATCCCACTACTGGGCATATACCCTGAGAAAACTATAATTCAAAAGGAGACATGTACCACAGTGTTCATTGCAGCACTATTTACAATAGCCAGGACATGGAAGCAACCTAAATGTCCATCGACAGATGAATGGATATAACCTATGCTTTTATTAAACAAAATGACCTGAAAATAAATGAATTCAGGTCTAGAAACCAGGGAGTCTACACTAACTGTTCCTTGGAAATCGTTCTGGTTCTTATTGCTAAATATAAGCCTGTGCTAACACATTGTTCCATTTTTGGAAAAGAAGAAAATATAGCTCTTTCACTTTGAAGGAAATAAATTGGCTGGAGATGACTTTTTTGTCAGTAAGTATGTTTCCAATGTGTATTTTTTTTCCAAAAAAATTTTAGCAGATTAATTTCTTATGTTCAAAAAACAACTTTCAGTAACTCAAACCTACTGTTAGGGATGAATGCTTCTGTCGATATGCAGTGGTTGAAGTTAAATGAAATTGAAGTTATTTTTTTTCTCCTTTAAAATCTTAAAATGCTAACAAGACTTTAATTCAGTATCTGTGAACTACATTGATTTTTTCTGGCTGTTTCTGCCTTTTTACAGCCTATTACTAATAAAAAATAGACCTATAATATGCAAAGTTTACGCAAGACAGAAAACTAAGCAGACATAAGTTTATAATCTATATAGCATGCAGAGCAAACAGGGTTTCAGAAAATGAATGCTAAACAGAGCAAAACTGGTGAGATCTAGCTGTCTTCATTGCTTTAAAATGTAAAAAGTAATTTAAGGAAAGCTTCGTAAGAAAAGTGGGATGAGAATTTGAAGTGCAGTTATGGAAAAATAGTTTGGTTTGCTACAAGTAGAAAAGAACGTTAAATGTTTTGTATGCCAGTCTTCTGCTGACATTAAAGCAATGCCAGTAAAAGTAATACTTGTTCACTGTATTGCATTTAGCATGTGTCTAAACATATAAAAATGTTTTCCTAGCAGAAGCCTTTCCCAAACTTTTTTTTTTTTTTTTTTTTGTGGTACGCGGGCCTCTCACTGTTGTGGCCTCCCTCGTTGCGGAGCACAGGCTCGGGACACGCAGGCTCAGCAGCCATGGCTCACGGGCCCAGCCACTCCGAGTCATGTGGGATCTTTCCGGACTGGTGCACGAACCCATGTCCCCTGCATCGGCAGGCGGACTCTCAACCACCGTGCCACCAGGGAAGCCCCTGAACATCACAATTTTGAAGTTGTTAATCTAATCAATAAAATCTTATTGTTTAGTGTGCTTTTCATACTAGAGCAGTTGAACACTTAAAAGTTTTCATTCATATGAATTGTTCATGTCTTTTGTTTTATTCAGTGCTAATTCTAAAAGTTAACTTTTGCCCGTTTCATATGGTGCAGTTTTCTTCCAGTTTGTTTGCTTTTTAGTTTTCCTTGGGATCTGTTTCGACATACAAAATTTTGTACATTTAAAAGCATTGATTCTTATTTACTTTGCTTGGAAAGTTCTTCCCTATCAAGAGCCTTGATTTTTATGTTTACTTTCTTATACCTTTTATGGTGGAGGTATCTTGTCTAGAGAGTCCAGTGTAGTTACTGGATTTCTGTTAACTATGCATGCGGATTTGTGAAGAACTGACATCCAGCTTCCCATCCAGAAACATATGGTATGTTTCTCCAATTATTTAAGCTTTCCTTTAAATCTCTTAGTAAAAACTTGGGTTCTCTATATAGATCTTTGAACCTTGCATTTTTTTTCCTGTTTTAGTTTGATTAAATTTTTCAGTGGAATTTTCTATTACATTAAAAAATTATTTTTGCTATTCAGGAAGCTCTTTTTTTTTTTTTTGGCAAGTTTCACTTCTAGCCATTGGATTTCCTGAACTCTCTTATTTCTATTTAATTTAGCTATTCAGTTAATTCAGGTTTTCTAGATGAAAAGTAATATCAAAGTATATTCTTATGAGTAATGTTTTGTTGTTATGACTTTTAATGGGTAGTGTCAGTTTTTCACAAAAGGAATACACTTTGGTTTGAGAGAAAGGTTGTAATGTGACTCCTAAGATTTATTTGTTTAATTAAAAAAATCAAAAATCCGTATTGAATTTGACAGTACCTTCTCAGCGTGTGTTAAGATCACTTTATGGTTTCCAAAAGTTTGACCTATTGAAGTTACATATTTTTTTTTTTTTTTTTTTGCGGTACGCGGGCCTCTCACTGTTGTGGCCTCTCCCGTTGCAGAGCACAGGCTCCGGACGCGCAGGCCCAGCGGCCATGGCTCACGGGCCCAGCCGCTCTGCGGCATGTGGGATCTTCCCGGACCGGGGCACGAACCCGTGTCCCCTGCATCGGCAGGCGGACTCTCAACCACTGCGCCACCAGGGAAGCCCGAAGTTACATATTAATAAAATTTATATCTTAAACCATTCTTGAAGAAGTATGACCTAATATTCATGGATAAGTATTTTACTGTATCTTTGAAATTGATTCACTTTTATTTTCCAAAATATAGAGTACAGTCATATTTTTCTGGCATTTTCATGGCCTACTCATGTTCCACATTCTGCTTGTTTTTCTGTTCTCATCTTTCCGAGTGGTTTCATAGTGTCACTCCTTAAGTCTGAACTCCTGTTTCTTTCAATCCTCCATATCAAGTGGATCAGCTCAGTACCAGTTCTACCCCTAAATAAGTGGAATTCCCCCCACCCTCCGCCCGACCCCTCCTCCCAGAGCTCTGTTAGTCCTCAGTGTTCTTCACCTGGTTTATTGGAATGGCCTCCTGACTGGTCTTCCTATCTGCCTCTCTTCCATGTTTTCCTTGCTGTCAGACTGCATTTTTCCCCTGAAACACACATCTGAGCACGTCAGCTCAATTTTTAAAGCCAGCTGGTCGTGTCCCACTGCCTTCACCGTGAAGCTAGAACTCTTTAGCTGGGCCATTTCTAACTCTGATGACCTTCAGGTTCCCACGGTTGCCCTTTCCCCAGCCTCACTGCATCACTTAACTCTACAGAAGCCTGATATAAGGTTCTCACAGCCTAGAATGATCTACTACCTTGCTTGCCTGGTGACTCCTGCAGCTCCCCGCCTAGACCTGGAATCCGCTTCATCTTGGAAGTGTTTTACGATACCTCAGCTATTCACAGTACATTTACACGTCCTTCCTCTCCTCTCCTGTTGTATCCTTCGCATTTGTATTCTACTTAATGCACAATATTTTAATTTTCTTGCCTCTTTCTCTACTGGGAACTTCTTGAGAGCAAGAGTTGGTGCGCCTTATTCATCTTATTTGTTGTGCCTGCTAAGTAATAGAGGCTCAGATATTTACTGGGTGAGTGGGTGGATGGATGCAGTCTCCCCATAGTCTAGAGTGTAGCAGGCCCTGGTCTTTTCTTCCTCCCTGCTACCAGAGTGTCCTTTCTAAAAGATAAGTCTACTTCTTTTACAACAGCAAAGTAAATTCTTTCATTAAGGGATTTAACAACACCCACGTGCTAAAGTTCTTGAGGCAGTGTTTCGCCAGACTTTAACCATCCAAGGCTGTGGTTCTCAACTCCTGGTGCAGGTAAGGATCTCCTGGGGAGCTTTGAAGAATCAATCTGATGTGTGGGCTGTGCCCCAGACCAATTACGTTAATTCCTGGGGTTGGGTCTCAGCACAGATAATTTTCAAAAACTCCCTAATTCTAATGTGCAGAAAGAATATTTGCCCTGCCCACAACTTCAGAATTTCCAGCCTCTGCCACATTCAGTCCATAGCATTGGGACCAGTGGCCCTGTGGGTTAGATACTGTGTGTGTGAGGATTCGCCTCTGAGGGGGGTTGCTTTGTCACTTGCCAAAATGATTCGCCTGATTCTCTTCCTTTAGGGTGAGCTTTAAAAAAAAAAAAAAAAAAAAAATGTAGGGGGCCCTCTTAGGTTCTCATATTTTAAGTAAACCTTTTTCTATAACAGTATTTTCTTTTCCCACGTAAGTTATTAAATTCATTGCATGATCTGCATGATGTAAGGTAAGTTAGAGATGGGACAGGAAAGAAGGAAAAGAAATGAGCATATCTCTGTGTGGCTGGCACCGTATGAACGGACTTGTTACCCGTGGCATTCTCAGTAAGTGAGGCAAGGCCTTCTGTGGGTTCAGTTATGTAGACAAACCTGAGTTCCACTTCTTGGCTCGTCAATTCTATGCCCCAGTTTTCTGATTTCTAAAACAGATACTAGTTTCCACTTCCTGGGTAGTCTTGTGGATTAAGAGAGTTAGTTATGTAAGTGCTTAGAATACCTGACATATAGATGTGCTGAATAAATGTTAGCTCTAACAGTAATTAGGACAATTATTATAATTTCACCCGCAAAACAGCCATTTGAGATTTCTGTTGCCATCCCTATTTTAGAAGAGGAATAAACAGCCTCTGATGTTAGTTAAATCACTTGTTCCAGGTTACCCAGTTAACAGTTGTAAGATTCAGATCCACATCTGTCTCACTCTGAAGCCCACACCTTTTATGGACAGCCCATACTGTCCCTGAAAAAAGATGAGGGTATTGAAACTGTTAGTATTTTGAAGTCTTTAATTAGGAAGGTTTTAGTTTTATTTTATCTAAGAGACCATTGAGGATATTGACTTGTGGCAGAGGGATTGATAGCATTTCAAGAAAAATTGGCTCCATGTGTAAAATAAGTCAGATGAGGAAGGGGCTTTTGTAGGGCAGAGAATTGGCAATGGTGAGGTATGATGGATTTTGAATGAACAAAGTGATGGAGTCAAGGAATCACAGACGCTGTGGCCTAGAGATGTCAAGGAATCCTCAGAATTTTGCCCTTGCAAGCTGTGGATCCAAGGGCTGCTTTCCCAAGGCATGGAGAGGTCTGCCATGTTATGAATTTGGAGGCAACAGAAATGCTGCCAAAGCCCTGTCAAAGGGAGAGGATGAGATTTGGACTCTATAGCTATAAATTTTAAAACCACGTGTTGGCAGAAGAATAGAGCTAAGTGCCGTCTATCCAGTAATCATAAAACTAAGCTGAATTGTCTGGAAGGCAGTGCTAATCAAAAAGCAGAAAGTCATATTAATGTCTCAGTCAGTTACTGGGGTCTCCAGCTCTTGTGGTATGTATCTCATTAGATGTAGACTCACTTTGACAGTACAGTTTGAATGGCAGCCTTGCTGTGATCTGAAAAAATATATACTTATGGCAGCTGTGACTTTTTTTTTGATACTGACACTTAGCAGCATATGCTGTCTTTCAGGTTATCTACATTTTTCCATCATAAGCTCTGTGTTTTGCAACTTGGTTGTTATTCCTCATTTGGGTTTTCTTTTTAGAATAAAATATATCTTCTGTGCTCTTGTGACTTTATATGCACGAGATCTTTGGGCTATTCAGTACTGAAATACAAGACATAAAAGGGAAAATATTTGCTTATAAGTATAAACATATGGCTTCCAAAGGAACTGTTATTACTTATATAACTATCCACAATATGATTTTCTTCACATCTAAGCAGAAACTTTAAAAATAGCGTACATTTTCTTTCTGCAAAACGGAAAACATTATTTTGTCCTTTTTAGGCATCTTGTTTTCAGCTCAAGCAGTTGCAATTAATTCTTTGTGACTGATACAGTTTTAAAGATCACTAGTGAATGTCCAGTGGGTTAGCTAATGTGACACTTCTGAAACCTTTCAGGTTCCTCTTTTATTTGACCTTAGGATTAAGTAACCATCTGTTGAGCTCCTATATTTGCTTTTAAATAATTATGGGAACAAAGTAGGAATTGAAAGAAAAAATTCCTGTTTTCCTGACAGTATGGTCTGTCTTAGATTTATAATGACTTTGTTGTATGTTTCAGATACGGGCAACTAAATGGCTCATGTTACCTTCACCCTCGCTACTCAAGCACACCAGAGCCATAAAGAGCAAATGAAGTTCATAACCCTGGATTTGGGCTTGCCAATATAAACTGTTTTCTATGACTAATATGTCAGATGCTTGTCTCACTCAGCCAAGTTGGCAGTTACAGACACTCGAAGGTGCCTGCTTTAAGCCCCTCTTTATTAAGGGACAAGTCTGGCTTTAATTATCACATTTCCCTTTGCTAATTTGTGATTGACAGCTGGCTGCAGACTATAATAAAAGCTGTATATAAGGCCAGAAACTCATTTTAGCTATCTCTTCCACCCAGTCTTTACCTGTTTTCTAGATTTGTGAGTAAAAAGGAATGCGCGCTTATTGTCTCTGCAGTGAAATAACAAAATGAGAGGCAACAGGTCAGTTACAGTACAGCTATCAGGATTCCAGAAGCTTAACTTTGCAGTATAGATTATCTGAGTTCCATTATGAAATACTTCCTTCCCCCTTTTTAACTATAGTCTCATGAATAGACTGAAAACCTAGAGGTTCTTCCAATCAGTGATAGCTTCCACTGTCATATTGTCCTAAAGGTACTTGGAGTTAGATTATTTGGAACGTCAGTAAGTGACTAATTTACAGCTACTAGAATTGTTGACACACCACACTGTCTAGGGGTGAGGCAGAAGGAATAAGAAAAAGGCACGGTGGGTGTGCCCGCTGTGTAGCATTTAAGCCTTTGTTGGTCTAACTGCGTGCCTTTGAATGTGTCTCTCAACTATTGACTTTTCCTTTTAGAAATAACCATACAGTAATCCCTCTCCAACTGGGAAGCTGAACTTTCTTGAAAAGCACCATGGGTGGCACAGCCATGGGCTCTGAGGAAATAGAGAGTTAGGGTAACGTGACATTTAAAAACATAGACTTCGGAATCAAACAGACCTGAGCTTGGAATCCCGGCTCTGTCATCTGTCTGCATGGGTAGTTGCCTTAACTTCTGAGTCCACATTTTCTTGTCTGTAAAATGGGGGTTATAACATCTTCCTCACAAGAGTCATGAAGATTAGATGAGAAGAATGTTTAGCGCGGAGACCTAGGAAACATTCAATCCAGGACGATGTCTTAACTTTCTAGGAAAAAAGTTAAAAAGACATTAAATGCATATTTAAACTCACTAAATGAAATTTCTAAAAGTGTCTGCTTGGAAACAGTCTATGTTTGATAAGCACTGAAAACCTGCTTTGGTAGGCAGCCTTTTCCTAAATCTTTTCTTACATTGCCTAGGGAATAATGATTTTTTATTAAGTAGTTAACAAGTGCTATACATTTATTTGGCTTTTTTACTTTACGTGTATTAGTTTACTCCATTCTTATGTCAGTCCTGTGAAGTAGGTGCTATTATTATCTCCACTTTCCAGATACGAAAGGGAGCTGTAGAGCATATGAGAATGAGTTACTTTCCCGGTAGCTAGCAAATGGTGGAGCTGGGATTTAGCTTCAGCTCCATCAATAGGGCCTGAGTTGTTACCTGTCACTCCTTATCCTGTAAGCTAGGATATCATCTGCTGATTCACCTTCTGCCACATTTCTGTGTCCTGAAAAGCCATTTTAAAAGCTTTTAAATTGCCCTTACTTGCTTGAGATTTATTGTCTCTTGCACTGGCACATACCCTTGCTAACACTTTTTCTTGGGTGTTAGCAAGATAGCTTTTCAAAATTATCCTGGTGTGAAGGGACATGTTCTTCTTAGCTGAATCTGTCTGTATATTGAAAGGGAAAGGAAGGAATAGTTCGCCTTGTTTCCCTACCCTGTGGTCCAACGAGCATGGTCTTCGGGACATGTAACAGTAATTGTTGGCTTTGTTTGAGGAGAGTGAACCAAATGGCATATTGGTAAAATGATCAGTTACAAGAATATTCTTAAATCAGTGTAAGATATTTCTAAATTATAGCTGGCTAACAAGCACTCCTTTTGTATTCACATGATGGTGGTTCAAATATTTTAAAAAAATCTTCATATTTTTTATCTTTCACGAGAGAAATAGGTGCCCAGAAAACAAACACCTGGGATTAGCTCCACAGTCATCCAACTCTGGTTACCCTTGGAGACATCATCTGCCTGGAGTATGTCTTTCTCAGCGGTAAGACATACTAAGGGTTACCCTATAGGTTTGTTTGGCTGAGCAAGTGGGTTTGCATTTCAGCTAGCAGAGCACATTCTGTGCTGTTGATCCACAGCTGCTCCTTCAACTATGAGAGTTTTTGTTATTTGATACTTTTCTTTACAGAGAGGACACGTTGTATCCCAAACAAAGAGTAGTTGCCCTTAGTTTTAGGAATATTATAGACAGCTTTATTTTTGAATAGACATTGAAGTGGGTGCTGTAGGAAGATAGTCTGGTCACTAACGATCCATGACTTCCTAACGGCTGCCGCCCTCTCCCAGTGAGTAATTGGTCAGTCACTCGTCTGCGCTTATCAGATACTTAGGTTCTTACATCTTCTGTGCACTATTTTTAGCTGCCAGGGTTTGTTTATTTTTTACACAGGTCAGAAGTAAGCAGTGTAAGATGACCAGAATTCTTTGGCCGTATTAATTGGTTGTCTTCCATAAGGAGGAA
The DNA here is from genome assembly GCF_003031525.2 of Neophocaena asiaeorientalis asiaeorientalis. Taxonomy (NCBI): domain Eukaryota; kingdom Metazoa; phylum Chordata; class Mammalia; order Artiodactyla; family Phocoenidae; genus Neophocaena; species Neophocaena asiaeorientalis. The sequence goes on from NW_020174561.1 coordinate 3,562,309, forward strand.
GAATTGTATAGACTATTAGGCTTGAACTTAAAAATCCTTGATTTAGAGATATTGAGCTTACTTGATATCATTCAGATTTGAGCCCTGATTTCTCGCTGGAGTGGAATCCAACCGTGAGCCTTCTAAATCCTGATCTGGCCAGCGCACTGTTTGGCGCGTATGAACTCTGTCACATGCCAGAACATGTAGCCTTCAATTGGTGTGATCCATCAGTGTCAGATGAACCCCTCCATTTGGATTAAATTCATGAGAGAAAGAGTCAGGGAGTGACTCTGTAAGTCTCAGGAAGCCAGCACACTTGGCCAACCATCTGCCCCAAGCTGAGCGGTGGTAGGAGGTACAGAAGCAGTGAAGCCAGGTAGTAGGATGCCTAGGCTGCAAGTGTTGCTTTTAGTTTAATAGACTCCAGACTGTGTAGGTGGGGGAAATAAGGCTTAGAGGGGTGAAATTATTCCATGCAAGCTATTTAACCAGTGAGCGGCGTGCCTACCTTGAATGCATCAGGTACATTGCCTTTTCTGGGCCTTGGTGTTAGCCGGTTTCCTCTACCTGGAATAGTCTTCCCATTGATTTGAGTGACTTACTCTCTCACTTAGCTCTCTAGCTTAATCCTTAAAGAGTTCTTCCTTCTGTCACCATTCTAAAATAGTACTCTTTCCTATCCCTCTGTATCCTTTGACCCTGCTTTATAACACTCAGCACCATCTTCCATTGTGTTTTGTACAAATATTATACATATATACAGCCATCCCCCTGAATCCAAGGATATGGAGGGCTGACTGAACGATATACCATTTTATATAAGGAACTTGAGCATCTGCAGATTTTGGTATCTGTGGGCTTCCTGGAACCAGTCCTCCACAGGTACCAAGGAACCACTGTTTTTGTGTCGTTCCTATCTCTCCATTTAGAATGTAAGCTCCACAATGGCAGACGATTTGTGCTTTTTACAGTTTTACTCGCAATGCCTAGAAAACGCCTGACCCATAGTAGGTGCTAAGTAAATATTACTTAAATTAATGAACAAACGTATTTGTTAATCAGACATTTATGTGATTACCAAGTATTATGCTGGTTGCAGAGGATACGATTATAAGTAGGATACAGTTACTCTGATCAAGATCTTATTTTCTAGTGGAAGAGAGTCAAAACCAGGAAACTTAGTGTGTTCTATTCTGTGATAGGGATGTGAACAGGGTTCTGTGGGAACACCTAGGATAGGGTCTCCTGCCTTAGGGATCAGAGAAGGTATCCTGGAGAGGTGTGATAACTTACTGAGTCTTAGAAGCAGCTGAGGAGAAGCAGCTTGAATGAAGCAGAAGTGTGGGAAGGGTAATAGGGGAGGCAAACCAGGCAGAGGGAAGTCTGAATGGAACTGTCAGGAGAAGGAGAGCTCAGAACATTTTAGAGGTTATGTGCCTGAAGGAGTGGATCTTAAAAGTTTTTCGGCCGAGTTGAATAAATAAATTTTTAGATACACCGATGAAATAAATGTATACTCATAATACTTGGCTACACTAAATCCCATATCATATAAAACAGTACATGGAAAATCCTGCTTTAATAATTATCATTTATGCCTTTAATGTGTATTTTCCACGGCAGGATTGTCATACATAGAACCCCTTTGGTGTTTTCTAACAAAGTTCTCCAGAGCTTGTCATATTTACCTTACTAGGGCCATTTGTGTATTCATTGAGTAATAAGCATTATAGAGCAACTCCTTTATACCAGGCACAGTGAAGAAAAATGGACAAAACCCCTTATTCTCAAGGATGGAGTTTACATTTTGGATCTTGGTGATACAGTGCTTTTTGAATATGGCTGTGGTGTTACAGTGTTATCCCCATCTACTTGCATAACATTAAGAACGATTTTTGTTCTTTCCTCTTCTGACAATTACTCATGCCCATATTTCTAAATAATGCCCATATACTGGTGTGTTGATCAGTTTTAGCCATTATCTGCTGATTTCCTATTATCATGGTTTAGGATTTAGTGTTGTTATCCCACAGTTTCCTTTGCTTCCCTTCCGTCCCTTCATTATGCCCATAGAGTTGTGTTAAATTTTTTCTCAAATCACTATATTGCTATGTATGTGCAAATACTGTTCAGCTGGGAATTGTGTGGTATGATCATATTTCCTTTGCTTTCTCCTGAAGCTAACGGCGACTTGCTTGCTTAGTTTTCACTGTACCAGTTGCAGATTTTCCCCCATGATCCAAAAGCCTCTCAACACAGCCCTCTTACAAGGTTCAGGAAGACATCTTTTAATTCAGTTTTTGTGGTTTCATCTCTCTGGAGACCTCCATGTAACTAGCTGGACTGGTTGCTCTGTAGGCAGCCTCCTGGGTCTTCCTAAAACTTTTCCTTTGCTGCTATTCTAGATACTCACTTTGCCTCTTCTCTGAGTTATTTTTCCTGTTACCTAGATTTCCTACCTTTTTCTTTGTCTTTCCTTTGTTAAGGAGGGACCCATTCTCTCATGGCTTCATCAGATTGAAAAGAAGGTATGACAGCAAAGTGCACTGTGGTGACAACCCTTAACAAATCTGACTTTTAACTCTCTCAGTGCTTCAGTCTGGGCAGGGTAGCCCTCTGGGGCTGGGGCATATCTTTCATCCTAAGATTTCCGCATCTTCTTAGTTGAAGCTTCTGTTTCCACGACCTTGTCCTTCTCTTTCTTGGGAGAGTATCTCATTTTGTTGAAGCACATCCTCCAAAAGCTTCCCCAGAGATGGTGGTGCATGGGAGGAATATTTTTAAAATTCTTGAATATTGAAAAATGTCCTTTTTACTCACCCATTCAATTGATAGGATGACTGGGTAAAGAATTTTAAGTACAAATCAGTGTCCCCCCCGAATTTTTGAAGCCATTGCTCAGTTGTCTTAGTTGCCAGTGAAGAGTCTGAAGCCATTCTAATTCTTCATCTGTTTATTACAACGATGAGCTGGGTTCATGTTTATTTTACCCTTTGTGCTGGGAACTCAGCCTTAATCTGGAAATTCACAAGTTTGCTTTCTGGGAGATTTTCTTGAATTAAAAATGATCTGTTAATGATTTGCTTTTCAATTTGCTCTATTCTTTTTTTTTGGATTTCCAATTAGCCTGATTGCCTAGCTCGTCCTCCAGTTTGTTTTCACTTCGGTATTCTGTATTGCTTTTTTTTCCTCTGCTTTCTGGAGGATTCTTGAACTTTATCTTCCAACCTGTCTATGGAGTACTTCATTTCTGCTACCATATTTTTCAAGAGCATGTTTTGTTTGTTGAATATTTTTCATAGCTTTATGCTCTTTCATGTTGTATCTTTTATCTTTTAGACAGTATTAGGGATAGATTTGTTACGGTCTTTCTGCATAGTTTGTTTCTTCCAAATTGCCTTTTTCTATTTGTTTTTATTTTCTTTTATATTAGAGGCTTTTCTCGCCTCTCTGGCAATCCTTGGTTGAGTATATGTAATTATATATTATCCAAATATATATATGCATTTACAAATATTCACAACTGAGAATTGTTGTGCAATAATTATATTTCCTTTTTCCCGAAACTAATGATGACTTGTTTGCTTAAGTATACAGTACTTAATAATACATGGATATATACTGTTGATTAGTTAATTATACAGTTTCATAATTATACAGCATATATATATACCTGTAAATACCTACATATACAGTATGCATATACATACCGATTCTATTATATTCTCTGTATGAATTTATTCACTGTACATATGTACCTATATTCATATATTTGCCAAATGTATACATATATACACACAAAAATTAAACTTGTGACTGAAATTCTGAATTAGTTGGATAAAGATTCATATGAGCTATCTTCTGTTTTATATGCTCTCTTAAGGAATTAATCTTATTTAGATTTTGATTTTTCATTTGCTACTAGCTTTAAACGTTTGCCATATAATTTGAATAGAATTAGACAAAGTAATGCTAAAATCAAATCACAGAGCTAAGTAGCTTTCTTCAGAAATGGTGATAGTTGGATTAATAGCAAAGGTCTAGGCAAGAAGGAATTTTGCATTCCTTCAGTCTCATTTCTGAATAATCAGTTAATCCATTAAAATCATTGAAGTCCGTCTGTGTAGTCTAATGAAATTTCTTCTACAGAATTCAGATGTTTCAAAAGCCTTTTTGCAATGAAACCCCAAATTTCTGAGAATTCAGAAGCAATACCCCTATCATTTTCCTTTAATTTACACTGTGATTTGCTTAATGAAATGTACCAAGGTAATAATTCTTTTCTATTTGTACTTTTGAAAAATTAGAAATGTAATTTCATTAAAATGGTATTTCATTTTCTTTTCTAACTTTTGCATTTCAGTCCATCCTTTGTCTTGTGTTTTAATTCTGCTTTTTGTCCACTGACATCTGCTTTATCACTTGGAGTGTATGCCTTTTCAATAAAATAACTTACTCAATAAGAACCCCTGTAATGCGAATGTTGTTGTGTTTAATGTTGTCCCAGAGGACTCTTAGGCTGTCTTCATTTCTTTCCATTTTTTTTTCTTTATTCTGTTCCACCGCAGTAATTTCCACCATTCTGTCTTCCAGTCACTTATCCGTTTTGCCTTAGTTATTCTGCTATTGATTCCTTCTAGTGTAGTTTTCATTTCAGTTATTGTATTGTTCATCTCTGGTTGTTCTTTAATTCTTCTAGGTCTTTGTTAAGCATTTCTTGCATCTTCTTGATCTTTGCCTCCATTCTTTTTCCGAGGTCCTGGATCATCTTCACTATCATTATTCTGAATTCTTTTTCTGGAAGGTTGCCTATCTCCAGTTCATTTAGTTGTTTTTCTGGGGTTTTATCTTGTTCCTTCATCTGGTACATAGCCCTCTGCCTTTTCATTTTGTCTATCTTTCTGTGAGTGTGGTTTACATTCCACAGGCTGCAGGATTGTAGTTCTTTTTGCTTCTGCTGTCTGCCCTCTGGTGGATGAGGCTATCTAAGTGACTTAAGCAAGCTTCCTGATGGGAGGGACTGGTGTTGAATAGAGCTGGGTGTTGCTCTGGTGGGCAGAGCTCAGTAAAACTTTAATCCAGTTGTCTGCTGATGGGTGGGCCGAGTTCCCTCCCTGTTGGTTGTTTGGCCTGAGGTGACCCAGCACTGAAGGGTACAGGCTCTTTGGCGGGGCTAATGGTGGACTCCAGGAAGGGTCATGACAAGGAGTACTTCCCAGAACTTCTGCTGCCCGTGTCCTTGTCCCTGTGGTGAGCCACAGCCACCCGCCGCCTCTGCAGGAGACCCTCCAACACTAGCAGGTAGGTCTGGTTCAGCCTCCTCTGGGGTCACTGCTCCTTCCCCTGGGTCCCGACGCACACACTACTTTGTGTGTGCCCTCCAAGAGTGGAGTTTGTGTTTCCCCCAGTCCTGTCGAAGTCCTGCAATCAAATCCCACTAGGCTTCAAATTCTGATTCTCTGGGAATTCCTCCTCCTGTTGCCGGACCCCCAGGTTGGGAAGCCTGTCGTGGGGCTCAGAACCTTCACTCCAGTGGGTGGACTTCTGTAGTGTTACTGTTCTCCAGTTTGTGAGTCACCCACCCAGCGGTTATGGGATTTGATTTTATTGTGGCTGCTCCCCTCCTACCCTCTCACTGTGGCTTCTATTTTGTCTTTGGATGTGGGGTATCTTTTTTGTGAATGCCAGTGTCTTCCTGTCGATGATTGTTCGGCAGTTAGTTGTGATTCTGGTGCTCTCGCAGGAGGGAGTGAGCGCACGTCCTTCTACTCCGCCATCTTGAACCAATCTCTCCATAAGCCTTTTCTTAACTTTTAAAATGTATTTCTGTTCTGTGTAAACAGTATCATGTAGGTAATGGCTACTGTGAGTTTTTTTTTACTTCAGTTAATTATAATTTCTTTTTCTCCTAATCTGCAAGTATTTAATAGTTGCTACTTGTTTTTAAAAATTCAACTAGAGATTGAATCCAAAGAAGAGTGTTACTATAAGAGGATTGTTCAGTACTTTCAAACTTCAGCCAGTTTTTGGTGACAGGTATGTCAAGAATGTCTAGAATTGTAACAGAAATTACTACAAAGCATCTAGACGAGGAACTGGAATTCTGAGTTTGGACAGGTGGGTCACAACCAGGGGCATTACCATCCCCTTCTTGTGTTGCCACGTAGAGGTCAGCGATGCCAGATGGTAGTCCAGAGAGCACTTCGAAAAATAATTGTTTAACTTATGTTAACAGAAGCTGAACAGCAGTGTTTGAAAACATTGCCCCTTGGCCATGTTTCAGAGCTTTCCCACCAGTGTGCTGGAATACACTGAAAAGGGACATTTATAATACATACATATGTGTAAATATATGGAGAGAAGGAGAAAGGGGAGGGGGGAGGGCTGCTTTGCAGCACAATTCCAGGAAGTACCGTTCACATTTATTCCATACAAAGGATGCTCCCCGGAGGTTTGGAATATGGCAATACTGTCTGTACCGCACTGTGAGGCACAAGGTAGAGGGGATTGGGACATGTGAATGGGCTTTGAGGAAAGAGTTCATGACTTGATAATATACGATTATGACATGGGAAGATATCCATGTGTTTGGAAATTCAATTACATATTAAAGGTATAAGTATTTTAAAACCTAATCTTTTGTTAACAAATGTGCATATTTCTTCTGTAACATGAATGAACTTTCTCATATCAAGATTTCAAAATGACTCTATAAGCATACATAGGTGCTGTTTTACAATGTTAGGATACAAATGATAACAGCAGCTGTACAGGGCTTAGTGACTTGTTTTAATCTCCCTTTCTGACTTTGAATTTTTATTTTGAATCCATTAGCTGTGTCAATATGTATTTATGGACTCCTTGTAACTTTCAGTTTGTTTGTTCATTCTGGTGCTGTCGTGTCAATTAAGTTAGCCATCTTTTGAAGCCAGTAATAATCCAACAGCAAATCTGCAAGGTGGAAATAAAGCATTAACAATTTTCTTAAAAATCCTTTAGCTTATAAACTCTTTATTAAACCTTTTTGTACCATCAGTATGCTGTGGTAGGAAACAATAAACGATGCTCTGATCCTGTTTCTTCACATAAAAGCTGAAAACAGATGGGACAGTAGCAGCTTGGATTATATTGTACTCACTATTTTGTTAACATAACTTAGTGTGGAATTCAGGCAAACTTCTATAGGAAGCCTTCTTTGGAAGAAAACGATGTGTTAATTGCAGTGTTTTCAGAATAAACTCTTGGTGTCAAAGCCTTTACATATTCCTGTCAGTGCAGAACATAAACATAGGCCCTGTTTGTATAATGTCTTATTGGTTTCCTGGTTTTCTTCTACCACACAGACTATTTTATCCCCAGTAGTTTGGATATTTCCCGACAAAACAAGTAGTGTTATTCCAAGCATTACTTTCCAGTGATTTAGTTTTTTTTTTAAATAAAATATTTTTAACAGCTGGGGATTCGTTAATATGTAATGGAAATTCTTTTGATTTAATAGTTTGAATTAGTGTTGTCTCTGTCATCTGACATCTTTGTACTAAAAGTTTTGACAACTGACGCCTTTCCAGTATCCTTTGCTTCATTGGTCCCATGTGCAATACAGGGTCCATAATATCAGGTAAGCTGATAAAGTGACTTTGCAATGTATGTGAGAGATTTTGGTTTTAGCTCTTAGTTGCGTGACCTTGAGTTCTTGACTGCAGTATGATACTCTTGTAACCTAACTCGTGAAACAATTGTCAAGCTATTTAAATTTGTAGTTTTTTAATATTTAAGATGGATGTATTCTAGGAAGGTATCAGCCTGGTTTGCTTGGTACTTTTGCTTAACTTGATAATGTTTACATGAAATGAGACATTTTGTTTGCAGAAAATTGTTGGAATACAGAAATCTAGATTTTGTATCGTCCTCATCATATTGCCTAATTAGTGGCAAAACTTTATTTGTGACTGTCATCGGAGGACATTCTGGATTAAAAAGAAAAGTTGTGCGTTTTAGTGGAAAGAGAGCTGTAAAAATTAAATCAGTTTAGATAAAAACTTCTGAAGGAGACTGAGCTGTTAGGAGTTTAGAAACTTGATTTAAAAAATTAAACCTGAAAAAAAAAAAAAAAAATTAAACCTGTTAAAAAAAAATTAAACCTGTTTTCTTAAGAATGTGTAAATAGACTTCAAAAAATTAAAAATAGCATTAGGAAATACTGAGATATGAATTTGATCTAATTCAATAGTTAAAATTTAGAAATTCACATGATATAGATATTACAATCATGAGATTAAAAAATTGAAATATATATTTCAAAATTCTAAAGACCCTTTACTTAGTCCTTTTAATTAAATTGCATTAATTATTTTAGAGGCAAACATTTTTCCAAGTTATCAAATTCCTTGGAGTCACTTTGTTTTTGTTTTATTAACCACTTGTAGATAAATTAATAAACAGTTGATAAAATTCACACAATCCTGTTCAACTTAAAATACTAATATAAGAAGGTAATGACAATAACAAAATAATAATAGTGATAGTAGTAATGGTAACTTCTTTCTGTGTTAGAAGGAAGAATTGTGAAAAGCAGAAGCAAATTAAATGGAATAAGAACTAAGTACTTCACATGTGTATGCTAAAAAAAAGTTTTGATTATAAAGGAATTGTGACAAAACCTTTCCTACTGACAGATTTGGCCAGAGGTCAGGGAGAGATGAGATTTGTGTAGACCTGCACCTCACTTGGTGGGGGAACTGCTCTACATCAAGTTTTATTTGCCAAAATGACAATTACCTCATTGAGAAAGTTCATGGAGGGAGCTATTTAAATAATATTTAAATGGTTTAAAATTTTTGCACAGTGGTTAAAAATTAAACAATTTTTTTTTTTTTTGTTCACGACCTGCAGACGTTGATTGGAAAGCTCCTCCCTGTAAAACATTACCCCCAGTAGGTGGGTAGGGGAGTATATATGCCCGCAAGTACATGCGAGCATTTGTGTGTGTGTATATACGCAACTGAGTGTGCTTTAAATTACTCATATTATTTCTGACAGCCATGGCTGTTGGGTAATGTGTACTATATTCTAAACCAAGATCGTAGGAAGAAAAAATTTTGCTTTCTTCAATCATAACTGTATTTGAACACTCCATTCAGAGTATCAGGTTATTTTACAAAGTATTGGAAAATTAGGATATTTTCCCCCAAAATATCACTAAACTTTTATTTGAAGGTAGGCTTATTTCTTTGTCTTTCCCATCCCTATCACAGTACTTGGAATGTAGTAGGCTCTCGATAAATACTTGTTGAATTGCTCATTTGCTGAATATTGGAAGAAACGTTAAAAGCAACATAGCCTTTCTGAATAAAAGTTGAGACAGTGAATGCTTCCTAGGTATGTAGCATAAAGTGCATCTTTTTCCTGGAAAAGTTCTTCGACTTACTTATACCCTATCAAATTTTATTTCAAAAACATGCTTATAAGATGTATTAATAAAAATCTAACTTACAGATACTAGTTGAATTTAGTGACAAGTAATCTCTTACCTGAGGACTTCTGATGAACTTGCTGTACTACAGGACTATCCACTGGGTACTTTGTCCAGATGTCTCTCTTCCGAGAGTGGAAGTGCCAGTCTCAGCATACCAGGCACTCCCACTCATCTTCCCTCCTCCTCTTGCTTCCTTCCTTCCGCCAGCCAGCCCTTCTCTTCTTCCTCCTCTTCCTTTTCCTCTACCTCTCTCTATTCCCAATCAGCAGGGGAATTTTTTATTTGGTGTGCCGTACCCTTTTAGGAGCAGGTTGTGTCAGCTTAGTCAACTAACGTTAAGCTGCTTTTGTGTTGTAAAGGACTGATGGGTTTGCATATTAACCTATCGCAGGAATCTTAACAAGGAAGGGGTCCTGGAAAGAGTGCAATACCCCAAAGAGTTTGCCTATCAAAATGTCTGGCATTCTATAATGACAAAGGTAGGGTGTGTGACTAACATTTGGAAAATAAATCACAACACTGTCACGTGGAAGCTTTTGAATTTGTAAAATGTACCCATTGTTTTTTTCACTTTACCTCATGTAATTCCTTGTGATATACTAATGATTTTGGTGCTAAATTATATTCGTGATTGTTAACATATCTCTATGTTGATCCCTGTATTGATGTTATAATTATTGACCTCCCCTTGTAGCCAAATTTCTCCATGATATCCAGGTACATTTCAGGAATTTGCAATACTCAGGACTTGGGAAAGCTTGTCCACAAAGTATAGAATATGCTGTTCTTTGCTACAGAAAAAATTGGGGGTTGTTCTGTAACTTAGCAATGTAAATAGATAAAGGATAAGTGAGGTTTGTTAATGGAATTTTTGTGAGAGAAATTAACTGAAAAGAAACTAACACTAGAATAATGTCTTTAGTGTGAAAATTTTTCAGACCTGCTGTAGCACAAAATATTTAAGTTTTCTGTTCTCTGTATTCACATCCTAGAATATCTTTCAGTTTTTGGCATCTTGAATCACTTTTGAGTTGTTTTGGACATCTGTTTTGTGACTTTAAGTTTTCTCCTACAAAATGGAGCTGATAGTATTTCTAAATATTAATGAATTAAGTAGCAACTCTCCTTTCAAGCTGGTTTGGCTCAGTGTCTCCCACTAGGTGGGCAGCAGATGGACTGGAACCAAAGGCACCCCTTGCACCAGTAGACGGGGTTTTAGGACCAAAATGCGTATGTCATGGCCAGAATTACACAGCATTTCACTGTTGTACAAGCCTTTATTTATGCATTTTTAGTATAGTGTAGGTTTCCTCTCTAGGCCAGTGCTATACATGGGACATCTGGTCAACAATGAGTGGCACTGTGCAGTGGTCCTTCTCCACCTTTGTTGTATTTGGAGGTTTATTCTGTTTGTGTAGCCAGAGGCTTTCCATGTTTATTTGAATTGCTTTAATTTCTTAGGGTATGGCCAGGATATTAGGGTATTTAAAAATAATAATAAAAGTTAAAATTAAAAAACAAGCTTGTGGGTTTAGTATAAACTCACCACTTTTTGTAAGATCCAGACAAGTTAAGGTTAGGTTGTTCCTAATTAGAAATTTGTTTCAGATGTAAGCATTTCTAGGTTTTCCTAGCAGATAAGATGTAACATGTAAGAAGTACTTAATGTCTTAAAATATGATTTATAATTATACTAAGCAGAAGATGAATCTGCTCTTATTTCTTTGTCATGAGTAAAAGCCTAATTTAATAATTGGTTTTAGTCCTATCCTGTGTATCATGTGTATCTGTCATTCCACTTTAGGTTGGTCAAAAATTAAAATTCTGGAGTTACAGCCTGTGTATCATGTGTATCTGTCCTGTGTATCATGTGTATCTGTCATTCCACTTTAGGTTGGTCAAAAATTAAAATTCTGGAGTTACAGCCAAGTATTATGGTGTGAAAATCTAAATCAATTCATTGATACCTCCCTACCCTTTGATTTAGTTGGGTTGATTTCTTTTAACTAACGAGTACCAGATCCAGCAAATCCCCTAACCTAGCTGAACATCAGACCTCCAGGAACTTAAAAATTGAATAGCTTTCTGGGCCACTGTGTTCAGAATTCAGAAGTAGTAGGTATAGGTAAGGTATTCGGTATGTACATTTTTGAAAAAGCTTTTCAAAGTTTGTGATTAGCCAGATTTGGGAAACTTGTTGGTTTTTTGTTATAGAAAAATGATCAGACTTTCCTCTTCATAGCATCTCATCTGTTTGCCTGGATTTAATCTTACACAGCAGGTTGAGCTCTGCTATGGAAATTTCCTTTGAGCTTCCTTTTCAGGCAGCACTGAAAAGATTAATGAGTTTGACGTGACTGGGACTGTGAGACAGTATCAAGTCCGAAGAGGCGAAGATAAACTAGGCAGAAACAGACAGTGCAATGAATGAAAGAATGATGTTATCAAAGATTTAGCGTGAAGGTCGAAAGCTATAATACAAATGAAATATAGGATGACCCGTGACATTTTAATTTTAGGTAAATAATGGATAATTTTTACTAAAAGTATGACCCAAATATTTCATGAGATACACTTACAGTAAAAATTATTTCAAATTTTTAATGTAAATATTTTATCATTACCTATTTATCTGAAATTGAAATTTAATGGGACATCCAGTATTTAATTTGGCAGCCCTACCTTGGAAGTCCATTAGTGTGGAAGGAGGATATGGCATACTGCTTAGATGCAGCACTGTACCACAAAACAGCCTTTCAGCTTAACTAGCCCCAGGAGCAGGCTTTATTTTAAAACACCTGTTTTTTAATCTAAAATGAAAATACTACATTTTTATTGAGGTATATTTAATTTATAATATATTCAGGTGTGCAATGCAGTGACTCTAAATTTTTAGACTTTATACTCCAGAAATTGGCTGTATTCCCTGCGCTGTACAGTATATCCTTGTAGCTTATTTTACAAATAGTAGTTTGTACCTCTTAGTCCCCTACCCATCCTGCCCCTCTCCACTTCCCTCTCCCACTGGTAACCACTAGTTTTTCTCTATATCTGTAAGTCTGTTTCTTTTTTGTTCTATTCATTAGTTTTGTTTTTTAGATTCCACATATAAGTGATAACATACAGTATTTGTCTGACCTATTTCACTAAGCATAATACTCTCTAGGCCCGCCCATGTTGTTGCAAATGGTAAAATTTCATTTTTTATGACTGAGTAGTATTCCATTGTATATATGCACCACATCTTCTTTATCCATTCCTCTGTCAATGGACATTTAGGTTGCTTCCATGTCTTAGCTGTTGTAAACAGCGCTGCAGTGAACACTGCGGTGCGTGCAGCCTGTTGAGCCATGTTTTTTTCCACATATGTGCCCGGGGGTGGGTTTGCTGGATCATATGGTAGCTCTAATTTTAGTTTTTTAAGGAACCTCCATACTGTTCTTTATAGTGGCTGTACCAATTTACATTCCCACCAACAGAGTAGGAGTGTTCCCTTTTCTCCACACCCTCTCCAGCATTTATTATTTATAACCTTTTTGATGTTGGCTGTTCTGACTGGTGTGAGGTGATATCTCATTGTAGTTTTGATTTGCATTTCTATAATAGTTAGGGATGTTGAGCACCTTTTCATTTGTCTCTTGGCCATCTGTATGTCTTCTTTGGAGAAATGTCTATTTAGGTCTTCTGTCCGTCTTTTGATTGGGTTGTGTGTGGTTTTTTTTTTTTTTTGATATTGAGCAGCATGAGCTGTTTATAAACTTTGGAGATTAATCCCTTGTGGGTTGCATCATTTGCAAATATTTTCTCCCATTCTGAGGGTTGTCTTTTTGTTCATGGTTTCCTTTGCTGTGCAAAACCTTTTGAGTTTAATTAGGTCCCATTTAAAAAAATCTTTGTTCTTATTTCCATTACTCTAGGAGACCGATCCAAAAAGATATTGCTGCGACTTATGTCAGTGTTTTGCCTGTGTTTTCCTCCAGGAGTTTTATAGTATCCATCCGGTTTTACATTTAGGACTTTAATCCATTTTGAGTTTATTTTTGTGTATGGTGTTAAAGAATGTTCTAAGTTTTTTTTTTTTTTTTTTACATGTGGCTGTCCAGCTTTTCCAGCACCATTTATTGAAGAGACTGTCTTTTCTCCATTGTATAGACTTGCCTCCATTGTCGTAGATTAATTGACCATAGGTGCATGAGTTTATTTCTGGGCTTTCTGTCCTGTTCCATTAACCTATATTTCTGTTTTTGTTCCAGTACCTTACTGTTTTGATGACTGTAGATTTGTAGTATAATCTGAAGTCAGTGTCCTCCAGCTCTGTTTTTCTTTCTCAAGATTGCTTTGGCTATTCGGGGTCTTTTGTGTCTCCATACAAATTTTAAGATTTTTTGTTCTAGTTCTGTGAAAAATGCCATTGGTAATTTGATAGGGAGTGCATTGAATCTGTAGATTGCTTTGGGTAGCACAGTCATTTTCACAATATTGATTCTTCCAAAACAGTATCGTATATCTTTCCATCTGATTGTATCATCTTTGATTTCTTTCATCAGCATCTTATAGTTTTCTGAGTACAGGTCTTTTGCCTCCTTAGGTAGGTTTATTTCTAGGTAGTTTATTCTTTTTTATGTGATGGTAAATGGGATTGTTTCTTTAATTTCTCTTTCTGATCTTTCATTGTTAGTGTAAGGCCAGTGTTGCCTTAATGACTTTCTGTCTGGATGATCAGTCCATTGATGTCAGTGGGGTGTTAAAGTCCCCTAGTATTATTGTGTTACTGTGGATTTCTCCCTTTTGTCTGTTAATATTTTCTTTATATATTTAGGTGGTCCTATGTTGTGTGCATATATATTTATAATTATTATATTTTCTTCTTGGATTGATCCCTTAATTATTGTGTAATGTCCTTCTTTGTCTCTTGTAACAGTCTTTGTTTTAAAGTCTATTTTGTTTGATATAAGTACTGCTACCCTGGCTTTCTTTTTATTTCCATTTGTATGGAATCCCTTTTTCCACCCTCTCACCTTCATTCTGCATGTGTCCTTAGATCTGAAGTGAGTCCCTTGTTAGCAGCATATGTGTCTTGCTTTTGTATTGATTCAGCCACTCTCTTTTGACTGGAGTACTTAATCATTTACATTTAAAATGATTATTGATATGTATGTACTTATTGCCATTTGCTTAATTGTTTTGGGGTTGTTTTTGTAGTTCTTTTTTGTTCTTCTTCTCTTCCCTTGTGATTTGATGACTACCTTTAGTGTTCGGATCCTTTCTCTTTTTTGTGAATCTATGATAGAATTTTGGTTTTCGGCTACCATGAGGTTTATGAATAGCAATCTATAGATATGTATCTCTTAATTTCCAATGTATTTTAACAACCCTCCATTTTAAGTTCTCTTCCTTTCACAATTACTATTTTTGTTTACATCTGTTTTGTGTATGCCTTGATTACTTATTGTGGATATAGTGATTTTATTACTTTTTAAGAAAACTTTCCTGTGCTAGTATTGTACATAATTGACTTACTACCTTTACTGCATATTTGCCTTTACTGATGAGACTTTCCCTTTTGTAACTTTTATGTTTCTAGTTTTGGTCTTTTCTTTTTCACCTACAGAAATCCTTTTAACATTCCTTGTGAAGCAGTTTAGGTGGTGCTGAACTCTTTTAGCTTTTGCTTGGCTGTATACTTTTGATCTCTCAATCAAATCTGAATGAGGGCCTTGCTGGGTAGAGTAATCTTGGTTGTAGGTTTTTCCTTTTCATCACTTTAAATATTTAGTGTCGATCCCTTCTGGCATGCAGAGTTTCTGCTGAAAAGTCAGTTGATAGCCTTATGGGAGGGTTTTTTTTTTTAATCTAATGTTGTTTTTCCCTTGCTACTTTTAATATTTTCTTTTTCTTTAATATTTGCCTTGTTAATTACAGTGCATTTTGGTGTGGCGCTCTTTGGGTTGATCCTTTTTGGGACTCTGTGCTTTCTCAAGTTAGGGAAATTTTCAGTTTTTATGTCTTTAAATATGTTCTCTGCCCCTTTCTCTCTTGCTTCTCCTTCTAGAACTCCTAGAACCTGAATGCTGGAACATTTGACGTTGTCCTGGAGGTCTCAAACTGCCTTCATCTTTTTTTTTCCCCTAGTGTTTTTTTTTTTTTGGCTGCACCACATGGCATGTGGGATCTTAGTTCCCTGACCAGGGATCGAACTCATGCCCCCTGTATTGGAAGCACGGAGTCTCAACCACTGGACCGCCAGGGAAGTCCTGCCCTCATTTCTTTTTCTTTTTTCTTCTGTTCAGCTTCAGTGATTTCCATGACTGTCTTGCAGCTCAGTGAATCTATTCCTCTGTGTCACTTAGTTTACTGTTGATTCCATCTAGTGTATTTTCCATGTCACTTATTATATTCTTCATCTGTTTGGTTGTCCTTTATATTTTTCCTTTGTTAAAAAAAAAATTCTAACTTTCTCGCCCTGCTCATCCAGTCTTCTTCTCCTGTCATCTTCAGTCATCTTTACACCAGTACCTTGAACTCTTTCTTGGGTAGATTGCCTATCTCCACTTCAGTTAGTTCTTGTTCCTTCATTTGGAACTTGTTCCTCTGTTGCCTCATTTCGCCTAACTTGTTGGGTTTTTTGTTTGTCTGTTTGTTTTACGGTACGCGGGCCTCTCACTGCTGCGACCTCTCCCGTTGGCGGAGCACAGGCTCCGGACACGCAGGCTCAGTGGCCATGGCTCATGGGCCTAGCCGCTCCGCAGCATGTGGGATCTTCCTGAACCGGGGCATGAACCCGTGTCCACTGCATCGGCAGGTGGACTCTCAACCACTGCGCCACCAGGGAAGCCCTAACTTGTTGTTTTTAATTTCTATGTATCTGGTAAGTTGGTTACATTTCCCAACCTTAGAGAAGTAACATTTTGTAGGAGACAGCCTATGTATCCTACCAGTGCATTCCCCTCTAGTCACTAGAGCTGTACACTCTAGGATTGCCCTCCAAGTGGGCTGTGTGGATCCTTTGGTTGTGACAGGCTGACTGTTACGGGTGGTCTGGTAGGCATGGCCAGCTCCTGATCTGGTTGGCTGCCAGGTCCTGCCTTCTTCTGAGGCTGCCAACTGCTGATTGGCGGGCTGGTTCATGAGGCGGCCGGCTGGGGAACCCTCGGGGTTCCTGGGGCTAGTGCTGGCTCACTGGAGGGCAGAGTTGGGGTCCAGGTGATCCTGAGGTTGGTACATGCCCACTAGTGAGCAGAGCCATGTCCTGGGGTCTGGCTGTAGGGCCCAGATGTCCCAGAGCTAGTGTCGGACCACTGGTAGGTGGGGCCGCCCCCTAGTTGTTCTGTAAATGGTTGTAATTTTGGTGTGCCTGTGAGAGGAGGTGAGCTCAGGGTACTTCTACTCTGCCTTCCTTGAAACTCCCTCTACCTGTTGTTTTTTTTCTTGTTTATCACTTGAAAACTAGCTTTGTAAGTGGTAGAATAGACCCTCATTTTGTTTTTCTCTCTTAATCAGAAAATCATTATATATTCTCCTTATTTGACCTCACTTGGTGAACAAATGTGCCAAGCATTTGCCTTTATTTATCAGCAGTCTTCTGTACTTGAATTCAGAATTGGTTTTAGAATCCGAAAGTCTAAAGCAAATATTTATATCATGCTAGTCTAGGTGTTCAGTTCTTTTAATGTTACTCTTGAAGAGGATTTTTATCTGTTTAATCTTCACAGATCCTTGAGTTTGCCAATATATATGATGTCTTAGAGGTAGTGTATAGATTTTTTTGCTGGATAAATTTTGTAAAGTTAAAGAAGGAAATAAATACGAAATAATTTTCATTGTTAAGGGAGCAATGTGACCCTGGCATTTTTTTTTTTTTTTTTGCGGTACGCAGGCCTCTCACTGTTGTGGCCTCTCCTGTTGCGGAGCACAGGCTCCGGACGCGCAGGCTCAGTGGCCATGGCTCACGGGCCCAGCTGCTCCGCCGCATAGTGGGATCTTCCCGGACCGGGGCACAAACCCGTATCCCCTGCATCGGCAGGCGGACTCTCAACCACTGCGCCACCAGGGAAGCCCAACCCTGGCATTTTTGTCCCTAACTATGTAGATATAAATGCAGTAATCAGTATGATTTATTTTGAAAATTGTAAAGTTGTTACAGCTAAGATTTCTGTTCTAGGTAGAGGTAGAATTTTGTTATTTCTTAGGGAATTTGTGTTAGACGTAAGGAGATATTAGTCTTGATATTTTGAGTGTGGTTTTCCAGTTCAGGCCTCCTTATTGGACAGATCAGGACAGAACAGCAGTGTGTTTCCCACACAGTAGCCATGCTCTAGGTCCTCTTCCTCCTCAGCAGGCCTTTGGTTTTTTTATTCAGATATATAGTCCCTATTTTTCTACAGGAGTGGCTGGATTCTTGTCTCTGGGTGACTTTTCATTGGTCAGTCATGATATTTCCTTTACTCTCCCTCCCTGGTTCCTTTAGGAATGGATGCATGAATCATTTCTGGCCAGTGACCTGTGGGGGAGGATCTGCTGGAGGCTGTGCTGTTTCTGGGAAAGTTTTCTCCTCCCTCTTTCCATTTTTCAGAATGAAAATATTTTCCTCAGTCCTTGGCTATTGTTGTGAGGATGCTTTGTTAATATGGACTTCTTTGGAGACAGTAGATCTGAGAACAAGCCAACATATGGAGGATATAGACGTACTGATAAGGCTTGGGTCCTTGGTGACTTCATCGAGTGACCAAGTTAACTGACTCTGGAACCCTCTTACCTTTGGACTTGTTGAGAAATGTGATAATCAGCCTTTTTATTGTTTAACAGGCTGTTTTGAGTTGGGGCTTCTGCAGCCTTCAGTCAGATGCACCCTCACTAAATTAAAGGAGTAAGGTGGACTGAATGCTTTTCTTTTTAGATTCTACCACTGTGTGTGTCAGAAGGATGGGTCCACAAAGATGGCAATCTGAAAGTTCCTTACCTTCCTTCCTATTCTTCCGTTTTCCCTTTATAGCGAGACGTTTCTCATCCATGACATACCTACTTTAGAAAGAAAGTAAAAACTTCAAACACTTCTTTGGAAAGCAAATTTATATCATGTTTTCTTCTTTCAAAAGGAACTATTTCAAACGACTTAACTATCTACTGGAAAAGGCCGTTTGGCTTGGAGCTGGTCAGTGTGTCTGAGCTTTTAGGCCAGCATGTGTCTGCTGCTGAGCCCGTCTGAATTCCTTATAATGAATATAAAATCACTGTTTCTTTCAAATATGTTTTCAGCATACGGAACATTTTCATGCAATACCAGGTGGTTCTGAGGCACAGAGTTCTTCCTGCCTAAGAACAATATCATCTGCATAACAGAACCACTCACACTGCAGCTCAACCAAGAAATCCTTTGCTTTTTCTTCAGGCTTCACCGAGTCTGGCCAGGAACTTATTATTTGGACAACACATAAGCTATCTTGGAATTCTTTTCTAAGACTGTTTGTTCCCTATTCCTCACTCAGTTATATCACTGCTAGTGTCTTTTGTCAATGGCTGTGACAGGATACATTCCCAGAAAAGCAGTATTGAATGGTGATATTGTCTTCCACTCTGGATTTTCTTCACCAGTAGATAAATTCATAATCAACAAACATTGTACTGAGTGGGGAAGGGGGATATAGAGATGACTGGCAATGCTGTTTAAGGGGTCTGTACCCTAGTAAGGAGAAAACCACGTTAAGCAAATGATAGATGAATGTATGAGGTGCAGAAGTGACAGAGAGGATGAGATGACTTAATTTGGGGGGAGCTGAAGGAAGATGATTTCTAGGAGGTTTCATCTGAGTTATGTTCCTAAAGGATGAAAAGATATTCCAGGCAGGAGGAAGTGTTTGCAAAGGCTCAGTAACGTGGATGAGAATGAGATGATGTTTTGGAGGTAAATGGGAAGAAGGGGAGCTTTTACTTGCCTCTTCAGTCCCATCAAATCCCATGGTCAGCTTTCCCAGGCTCTGGTAGCCCCGTGTCTTTACCTGGGTATGGAGATGTGATTTGGGTAGTTCCAGAAGAAACCCCAAGGGTAGCCAGTGGCTAAGAGCATGCTAGTAGGTGTACCTGTCCCTAAATCGCATGAAATGGACCACTTTATTTATTTCTCTGGGTCTTCGCTTCCTCCTATTTGAAACAAAAAACCCACCTTATAGGAAGTTTAAAATAATACTTGTAATGAGGTTAGAAATGTGCTTCTTATGTAGTAAGTTGTCAGTTAGTATAACCTATTGGGTATTAGTATAAGCTACTGGGTATTAAATTACACATTAAGTTTAGTCAGGGGAAATTATATTGTCTCAAAAGGGCAGTTCCCTCATGATGTACCCTGACATAATTCACTAGTGTTATTTGTAGGAAACCATTGACTAGAGTTTGAAAGATGGCTTATGACGACAGACTCTTCTGGCTTTGTAGGACTATAAGGCAGCAAATGCTTGTCCTGAATTATCTCCTATTCCTGTCTTTTTTCCATAGTAAACTTCCAAGACTACTTGGTTGAGGAAGGCTTATTGATTTTTGTCAGACCTTAATTGGGGAAGGAGTGACTTTTGATTGTAGTAAGAAGTTCTCAGAGTAGCTCCTAAGGTTTGTTTCTCTTCGAACCTTCTACCCTGCCCCCCATTCCCAGCCCCCAGTTATCTCTGAATTGCTAGATTGCTAAGGCTGTTATTATTTTTGGTGATTGGTGTATTAGTCAGGGTTCTCTAGAGATAGAAGCCCAATAGGAGATTATATATGTAAACATCATATAGGAATTGGCTCATGCAGTGCAGAGGCCAAAAAGTCCCACAGTCTGCCCTCTGCAAGTTGGAGAAGCCAGGAAAGCTTGTGGGATACTTCAGTCTAAGTTGAAAGGCCCCAAGAAGCAGGAGCTCTGATGTCCCCGGGCCAGAAAAGATTGACCTCCCAGCTCAAGGAAACAGAGAATTTGCCCTTCCTTAACCTTTTTTGTTGTATATTCAGCTGTCAATGAATTATGTGATGTCTGCCCACGTTGGTGAGGGTGGATCTCTTTACTCGGTCCACTGAAGCAAATGCTATTCTCTTCTAGAAACACCATGATAGACACACTCAAAAATAACTTTTTACCAGCTTTCTGGGTGTCCCCTTGTTCAGTCAAGTTGACGCATAAAATTAACCATCACCATTGGTTTTGCTTTTGATGAGGTTATGTTATTAATGGGGACGATTAGAAGTTACTGTCATAGATCTGTTTCACTCTGGCGGGTGAAACAGATGCTAATGAAAAAGCAGGTTTGGGGAGGATAATCACCAACAAGACTTGCCAGTGTTCTCCCTCACCTACCTATCGCCATGTTCTGGAGCATGAGACAGTTCTGTTGAATGACTCCTCAGTACTTAGCTTGATTGTCTTTTGTAAGACTAGGCTGAATGAAGATTCAGTCATGTAAGGAAATGCCAATGGGATGGGGGCACGCAGGGTCAGGTAAAAAATGTGTGCTTGGATTCAGGAGAGACCTAGGTTAGGGTCCTAGTTCTGTGAGCTAACTGATCTTGTATCTTAACCTCTCAGTTTGTTTTCTTATCCATAACATGGGACTTAATAACACCTACTTCACTCTCTGACAGTGAAAAACGCTAGGCAAATACCTAGGTTTTGCATTTTGGCCTTTGTTCTGTTTCTCTTCAATCAGTTATACCACAGACTTCGTCACAAGCTTTATACTGTGGGGCCTGCTGCTGTGAGTGAGGCCACCCCTGTTTTGCATGGTGCAGCGAGGCTTGGTTCACTTGTGTCTTCAAGGGACATTTCACCATCTCGCACATTTCTCTATACCGGTGTTGTTCAATTGAAATATAGCGGGAGCCACACAGGTACTTCAGAGTTTTCTAGTAGCAATATTAAAACATTATTAAAACGATAAAGGTCATGTTAATAATTTATTTTACCCCATGTATCCAAAACACTTTTTCAACATGTAACCACTATTCAAGTGTTAGTGAGATGTTTCGTAATCTTTTTCTTGTGTAGAGTATTTGAATCCAGTATGTGTTTCGACATAGAGCGTGTGTTGAGTTGGGCTGGCCACGTTTCAAGTACTCAATAGCCACGTGTGGTTAGTGGCTCCTCGATGGGACAACCCAGCTCTGGACAGTCTATTGTTGATTGTTCATCTGCATCCATCTTTTTTTAAAAAATTTAATTAATTAATTTTTTAGACAGCAGGTTCTTATTAGTTACCTATTTTATACATATTAGTATATATGTGTCAATCTCCCAAATCATCCCAACACCCCCCCCCCACCCCCTAACTTCCCCCCTTGGTGTCCATACATTTGTCCTCTACATTTGTGTCTCTATTTCTGCCTTGCACACCGGTTCATCTGTACCATTTTTCTAGGTTCCACATATATTTGTTTTTCTCTTTCTGACTTACTTCACTCTGTATGACAGTCTCTAGATCCATCCACGTCTCTACAAATGACCCAATTTCATCCCATTTTATGGCTGAGTAATATTCCATTGTATGTTTGTACCACATCTTCTTTATCCATTTGTCTGTCAGTGAGCATTTAGGTTGCTTCCATGACCTGGATTTTGTAAATAGTGCTGCAGTGAACATTAGGGTGCATGTGTCTTATCACATTTAAGGTAATTATTGATATGTATGTTCCGATGACCATTTTCTTAATTGTTACAGGTTTGTTTTTGTAGGTCTTTTCTTCTCTTGTGTTTCCCACTTAGCGAAGTTCCTTTAGCGTTTGTTGCAGAGCTGGTTTGGTGGTGCTGAGTTCTCTTAGCTTTCGCTTGTCTGTAAAGCTTTTGAGTTCTCTGTCGAATCTGAATGAGATATTTGCCAGGTAGAGTAATCTTGGTTGTAAGTTCTTCCCTTTCATCAGTTTAAATTTATCGTTCCACTCCCTTCTGGCTTGTAGAGTTTCTGCTGAGAAATCAGCTTTTAACCTTATGGGAGTTCCCTTGTATGTTATTTGTGTTATTCCCTTGTTGGTTTCAGTAATTTTTCTTTGTGTTTAGCTTTTGTCAGTTTGATTAGTATGTGTCTCAGTGTGTTTCTCCTTGGTTTTATCCTGCCTGGGACTCTCTGCGCTTCCTGGGGTTGGGTGGCTATTTCATTTCCCATGTTAGGGACGTTTTCGACTGTAATCTATTCACATATTTTCTCTGATCCTTTCTCTCTCTCTTCTCCTTCTGGGACTTCTGTAATGTGAATGTTGTATTTAATGTTGTCCCAGAGGTCTCTTAGGCTGTCTTCATTTCTCTTCTTTCTTTTTTCTTTATTCTGTTCCACAACAGTGAATTCCACTATTCTGTCTTCCAGGTCACTTATCTGTTCTTCTGCCTCAGTTATTCTGCTCTTGATTCCTTCTAGTGTATTTTTCATTTTAGTTATTGTGTTGTTCATCTTGGTTTGTTCTTTAATTCTTCTAGGTCTTTGTTAAACATTTCTTGCATCTTCTCGATCTTTGACTCCTTTCTTTTTTCCAAGCTCCTGGATCATCTTCACTATCATTATTCTGAATTCTTTTTCTGGAAGGTTGACTATCTCCATTTCATTTAGTTGTTTTTCTGGGGTTTTATCTTGTTCCTTCATCTGGTACATGGCCCTCTGCCTTTTCCTTTTGTCTGTGTTTCTGTGAATGTGGTTTTTGTTCCACAGGCTGCAGGATTGTAGCTCTTGCTTCTGCTCTCTGTCCTTTGATGGATGAAGCTATCTGAGATGCTTGTGCCTGTATCCATGTTAAGATTCAGCTTTGTCTGGTGCTTCTTTAAGTTGTTGAAATAACATCATGTGTTTCTTTTTAAGACTTTTTTTTTTTCATGTGGACCATTTTTAAAGTCTGTTGAATTAGTTACAGTATTGCTTCTGTGTTTTGTTTTTTTGGCCCAGAGGCATGTGGGATCTTAGCTCCCCAGCCAGGCATCAAACCCTCACCCCCTGCAGTGGAAGGTGAAATCTCAACTATTGGACTGCCAGGGAAGTCCCCACCATGTGTTTCTGACAACAACCCTACTAAATGTGCATTATTACTCTCCTTGTTGTCTCGGTGAACAACTTGAGGTTAATGACCTGTGGAAAACCCTACAAATTGTGGGGGATCCTGGATACAGACAGTAGTCTTAAACCAGAGCCTGTGCTCTTACTCACTCTAATGCCCTGTTAGTCATATATAACCTTATTAAATAATGAAATGAGTAAACATATCCATAATAGACTGTTTTCTCATCCATTGTAGTGGTTTGAGGCACTATTTTAGTATGGGATTAGTGCTGTGAGGTACAATGAAGTTCTTATCCTAAAGTTAGTTTTATTGTAGTGGGAGGAGTTAAATAAGCCAATACATGCAGGAATTACATACCTCTTATTGAAAAAAAAAGCGTGGCTGTGAGGGAAACAGAATAATATGGAGGTTGGAAAGAATATATGCTTTAGATCGGGATACTGGTTGAGATTCTGCCCTTGTCACTTCCTAGATGTGAAGTTAGGTGAGATGCTTAACTTCCTCATTTGTGAAATGAGGATGAACTTTCTAGAAGATTTAGGGAGATTTAATGAGACATGCGTGAAGTGTGCTCAGTACAATGCAGCAAGGAAATTCATAGAATCATGGATTTAACTTCCCTAGTTTCAGTGTTCACCAGCAGCTCCCCTCCCCCAAGCCAGTCCCCTGTAGTGACTTGTAATTTTGCTGAGGCTTGAATTCAACTAGGAGGTCAGTGAGAGTGTGGATAGAAGTCATACTTAGCAGCTGGGCAAGCCTAGCCTGGGACCCATTTGTTCACAGTGCAATGGGATTTTTCTGCTCTGTACTCATCATTTAGTACACCTTTTATTATAAAATATGTTAAAGCAGTATTTGCAAATCTGGGGCTTTCTAAAATTTCCCCTTTTCAATACTGTGGGACAATAGAACTCAGTCTGTCAAACTAACTTTATTTTTAGTCTACCTCAGGCACTTAGAATCTGGTGTTCACTGTTCATTGGGGCAAGTTCACTGGATGAGGAGTTTTTCATTATAAGATAACATATGGAAAGAAGATTTTGTTGTAGAGTAAATTGAGATAAACCTACTAGCCAGGGATGGTAGTGCTGTGGCATTTTCTCCCTGACGGGGTATCTCATTGGGATTTCTGTCAGTTAAGATCTGGTTCAGTGACACACGACCAGTGCACCCAAGCCCCGCTCCCCCCGCCCCCAAGAGTGATCTGTACCTATAGATGTTTATCTCTCTCTCACATAAAGCAAGTTGGGAGGTGGCAATCCAGGGTTGTGATGGCTGCCTCACATTTGGGAGAGTCTCAGGCTCTTATTTGTTGCTTCACCATCTTCATGGGCAAGCTTACATTGCCAGCTAGCACATCAAATTCCAGCCAGTGGGAAAAGAGGAAAGAGAAGGAGGCAAAAAGTGCTTGCTTCAGCTACCGTTCATGGTTTTCTGCAAGTCACGTATACTTTTGCCTACATCTTGTTGGCTTTAACTTAGTCACTTGACCATGTCCACTGTCAAGTGAGGCTGGTATTTGTAGTCTTAGATGGGCATATTCACTGTCCCAAGTGTCTGCAGCTGTAGAAGAGAGTGAGAAGTTATTTGGGTAGGAAATTGTTAATAGCAGTGACTCCCTCAGGGTATTATAACGTGTGAAATGGGCCAGAGGCTCTTTGTTGTTCTGTTCCGACATGCCGTTTGGGGAGGTCTGTTTCAGAAAGGCTCTGATGATTTTGCCTCAGTGGTTTTATGCAGATCTTTCTGGTAGAGTGTCCATAGGAAGGGAAAAAGAAAACAATACCTATCCTATAGTCTTTTCCTGCTAATGTCTTTTGTTATATCTCATTAACGGGTGTTAAAGCTATGCCTTTGTGCATTTCGGAGACCATCTGTGCCTGGAGTAAATCCTTTTACCTCCTTGAGAAGTGCTTGTCTTTCTACTTTCTTTAAGGTTTGTGCGTACACCGACACCCACCCTCCCAGATGACGTACCTACCCGCTGGTCACCTGCCACTGTGCTATAGAGTCTGACCTTGGCCTCCTTCACTTACAAGGAGGTCATGCAGCCCCACCATGAGTGTTCAGACTCATGACGGGGCTGCAGGGCCAGGTAGGCTCTGCACAGCAGTGGTTGCCAGGTTCCTGAGTAGCAGAATGGGTGGTCTCCTGCTGCAGTCAAGATCCAGGCATAAGGCTTCAGCTGATCATGACTTAGAATGGAAAGGCTAGGATATAATTTGAACAGGGACAAAAAAAAAAACACCCCAAAACAAAAAACACTCTAGGTTGCATAAGACCTCTCTGAACTCAAGAAATTAAGTATTTTTTCTGAGGCCACTATTATTATGGATAAATTATCACTGCCAGCCAAGATTTATGAAACTTAGCTTTTACTGTCAGTAATTGAAGTGTTCTTTTTATAAGGTAAATCTCTTGGTTGTATTTAGATGTTTGCAAGGATATTTATGTTCCAGTTAAGTTTTTGCAATTTGGTTTCATATAAAAAGCTCTTCTTAAAATTCCCATTCGATAATTTCTGGTGGTCAGTTTTTTTACTTCTGAAAAATATTTTATTCATTCATTAGTAAATATACTGGGGTGAAGACAGTATATGGGCAAAACTAATATATAGGCTGACTAGTAAAACCAGCTGCCCTCGAAAATGTTAATTGGTTGTGTCAGACAGGAGGTATGCATATGACAGGTTTCCCTCTTGCTTAATCCTGAATTGATGATTATTTTTATAATGATCTGGATGATGAAGAATATGGATAGCACATTATTATGTTAGTGGTATAACAAAACTTGGAGGGTTCTTTGGTCACAGGGTGAAGGAATCAGAATTCTAAAGAAAAAACTGAATCAACTGGAACAATGGACCAAATAAATCTAGCCAGGATGGAAACATGGCTCAATGAAGCACATGTAAGAATGTTTTAGAATTTTTGTTGATCATAAGCACGATGTGAGTCAGTTGATGTGACTGCCAAGAAGAGTTAATTTGTTTTTCGTTTGAATTAATAGGCATAGAGTACTTAGAATGTGAGAAGTGGCCCTCCCACTTGTCTCTGTGTTGGCCACGTGATCCTAGGAGAATCATCATCAGTCCGTTGAGTATATTTTGGAAGGGACATGGCCGTTGGAATGAGTTTCATGATGTTATAGCTTTCAAAGTACTTTCTTATATTTAGTTTTATGTAAATAAGTTTTATTTAACTATGTAATGCTTTTTTATGGGCAAACTGGAGAGTACTCTTAGGATGCTGGGGGAACTGGTAAAGTTTATTCTAGGAAAGAGAAGACTCAAATAATCTAGTACTTGTCTCCAACTTCCTGAATTGCTATGTTGGAGAAGCAAAGTAACGCTTAGTTTGTTTGGTCTTAGGTAGTATAGAACTAGGATTTATGCAAGGCATAAGGAAGCAGGTTTCAATCCTTCATAGTTGTCTAAAATTAAAGTAGGCTTCGTTGCAAGGTATAAAGGTAGGGTGTGTATGTCTGTGTGTATTTTAGTTTCAGTAGGCTCAAATGGAGACGGAGAGATCACTTGGTATGGATTTTGTAAAGATTAATGCATTGATTAGAATGTTGAGTAGCACGATTATTATGGTTCTTTTCTGACCCTTTCTGTTTCTTCGAAATCCTCAACCTTGAAATGTTAAAAAAAAAAAAAAAAAAAAAAAAAAGGGGTGGGTGGATATACAGTCAAGTTCAAATCTTATACCTGAGAGGAGAAATTTTTAAAAGTCAGTTGGTTTGTTCAGTCTTTCTGCAGGATGATCAGATTTAAGCTATCTGCAATGAGTCATAATTGTGCTGAGTTTAAAAATGTGTAAAGTGGCTCTTAAAGCTTAATTTCTTTTTTTTTTTTTTTTTTTGTTTGTTGTTGTTCTACATGTAAGAAGGGTCCTGTGATTTAAAACTTAAAATGAATAAAGTGATATAGGTTGAAAGATCTTTTTCATCCTTATTTTCCATCTGTCCAGTGTCCAAGGCCATCCTTCTTCCATCGTTTGTCTGTATATGGAAGCAAATACATGTTCTGATTTTTGTCCCTTTTCTATGGAAGTGGTGGCTTATTTTAAATACTGTTCTATACTGTTTCCTTCCCCAGGATATTTTGAGGATATTTTCACATCAGTACATAAGAGAACTTTGTCATACTTTTTTATAAAGCTAATAGTATTACCACTGTTTGGATGTAGTATTATTTACTCCTTTATTTATGAAAAGTTAAGTGGTCGGCACTTTTTTGTTTTGTTTTTTGCTAATGTGGGGCTTGAGGGGTGGGAAGTGCTACTGTGCAGAGCTGAAATTGATTAGAGTTAACTGCAGTTTCCAGTCAAGCCTCGCCTTTCATGTTGCAAGCCTTTAAGTATACTCCAGAGTTCCAGAATATTTACATCAGATACATACTGCGGATGCAGCTGTTGTCTAGGGTGGGAGACAGATTTCTTTTTTTAAATTTTATTTATTTATTTATTTATTTTTGGCTGTGTTGGGTCTTCGTTTCTGTGCGAGGGCTTCCTCTAGTTGCGGCAAGCGGGGGCCACTCTTCATTGCAGTGAGCGGGCCTCTCACTGTCGAGGCCGCTCTTGTTGTGGAGCACAGGCTCCAGACGCGCAGGCTCAGTAATTGTGGCCCACGGGCCCAGTTGCTCTGCGGCATGTGGGATCCTCCCAGACCAGGGCTCGAGCCCGTGTCCCCTGCATTGGCAGGCAGACTCTCAACCACTGCGCCACCAGGGAAGCCCCTGGGAGACAGATTGCTGGTGCTTCCTGCTCCACCATCTTCCCAGGAGCCTTCTGCTCTCAGGTAGACTTCGTTTGGAAAAGAAAAATGTAAAGTAAGTTAGGCATGTTTTCATAGCTTGAGTCATTTCTCTGAGTACATCCATGTTGCCTGTCTTTCTGTTGGCTTATAGGTTAGACTCTTGTCAATTTCTAGGATCTGTAGGTTTGAAAACTAGCTCTTTAGGGTATGAGTTGCAAGCTTTTTTTTTTTTTTCCGGTAAGTCTTTTTTTCCAATGATTTTATTTATGGTATGTTTTGCCATGCTAAATTTATTTATTTATTTATTTAAAAAAGGATATATTTGACATAACATTGTATAAGTTTAAGGAGTATAATGTGATGATTTGATACACATATTGCAAAATGATTACTACAATACTAAATTTATTTTTAATGTTTAGGCAGCTAAATTTATGACCTGTGGATGTTGAGTCATGCTTAAAAAGATCTTTCTCATGCCTGTGTTTAAAGGAATTCTCCCATTTCTTCTAATACCTTTACGGTTTGGTCTTTTTTTACATTAGAAGTTTTCATTCATTTGGGTTGTAACCATGTGTTATGGTCCAACTTAATATTTTTCTCCATGGCTACCCAATTATTCTAACATCATTGATTGAAGAAACCATCTTTTACTACTAATTTGAGGTGGAATAAAGGTATTTTATAGTACAGTTCTGGTCGTATTTGGATCTATTTCATGGGTCTATTACATTGGTCTCTATCTGTTGATGTATAGCATAGTTTATTTTGATAATGCCAGTAGCTTTTAGGAAGTTCTTTCTGACTGCTTTCCCACTGCTAGATTTTAAATTGCCTTTTTTCCTTCCTATCTCTTTTATGTAGAATTGTAGACCTTTTCTCTGTACTAATAGAGTATCCATTTATTGACTGTTTGTATATCGTTATGATATGGCTGTCATTTTATGTCTTAAATGTAACTGCAGTCATTTTTATTCATAAAAAAGTTGAAGCCTGATACTTAGCCAGGTGCCTCTGGCATGTTTTGTGAACTACACCACCATTGTTAGAGTTTCCAAGAAGATGGTTTGTACACATCTCCTTCTATTGATTCATATGCTTGAATTTTCTACACCATAATCACCAAACTATAACTCACTGCCACAGTGGCTGAACTTAAACACTGGCAAACTAGAAATTGAAAAGGTTTAGTTCTTAAAGAACCAGATGCCTCTGAAAGAAGAAAATTGAAGCAAGATATCCCTAGGTTGTAGTTTTTGAACAATATTTACTTTATTTATCCAATGAGGGAGTTGGGACAAATGATCATTAAGGTCCCCTCCAGGTCATTGTCATTCCCCCGTGTACATTTCCATTTCCATTATTTCACCTGGACAGTTGGTTTGCAAGTTGAAGCCCTTCTTGGCGGTTCCCAGGGCTTGGCAACTAGAGTGCTCTCAGCCATTTCATTCTCAGCAGTTGCTGTCCTACTTTCATCTGGTCCCTTTTGTGAACCACGTTTAGAGCTAAAGGCATGGGCTTAATTTGCCTTGCTAGTACACATATACAAAAGGTTCCTGCTTTCATTCTGTTCATATTATAGAAATGGAGGGTGTAATATAGTGGTGACATTCCTGCTTTTCAGCTTGGTTTAGCTTTCCCTAAAATGAAGAAGGTAACCTTACTAAAGAAACGGAATGGTCTCCTCTCTCCACTGCTCGGGGCAAGGGGTTTTTTTTTTTACACTGCGGCACAATAGGACACTTCTTTATCAGTCTGTTACTACCAGCAGCAGTTTCTTTACAGACTGTCTTGTTTATTAGACTTCTAAATAAAACCCGTGCTTTGAAAGAGCTTGTCTCATATTTGAATGGCATTTTAGTAAGCCTTTTGAACAGTTTTAAACTTACTTCACATCGGCCTTCTTTTGGAAGCCAAATCATACCAGTTTGTTTAGTCTTTCTAATCCTTTAATCATTTTATCCTCAGCATGTTTCCAAATGCTTCACATCTCTCTGTAGAATCCAGAACTGGGCTGAGTTCTTTAACAGTCTGATGAGGATGACTGAAATGGAAAGATCACTCCTTCTGTTCCTTATATATCTCAGGATTTGTTGTTTTATCTGCAAGACTATGCTCTGTCTCCAGTTAAGCATAAAAAAAAGATGCTTCTGCTTGAACTAACGCACCCTGCCTTCGTGGGTGCTGGCTTCGTGGGGATGAGCCTGTGCAGCCACATGGGGCTCCTGCTTAGAAGGGTCCCATGCTTGGTTTAATGCTCTTTTGCTGCTGTATTGACCTTAATTTTTTCAACAAGGAGCTTCTCTTTCTCGTTTTGTAGTGAGCCCTACAAATGAAGTAGCTGCCTCTTCTTGTAGTTGATAACTAGAGGACATGGTTAGTAAGTCATGGTTCGTGTCTAACCCACCCTCCGTAACTGTGATGGGTAGACCCAGGGTGAATAAATCTGGTTGTGAACTTCCACTCCACTCCCTGCGTCACGGCCTTCCCCTAGCCTGCCTACAGATGCACTCAACTGTTCGCCTCCTTATCATTCCTTTATCTCAGCTCAGGCACTGAGGTGTGTTTACTCATGGAATCCAGGCTTTTGGCATACAACAGATGTCTTTTCCAGAGGATTCTTTCTCTGGGTCCCTCTGTCTTTCCTGTCACCTTCTGTCCAAAGCTGATGGTCGGCCGTTCACCTCCAAGAGCACTTGTCCCTTCTGCTCTCTCTATTCAGGGCAGCTGCCAGTTAGTTTCTCATTCGAATTTTAGATTTTTTTTTTTTTTTTCTTCTCTCTACAGAGGGATTAGAGTGTAGTAATCACGGGAATTCTGTTTGGGGCAGAAATTTGGATTCCATCGCAATATCTGGTATCGTAGAGTATGTGGGGCAGTGACTTACATTTTTAAAATGACCCATAAGTTAATTCTAGGTATCAAATCTTAGACACAAGTAGCAAATGTAACTTTTAAAAGTCATTATGTTTCATGGATTGGCTGGTTTTTGATCTGATTCCCTCTTTTTTCTTGCAGCTTAACAAGCAGCAATTACAGTTACTGAAAGAACGGTTCCAGGCCTTCCTCAATGGGGAAACCCAGATTGTAGCCGATGAAGCGTTTTGCAATGCAGTTCGGAGTTACTATGAGGTAAGTTTGAAGAGTCTGATGCCTTTTAAAAGACATTTTTAATGGCTTTCCCATTTTAAGAAGCTCACTGGTGTGATAGGATGGCTGTGAGTTTGCCACCTTCCTTGAAAGCATTGTCAGTTCTAGTTTGCAATTTAAAAACGGATTCCACAGCCTGGCTTTGAGAGATAAACAGAATTGGAAGTTATTCACATCCTTTGAGGGAGAAGTAAGCTGTTTAGAAAAATCTCCTGGCAGTGATTGATATAGCTGAGTGTGGCTATCTCTGGGTCCACATGTCTAATTTATCCTTTTTAATCAGGATTTCAATAGTAAATTGCTATCTTGTGCCATTCTGTTCACTAAACTTTATAATATTTAAGGCCAGGAACTCATTTCATGAGGATAAATTGAATTCTTTTCTTCCCGGGGAGATACTACTACAATACCACCTTTCTCTCTCTTCTGATTTTAGTTTGTGAGTCATCAGGAATTCTCTGTGGACTTCCTATGGGCACCAGTTTTCACACAGTGTCATTAACCGTTTCAGTGAGTGGCCAGTAGATGTTAAGAGAGTTCCCTTTTTTCCTGAGGACTTTTAGAGTCATTTGGTGCATGGATTCCTTCCACTGTGAAGATAGTCTACATCTCTCAGCTGAAGAACAACATACAAAGGTGTATTAGACTAGTACAAATTAAAAATGTAGAGATGCAGTGTGTCTGAAGTTTTCTGAGGCAGGGAAATATCTTTGCAAGAGTAACAAAGTAACTGGATATACAGATACTTGGTTGGATTAGTAATTAATTGATGGTGTGTATGTATCAGAAGTGGCTTAATGCAACCCGAGGGAGGTGTATGTTATCCCGAGCCTAGGCCTGTCAAACAAGATAAAAGTATAGAAGTCTTACTCACCAGATGTGTGTGTGTGGCAAGAGTCTAGTGGCAATAGTGGATGCTGTCTAACTGAACCTTGACTCAGAATATCTTTTTTTTTTTAATTTATTTATTTATTTTTGGCTGTGTTGGGTCTTTGTTGCTGTGTGAGGGCTTTCTCTAGTTGCGGCAAGCGGGGGCTACTCTTCGTTGCGGTGCATGGGCTTCTCATTGCAGTGGCTTCACTTGTTGTGGAGCACGGGCTCTAGGCGCACGGGCTTCAGTAGTTGTGGCTCGTGGGCTTAGTTGCTCTGCAGCATGTGGGATCTTCCCAGACCAGGGCTCGAACCTGTGTCCCCTGCATTGGCAGGCGGATTCTTAACCACTGCGCCACCAGGGAAGCCCGACTCAGAATATCTTAACAAGTATAGGGTATCCAAAGCTTGAGTCTTTGAGTCAAAGTCTTGCAAGATGAAATCTTGCCTTGAATCTTAATAGATGAAATATAAGGGCCTATACTTGCATCATGTAGTAAAAGAAAAGCCAAGCGTTTGTGTTCAGGAGGAAAGAAATGGGTTAAGTAATTTGTGTAAAAAGATGTAATTAAGCAAACTCATTTTTGGTTCAGTACTGTGGTATTGTACATGTTAACATTAGGAAAAGAAACCGGGTGAGGGGGGCATGGGGGCTCTTTGTACTACATGTGCCACTTTTGTGTAAACCTAAAATTACTCCAAAATAAATATATTCCGAAGTAAGTGTTTTTCGTAAGGGTAATACAAAGAAGTAAGCATAATATGTTGTCAGTTTCGTAAAAGGCACACTTAAGCTGTGTTAATGAGAATATTTTTCCTGTAATAAAGGAGTATCACCATTTGGTTTCTAAACGAGGATGGTGTGCTTTTCTGGGTACAAACTACAAATGAAAAGATGTGGATAAGTTTAGTGATAACAGGTTTGAAACATATCGTAATATAGATCACTTGAAGGGCCTAAAGACAGATTAGGCTTGTGTTGTGTGTGGCCCCAAGGGTAAAACTAGAATTAACATGGAAACTGAAGTGGGGGAGATTTCAACCTAATACTATTGGAGTTTGGTTGTACCGCCCAGATACAGAGTGGACTGGAGAGTGCAGCATCACTGGCGGCCAGATTCCCGCTCACTTCACAATCACTTGGGAAGCATTTTGCACAGAGGGGTCCCAGAGCTCTGCCCTGGGCTTACTGAATCAGAATTTCAGAATCTATATTTTTAAAAGCTTTCCAGGTGATTCGCTTACAACTGGTGGATTGCCGACCAATGGAATTAGATGATCGCTGGCTGGGATTGTTACAGAAAGAGATGTAAGTACTGAAGAGTGTTCAAAATGGCAGCTGGGAAGCGACTGCGGCCTATTAGAAAGTCAGGAAATGTGGCTTCACATTGAACTCAGATGCTTACCAAACACATAACAGACAAGTCATTGAACCTCTGTGAGCGCCAGTGTTTCTATTTCTATTATCTAATTGGTGGGTAGTAATGTTTAAGTATTGGGCTAGGTGATCCAGGGTTTTCTATTCTTTGGGTAGTATTTCCAACAATTGTTGGCTTGTGAGACTGTAGCTAACTTGTCTTTGTGAAGTTCTCAAAGGGGTTAAGATTTATATTAATGTCTATGGAGTCTATATTCCTGATTTACATTTGGGGAGTTACCGTTTCCTAGGTGGCACACATTCAGTACTCAAACTCTTGATAAGTAAATTTTGTTGGAAAAATAAGGTAAAAAAATTGCTTCTCAATTTTTCCTACAAAAGTTTTTACCCTCTTTTTTAAGGATTATATTTTAGTATACTTTGCTATGACTAACAATGCTGGTAGTCTCAAGTGAAGTAAGTCAGAAAGAGAAAGACAAATACCATATGATAATCACTTATATGTGGAATCTAAACTATGACATAAATGAACATATCTACGAAACAAAAACAGACAGACATAGGGAACAGACTTGTCATTGCTAAAGGGCAGGTGGTTGGAGGGAAGGACTGGGAGTTTGGGATTAGCAGCTGCAAACCATTATATATAGAATGGATAAATAACAAGGTCCTACTGTATAGCACAGAGAGCTATATATTCAATATCCTGTGATAGACCATAATGGGAAAGAATATGAAAAGGATGTATGTATAACTGAGTCACTTTACAGCAGAAATTAAACAAAACATTGTAAATCAACTATACTTCAATAAAATTTAAAAAACCTGCTGGTAGCCTCTACTATAATTACCTCTGTGGTACTTCTTACAGCTTACCAACAATATCTATTTTTTCTTCTTCCAGTATCTTTATGCTAAACAGTGAAAATATTACTACCCACAAATTCCATAAATAGAAACTGAAGCTCACAGAGGTTTCAATGACTTGTCCACTGTTGTATATTTGGTAAGCATCTGAGTTCAGTGTGAATCCAGATTTTCTGACTTTCACAGTGCCATTTGAATACACCTGTGCCACGTACTGTGCAAAACACTTCGAAAATGTTTTTATTCTTCAGAATAAACCTTTTAAACAGAATTATTCCCATCTAGAGACAAAGTTAAGTGACTAGTGCCCAAAGCTGCATAGCTAATAGCAGAGCCAAAACCTCACTCTTTCCACTAAAGCTTATTAAAAACAGATCTTGGGTTCTACCCAACACCTATTGAATCATAATTCCTTGGGATGGAGCATCTGAATTTTGAACTTGCACCTGGGGATGACTTTGGTTCAGTCTGTGTTTTGAGAAACATGTCGACCTAGATCTTAATGACTTCTTGAATGTATGTTCCCTGAAGGAACCATTTCTGCCCTGGTTATCATCTTATTCCACAAATGTAGCAAGTATTTTGTGGCACACAAATGCTTTCAACAAAGCTTGTTGACTAAGTGGATGAGTATTGGAGCACTTATATTGTATATTATATTGTATATTTGTGTTTTTTCTCCATAATTTTTAAATTAAAGTATCACTTCAGTAGTGCCATGGAATTTCTTTCCATTGTGATCTCAATTTCATGGCTTTGTGGTTCCTCAAAGACGGCAGATGCTTCAGAAGCACAGTTGGGCTTTATGTTCTTTCTAACCTAGTATTCTATGATTTTATGATCTTTTTTGGCTTACGTATTTCAAGGTCTCCCTTTTCAGGGATGTTACATGTTGTTTCCTGTATACAGCTGTTTTCAACAGTTAATCCATCAGTAGCGATTTTCTAATATATTAGATTTTTGGTAGCCTTTAGCTGTGATGGACATTTCTAATCATGGCAGTATATGTGTGTGTGAATATATCCATATATGTGAAAAACCCTAGTAAACCTGTATCACCAATTAAATTGAAAATATATCTTTATACTTAGGGCTTACAAGTTCTCCAAAGTCTGTTATTAATTTTTCTAGCTTCATAAATGGTACTCCTTCAGTGATTTTATGAATAGTCTTTTCCATCTTGGTTGTATGTCTGTTTTATATAGACAATTAAGAATTATCTGTCTTTTTTTTAAGCTAAACTTTGTTATTATTTTTTTTGTTTTTGGCTGTGTGGCATGTGTGATCTTAGTTCCCCGAGCAGAGATCGAAACCGCACCCCCTGCATTGAAAGCTTGCAATCTTAACTACTGGACCAGCAGGGAAGTCCCTATCTGTCTCTTCTTAAACTGGTTGTACCTTTGGATATTTGGTTTACTTTACCTCTCCTTAATACCTGGGATCTTGGTGTGCTACTCAATATATTTCTTTTTCTCCACAGTATTTGACCAAAAGCATTTCTTCAAAGTACGTTCATTATTTTATTTTATTTTATTTTTATTTATTTATTTATTTTGCAGTATGTGGGCCTCTCACTGTTTTGGCCTCTCTCGTTGCGGAGCACAGCCTCCGGACGCGCAGGCTCAGCGGCCATGGCTCACGGGCCCAGCCGCTCCGCGGCATATGGGATCTTCCCGGACCGGGGCACGAACCCACGTCCCCTGCATCGGCAGGCGGACTCTCAACCACTGCGCCACCAGGGAAGCCCACGTTCATTATTTTAAAAAGTATATAATTTCTTTCAACTAGATCATGACAGGATTGAATCGTTCTGGGTTTTTAAAATGTGGTGCCTTCTTGGGTGTTTGTTCATATGTCTTTGTATATCTATATCTATGTCAGTATTAAATCTTTACCGTGAATTTTTAAAAAATTTTTTTTTATTTTAACATCTTTATTGGAGTACAATTGCTTTACAGTGGTGTGCTAGTTTCTGCTTTATAACAAAGTGAATCAGTTATACATATACATATGTTCCCATATCTCTTCCCTCTTGCGTCTCCCTCCCTCCCACCCTCCCTATCCCACCCCTCCAGGCGGTCACAAAGCACCGAGCTGATATCCCTGTGCTATGCGGCTGCTTCCCACTAGCTATCTGCCTTACGTTTGGTACTGTATATATGTCCATACCTCTCTCGCTTTGTCACAGCTCACCCTTCCCCCTCCCCATATCCTCAAGTCCGTTCT
This sequence comes from Neophocaena asiaeorientalis asiaeorientalis, assembly GCF_003031525.2. Lineage (NCBI taxonomy): Eukaryota > Metazoa > Chordata > Mammalia > Artiodactyla > Phocoenidae > Neophocaena > Neophocaena asiaeorientalis. Next base: position 3,599,013 of record NW_020174561.1, read on the forward strand.
CCAGTAGGTCTGTGTCTTTATTCCTGTCTTACCCCTAGGTTCTTCATGACATTTTTTTCCCCTTAAATTCCATATATATGTGTTAGCATATGGTATTTGTCTTTCTCTTTCTGACTTACTTCACTCTGTATGACAGACTCTAGGTCTATCCACTTCATTACAAATAGCTCAATTTCGTTTCTTTTTATGGTTGAGTAATATTCCATTGTATATATATGCCACATCTTCTTTATCCATTCATCCGATGATGGGCACTTAGGTTGTTTCCATCTCCGTGCTATTGTAAATAGAGCTGCAATGAACATTTTGGTACATGACTCTTTTTGAATTATGGTTTTCTCAGGGTATATGCCCGGTAGTGGGATTGCTGGGTCATACGGTAGTTCTATTACCGTGAATATTATTCAATCTGTTATATATTGTAGAAGCATATACTGTGAAGATCACTTTTATATGACAATGCTACTTCTATCTCATCCACTTTTACAAGATAACTTTGGCTTAAATATTGGCCTATAAAATAATAATAATAAACAAGAAATCTGTTTTTGAAATTACATCAGTCTTTTTCCTCATAAAGTTAGCATAATTAGGGGAAAAAGAATGGACCCAAGTGCTAAACCACCTAACTAGGCAAACTTGATGATACAGAAGAACCAGAACAGGAAAAGAAGAAAGAAATGGTAGATAGAATACACAGCTATTGATACTTAATAAAAGTTTGGCAGTTACATTCTTGATAATTTTATGGTTGCTAATTGCTGTTAGATTCTGCAGTACCTTCATCTTTGTTTTTCTTTCATTGAAGTGTTCTTCTTTCCCTTCACGCTCCCCCGGCCCCCCAAAGTAACCCACTGTCTGGAGGAAAACATAAAATGGACAGTAGTCCTACAAGTATCTGCCGTTTCTTTCTAGCCATATCTTTTTTGCTTGTTCTGTTTTTCAATTTAGGAGACTTCAGCTGATTCTGTGGATGGGTAAACATAGGTTTATTGTAGTATGTTACTTTCCAAGTCGTCCTTCCCATCCGATATTGGCTTCTGTTCACAAAATTCAGGTGGACTTCATCCAAATACAACCAATGACAGTGTGATTTATAACAGATATGTGGAAAAGAAAATGGCCTTTCTTTGGAGATTTCCCAAAGATGGTATATAATTGCTTACTAGCTGCTTTCAGCGTAACAAACATTCACGTTCTGTTATTGTGTAAAAAAATGGATGTTGGAGTCTCTCTTCCCCTTTTTGGTGGGTTGGCTTTGTTCACAACTTTTCGGAAAGGAGGTGTATTTTTCTTATTACCTCCATTTGTTTATGTTCTCTTCTGGTTCCTGAGAATGGATGAGATGAGAGTTAGAAGTTTTTAATCTTTAAAAATTATCAAAGAAGGACTAAAATAAATCTTGCCCCACCATCACCACCAAAACCCCTTGCTTTTCAGATTTTCGACTTGTATAATGATACAAATGGGAATTCCTTCAATAAAGAAAAACTGCCTTCGGTGTGAATTTACAGGTTTCATACGAAAGGAAAAATTACTCATTTTCATCTCAAAATATTGAGCTCCAGTTTTGGCCCTTTTATTGCATACTTTTATTTAAAGTGCATTCTGGGATTCAGAAGTTTTCTACTTTGATAGTACTTTAAGAACACTTTAATAGAAGTATACTATGTTAGAGAATTTTTAAAATATTAAAGAGGAAAAGCTTCTGTAATCTGAAAACTTTAAAAATAAAATATTAATTATTAAAGAGGAAGTTAAATATCCCCTATAATTCCAATGCCTATAGACAACTGTAACAGTTTGGTGTTTCTCTTTTGTGTATATGAACTGGAATTATTTCAATTTTTTTACATATGTCATGAGCATTCTTTACTATTAACTATTTTTCAAGAGTGTGGTTTTAAATAGCTGTGTAGTAGACCATTGTCTGCCTGTATCTAAATTTTATTCAGTTTCCTTGTTTCAGACACTTAAGTTTTCTCCATTCTTAACTGTTAAAATAAATGCTGAGATGATCATTTATATTCTTAAATAGGTTCATCTTTAAATTTCTGCAAGTGGTATTACTGGATGATGGAAGATAAACATTGTTTAAGCTCTTATAATACAGATTACCAAATTGTCCTCAAAAGTACTAAAATTTATGCTACCATAACAGTGTATGAGAGTGTCATCTTTTTTCCCTTCACACTTGGTATTATAAAATAAATGCCAAGTGATAGGTTCACTTGTTTTTATTTTACTGTTAGCGAAATTCAACACTTCCATACTGGCCATTCATATTTCTTTCTTTCTGAGTTACCTGTTCATGCCCTTTGTCCATTTTTCCATTCAGATTTTGGATGTTCATCTTTTAAATACTGATTTATAAGTGTTCTTTATACACTAAGATGACTATTAACCTCTTTTTATGCTGCAGTTATTTTCAGGGTTTTCTTTTTTTTCATTTTGCAATTTTAAGTTTCCTTACCTCTGATACTCATTTATTTCCTGTTCTGATAGAATGAAAGACATATTCTCATTCCAAGCAGAGACTGCACCACGTTTTATTTCCTTTGAATTTTCTTTTCTTGTTCATAGGTTATTCGTGCCAGTGGTTTGCATCATACCTTTCCCTCCTCTCCTCATTCCAGCTACGACCCTTTTTGGATTAGTAGCTCTCTGAGTAGAGTGTGTTGGTGTAACTCAGGTGTTTGCTGTGAGCCTGTTTCCCTACCCGTTGAAGGGGGAAGAGGATTTCTAAAGCTCCCTCCCTTTGTGCAAGCCTCTGAGAGTTAATTTGTTTCTTTATATTGCTGTTTCTTCTTTTCCTTGCCCTGCACGCTCTCACGTCTCCAAAATGTAAAGAATAAAAAAAACATGGCTTGATACTATAGCTAATGATACTAGATACTCTAGGACTAATGTCCAGGCCATGGTGTTTGAATTTTTGTACACATTTATGTTGGAAAAAATCTATATATCTTCCTAGTCCAGAGCATCAGGAAACTTGACCTTAGCTGTCAGTTTCTTCCAGGGAAGTTGGGAATGTCTGCCTTGGCTTCCCACTGCCAGCAATCAGTTTGGTATCATTCTTTTCTTTCATCTACTTTCTTTCCCTGACGTTATATCCTGACCTTTAATATTTATTTAAAAAATAAGTGCAGTTGTGTAATGGTTGATTTGTGAAAACTGAGAGACTTTTAAGGCTTTTTTGATTTGTTTTATAAAATTACCTTTTTTAGAATTAAAAGGCACCATCCAAGTGTGTGTGTGTGTGTGTGTGCGTGTGTGTGCAAGCTGGAGGGAGAAGGGCTGGCAGATCTGCATTTAAATATTTTGATGTCAGTTTCTTGATAGCACTTTACTTTGGGATGGAAAGATTTACTGTTCATATTCCAAGGGATGCTTGACCTGTCAAAATCTCTTAAACTCTGAAATAATACCATGGAAAAGGCCTATTTTTTCATAGTGAATTGATGATCGCTAAGTAAACCAGGATTGGCATCCTGTGTCAGGAGGGTATGAAAAATGTCAGCACATTCATAGATGAAATCCAGTAACCAGTAATGAGAAGTGAGGTTTTAAATTTTCATTGAGCTCTGCAGATCACATTGTATTTGTTATTTTTGATATTAGCCACTTTATTTCACATCACATTTTCTTAAATTCTAAGTATAGCATTTTAAATTAAGTATTCGGAAATAAAAGTGCTACAGATTTCCAATATCAAAAAAACAAACAACCCAATCCAGAAATGGGCAGAAGACCTAAATAGAGATTTCTCCAAAGAAGATATGCAGATTGCCAGCAAACACATGAAAAGATGCTCAACGTCACTAATCATTAGAGAAATGCAGATCAAAACCACAATGAGGTATCACCTCACACCAGTCAGCATGGCCATCATCAAAAAATCTACAAACAGTAAATGCTGGAGAGGGTGTGGAGAAAAGGGAACCCTCTTGCACTGTTGGTGGGAATGTAAATTGATACAGCCACTATGGAGAATAGTATGGAGGTTCCTTAAAAAACTAAAAATTGAACTACCGTTCATAGTAGTCCAAAAATGGACTACTCTGTCCATTTTGACATGGTTTGTACATGCTTCTATTTTAAAAATTACAACAAACAATTGTAGAGAAGAAATTTTTCTTTCTCCAATGGCCTTTAATCTCTGTTTTGATGAAGCAGTAAGTGATGATTTTCTGCTTTTGTGATGTTTTTGTCCCATTGGAATATATTTAATCCTTTATGTACTGCTGAGATTGAGATTTTAGCTTGACTACTAAATTCTGTGATCTAAAACTTTCTGTCACATAGAGGAATTTAATTTCCTTCCTAGCTTACCTTCATTTCTTATAAAATTATGTGCACATCTGATAGTGTAGCATGGACAGAAGGTGTTAAGCTAGTGATTACAAGTGGATATGAAGGGTCCTTCAAAAGGTAAGATATTAAATATACTTAACTTTTGTTCCATGTGTGTTGGGAGGAAAGGAGACCAGCCTTCCCTCTTTCTTCCTGCGCCGGTAGCCTTTGTTTTTTAAACTGGCTCTGTTTTAAGCTGTAGTGCACTCACACATGATAGGCGTGATGGGCACCTGGCCTTCTTTCCTTAGCAGGATAGCCAGAGAAGGTAGATGGTTCTAGCAAGCTAGGGAGCAGAGAGGAGGGCTGCGTTAGGGGACTTGCAGCTTGCTCCCCTCCATGCAGAACTCCACATACGAGTCAGGCTGGCCCCTTCGCGCTCCCAGCCCCTTGTCCCTTCTCTTGAGTCTGCTTCCCTTTCCTCCTTTCCCCTCATCCTTCTCCCCCTCTTTGCAGAGCTCTCTGCACAGTCAGGCTGACCCCTCAGGGCCCTGTGAAGTGACTGGTGGTTGGAGGTTGCCTCCTTGCACACTTGAATCCTGACTTGCCCATGGCTAGCAAGAATACAAAGGGAGTTGAGTCTATATAACATGGAGAGATTTATGTTTTGGCTTTTCTTTTACATGGCTCTTCCGAATTGTGTACATTCATAATGGCATAAGGTAGCAGTCCCTAAAATTTTTATTACTGAAATACTAAGTGCCCAGTGATCATGACGGAAATGCAGCAGCATTGGAGAAAGCAGGATAGAGTCCGCCGTGACCTTAGATTGTTACCCTGTGATTGAGAAACAGGTTCATTTCATTGCTTCCGTTCCCTGTTACACCAGACCAGCTGACAGAGTTCTTGGCTTCCCACATGGTCTCTGAGAAGTAGTCCGTGGTCACTGTGTCAGCTTCTCTGCTCCACAGCGCTGTCTCCTTAAGTGTTGCATTGCGTCCGTTCCTTGCCAGCTCTTACACCTTTATGCCTTAGTGCCTTCAGGCTGCTTTTAACAAACCATCAGACTGGGTGACTTACAAGAAACAGAAATTGCTCAGTTCTGGATTCTGGGAAGTTCAAGATCATGGTTCTGGCAGAGTCAGTGTGGTGGCTGGCAAGGACCTACTTCCTGCTTCATAGAAGGTACTATCCCACCGTGTCCTGACACGGCAGAAGGACTCTGGAGCTCCGTGGAGTCTTTTTATTTATTTTTTTGCGGTACACGGGCCTCTCACTGTCGCAGGCTCTCCCGTTGCAGAGCACAGGCTCCGGACGCACAGGCTCAGCGGCCATGGCTCACGGGCCCAGCCGCTCCGCGGCATGTGGGATCTTCCTGGACCGGGGCACGAACCCGTGTCCCCTGCCTCGGCAGGTGGACTCCCAACCACTGCGCCACCATAGAAGCCCCTGGAGTCTCTTTTTGTAAGAGCTCTGACTCCATTCGTGAGGGCTCTACTCTCATGACTTAAGCACCTCCCAAAGACCTCACCTTCTGATACTCTCACATTGGGGGTTAGGATGTCAACCTATGAATTCTGGAAGTACACAAACATATTATAGCACCTGATTTCACTAAGCTTCCTCATACATACTTGACTGGTGAGGGATGGGGAGCAAATGTGTTTACCTGAATATAACGTACACATCTTGCTTTTCATTACCCTGTGACCTGTTTAAAAGGCTCCTGTCACCCTTATCTACCCAGAGAACTCTCTCTGTCCTGTGAGACTGAGCTCCCTGGTTACATCTCTAGGTAGCTTTCCCTGGTCCCCCAGCCTCCTATCTCCTTCTACGCCCCCCTCCCTCCTCCTTCCTTCTTTTCCCCTCCCTCCCCTCCCTTCCTTTTCCCCTTACTCCCTCCCATGATTTTTCCATGTCAAAAAATTTCTAGCTGTGTAGGAATATAATGGAAAATGTTGATATAAAATGCTTTGAGTAGTCAGATTAAAAGGTAGTGTTTGAAGTGCTTAATGACAGTCACATAAACTACACATACAAAGTTTCTACTTAGCAAACTCTAAATATGTCTTTTCTTAAAGTAAAGAAGGCAGGATATACTATGTTGTGCTGAGATAATTAAGTAGTATTTCAGTATTTTCTGCCCACTAATTTTACTATGTGGGGAAAATGATTATGCCCTCTCCAGGGTACATTCTTAAATTTAAGGCCTATTAAGCCAAAAGATGGAAGGATTGGAAAGATTGCAGTTGCTAAATGTTGTGTAAGATTTTCTACAGTAGAGTGTTGTTTCCTCTCCCTAATCTTAAGCCACTTCTTTATTACTATTAACTTTTGGGTGTGAAAGTTATTACCTTTTCACTTGCAAGATATCTTCCAAGTGGGAAATCTAAGCAGTATTATCTGTAAGCTGTTTGTAGCCAATATTTATTGGGAGAAAAAGGCTCTGCTTTTTTAATGTTAATGTACCTTATTTTTATAAAAAAATTTTACATGGTCTTCTCCATTTAATATATTGTTTATTCAAAATTAAAAAAAATCTTGTCAACAGGAACTATTTATGGTCTGTTTTTATGCCTTCATACCTTCAATTTACACATTTTTGAAGTTGCCAGGCTCTTCACGCATTCTGCTGCATATCTGTCATTCTTGCTTGTTTGGTGCGACCAAACTGAGAAGAGGAGAAAACTTTGTAATTGGGTTCTGACAAGCCTATTTGGGAAATTAACGCAAAATGGTAAAAAGTGATAGGTAATGCCAAATATGAGAATAAGGTAGGATCAGTCATACCCTGAATTCAAAAGTATGAATATTGGGATAGATTAGATAATACAGAGTAGATAAGGTTGGGAAAGATTATTTATACTACGAAGTGAGTCTTTGTTTTGCCTTTTAATTAGTTATAAAGTTTCCTTAGCTGCAAATTTTGTTGGCGTGTTGAAAATCAGATATGATACATGTGTTACAGAGATTGTCAACATTTGAAGTGTTATTTTCTGTTGTAGTGCAGTGAAAGGTATGTTCATATTCCAAGTAAAGACTCAACTCCATTTTACTTCCTTTGAGCACTAAGTGACTATAAATAGACTCACACTATTTCAAGTCAGGTTTTTGCCCCCAAATGAGTTTGTTGCAAACTTATGAAAAAAAAAATTCTTAGGGGTTTTCATGTTGAATTGTGTGTAAAAGACTGTGGCCCTTAGTAAAATCTAGGGGAACACAATCATATGTTTTTGTCAATGTTTCTGTTAGGTCCAGGGCAGACTTTAAGCTTTGATGGTACCTTACTAAGAGCAGAACATGTGGGACTTGACTTTCAAGTTTTGCACTGTGTTTCGTTTTTATAGTTGTACAACTTGCTTTCTTACTCACAGATTATGTTCATTTTTAAGCCTTATATGCTGGAGAATTTTGACCATGGTAGATGATTTTAGCTCGTTTTGTCCATGGGAAAGCAGCCCTTTTTTAAAATGTAGGACCAGTACTACACCCCAGACCTTACTCAAAGGAGCATGAACTCAGTTTGAACTGCAGGTGGGCCATGCAGTTAGCCTTGGTACACAGGCCTGGAATGACACCGGTATTTTCCTAGGAATAGGTGTATGGAAGAGAATCTTTTCATATCCTTTAGGTGTAGGCGGGACCATATCTGTTGCTTTGAAATTGCAAGGAACAGAAATCCTGTGTGGCTTATAGAGGAGCCACGCTTGGATTCATGTGGCTTGTCCAGAGGCTCAAATCGCCCCCCATCAGTTTGGCTCAGGAAGGAGAAACCTTCTCCAGGAGGAAGGGTTTTGAGGACTGATCAATCCTAACTAAAAGCAGTGGGAAGTCCAATAACGTTCACTCACTTAAGAGTTGTATCCTGTCACTAGAGAGAACTCCCATGCCGTTCAGTACTGGAGAGATGTAAGGTTAAGAGGTTTGGTATATGGTGGAAGAGATCAAGAACCTCACATAAAACCTGAAAACAGGGGCAGTCATCCTTGGAAGGAAGGAAGCGCAGTTGCATGCCATTTCAGAGGAGATTGTGTGTATAGGTGGGTTCTTCCGCCACCCAGACTTGGTAAATTCATAGTGCCAAAATTAGCCTCTTGATGGGAGTGTTTAGGTTCATAGGTCATGGTTTCAGAACAATCCTGTGAACTGACTAGCATTTGGCAAAGCTAAAAGCAAGGCTGTTTACCTTTTTAAACTTATACTCTTTGGTCTTTGCTGTAGTGTTTGCTGAATATACTGTTGTCTGAGATAACTGAACTATTGCTGTCTGAGCCTGGGAATTCACAAACTTATGAGGAGTGGAAAGAAATAAACATGCTAAAAACAAAGATAAAATAGAAATTTTAAAATAATAAAGAAACAATTACTTAAAGAATTAGTTACATGAGAAGACTTGAGACAAATGCTACCAAGATTGATGAAAACATGAACAAATAAACGCAATTAGGAGTATAAAAATGAGATTTACTACAGATAGAATAATTTAAACATCGTAAAATTACTTTGAACAGTGTTATGCCGTTAGATTATGAAACTTAAATGAAGTGATACTTTTGTTGAAAAACAAGACTGACCCAAGAAGAAATAGAAAACCTGAACTGTTGTTCATTAGGACAGTGAAGTGATAATCCAAGACTATCTACCAAAAGAGACTAAGCTCAAATAGTTTTACCAAACCTTTAAGGAAAGATAATTTGTAAGAACTGTCTCAGAAGTTAGAAAGAGAAAGCTTATTTGAGGCTAGTGTATCTTTGCAAATAACCAAATTGGGAAAATGTAAGAATAGAAAACTAAGGACCAGTCTCATTTTACATGGATGCAGAAACCCTTAATAAAATACTAAATTTCAGGGATATACATCAAGATGAAGTATGTCTTATCCTATGAGTATGTGAATGATTCAATATTAGAAAAACTTAATATCACCTACCACATTAAGAGGTGAAAGAGAAAAATCATGTGATTACATTAATGTAACAGAAATGGCATTTAATAAAATTCAGTATCTTCTCAGGATGAACAAATCTATTCAAGATAAAGCACTTCTAGAAACTTCTTAAACATCAGAAATGTACAGAAAATATCACTTAATGGGGAGTGAAGATTTTGAAGATTTTGAAAAATCAGAAGACAAGGATGGCTGTCATCACTTACTGTTACATACAGGCATACCTCCTTTTATTGTGCTTCACTTTATTGCTCTTTACAGATATTTACATTTTTATAAACTGAAGGTTTGTGGCAATCCTGTTTGGAGCAAGTCTTTTAGTGCCATTTTTCCAACATCTGTTGCTCCCTTCGTGTCTCTGTCACGTTTTTGTAATTCTTGTAATATCTCAAACTTTCATTATTATATTTGTTATGGTGGTCTGTGACCAGTGATCTTTGTTACTGTTGTAATTGTCTTGGGTGCCACAAGTCATGGCTGTATAAGATGGTGTGTGTGTTCTCACCGTTTCACCTACCGGCTGTTCCTGGTCTTTTTCTCCTCTCCTTGGGCCTCCCTGTTCCCTGGGACACACCAATATTGAAATTAGGTCAATTAGTAACCATGCAGTGGTCTCTAAACAGTCAAGTGAAAGGAATAGTTGCACATCTCTCACTTTAAATCAAAAGCTAGGTGTGATTAAGCTTAGTGAGGGAGGCATGTTGAAAGCCACGGTAGGACAAAAGGTGGGCTTCTTGCACCAGTTAGCTAAGTTGTGAATTCAAAGAAAAAGTTCTTGAAGGAAATAAAAAGTGCTACTACAATGAATCACTCCTTCTTGTGAATGATAAGAAAGCAAAACAGGCATGCTGCTGATAAGGAGAAAGTTTGAGTGGTCTGGATAGAAGATCAAACTACCCACAACATCCCCTTAAGCCAAACCTAATCCAGAACAAAGCCCTAACTGTCTTCAATTCAATGAAGAGGTGAGGAAGTTGCAGAAGAAAAGTTTGAAGCTAGCAGAGGTTGGTTCATGAGGTTAAAGGAAAGAAGCCATTTCCATAACATAAAAGTGCAAGCTGAAAGCAGCAAGTGCTGATGTAGAAGCTACAGCAGATTCATTCATTGGCCTAGCTAGATAGAGAAGACCTCGCTAAGATAATGAAGGTGGCTACAGTGAACAACAGATTTTCAGTATAGACAAAACAGCCTTAAATCAGAAGATGATGCTATCTAGGACTTTTATAGCTGCAGAGGAGAAGTCAATACCTGGCTTTAAAGAACAGGCTGGCTCTCTTTTTAGGGGCTAATGCAGCTGGTGACTTTCAGTTGAAGCTAATGTTCACTTACCATTCTGAAAATCCTGGGTCGTTAAGAATTACGCTAAATCTACGCTGCCTGTGCTCCACAAATGGAACAACCAAGCCTGGATGACAGCACATCTGTTTACAGCATGGTTTACTGAATATTTCAAGCCTACTGTTGAGACCTACTGCTCAGAAGATTCCTGAAGATGTGATTGAATTGCTGCAGTCTCACAATCAAGCTTTAATTGGTGAGGAGTTGCTTCTTATGGATGAGCAAAGAAAGTATTTCTTGAGATGGAATCTACTCTTGCTGAAGCAGCTGTGAAGATTTTTGAAGTGACAACAAAGAATTTAGAATATTACATAAACTTCATTGAGAAAGCAGCGGGAAGGTTTGAGAGGATTGACTGCAGCTTTTTTTTTTTTGACTGCAGCTTTTAAAGAAGTTCTATTGTGGGTAAAATGCTATCAAACAGCACTGCATGCACCAGAGAAATCGTTTGAGAGAAAGAGTCAATTGATGTGGCAGACTTCATTTAAGAACTGGCCACAGCGACCTCAGTTGTCAGCGACAAACACCCTGATCAGTCAGCAGCAAAAGAAAACACATTGAGGAAGACCCTCCATCAGCAAAAAGATTATAACTTGCTGAAGGCTCAGCCGATGGTTAGCATTTTTTAGCAATAAAGTATTTTTAAATGAAGGTACATACATTTTCTGATGTAATGCTACGTAACACTTACTAGGCTACAGTATACTGTAACCATAACCTGTATGCATTGGGAACCCCCCCCCCAAATCTGTATGACCCACTTTATTGTGGTGGTCTGGGACCAAACCCACAGTATTTCCAAGGTATGCCTGTATTGTAATGGAGTAAGAAAAAGAGCATCGTTAAACTTGTAGTGGTAAAGTTATACCATCTGCATATATGGAGAGTTTATTTTCTATGTGGACAATTTTAAGGGGACCTATAGAGAAACTAGAAAAAGTAATGACTTCAGGAAGATTATCTAGTTTTTACCCAGCAGACATACAGAAATCTGTAGCAATTTTTTGAACAAATAAAATACATGTTTTTAAAACAAAATTACAATACTGAAAATAAAGTTTATGTTGCTTTTTCACTTACCAAGAGAATTTTCTTAGGTCGGTAGATAGACTTTATAAATTGAATTTTATAGAGAGATTATTTTATTTTGAAAATACATCATAATTTACTTAACTGTTCACATATTTTGGGCTAATTAGATTATTTCCATTTTCATTATTATAAATAACATTGAAATCAATATCTATAGACAACCCTTTTTAATTTCTTAAGCTAGATCAGAGAGGTAGAATTTCTGGTTCAAAAAAAAACTTTGAAGTTTTTTTTTTTTTAACATCTTTATTGGAGTATAATTACTTTACAATGGTGTATTAGTTTCTGCTGTATAACAAAGTGAATCAGCTATACGTATACATATATCCCCATATCCCCTCCCTCTTGCGTCTCCCTCCCACCCTCCCTATCCCAGCCCTTTAGGTGGACACAAAGCACCGAGCTCATCTTCCTGTGCTATGTAGCTGCTTCCCACTAGCTATTTATTTCACATTTGGTAGTGTATATATGTCTGTGCCACTCTCTCACTTGGTCCCAGCTTACCTTTCCCCCTCCCCATGTCCTCAAGTCCATTCTCTACGTCTGCATCTTTATTCCTGTCCCGCCCCTAGGTTCTTCAGAACCATTTTTGTTTTTGTTTTTAGATTCCGTATATATGGGTTAGCATATGGTATTTGTTTTTCTCTTTCTGACTTACTTCATTCTGTATGAGAGTCTCTAGATCCATCCATCTCACTACAGATAACTCAATTTTGTTTCTTTTTATGGCTGAGTAATATTCCATTGTATATATGTGCCACATCATCTTTATCCATTCATCTGTTGATGGACACTTAAGTTGCTTCCATGTCCTGGCTATTGTAAGTAGAGCTGCAGTGAACGTTGTGGTACATGACTCTTTTTGAATTACGGTTTTCTCAGGGTATATGCCCAATAGTGGGATTGCTGGGTCGTATGATAGTTCTATTTTTAGTTTTTTAAGGAACCTCCATACTGTTCTCCATAGTGGCTGTATCAGTTTACATTCCCACCAACAGTGCAAGAGGGTTGTCTTTTCTCCACACCCTCTCCAGCATTTATTGTTTGTAGATTTTTTGATGGTGGCCCTTCTGACTGGTGTGAGGTGATACCTCATTGTGGTTTCGATTTGCATTTCTCTAATGATTAGTGACGTTGAGCATCCTTTCATGTGTTTGTTGGCAGTCTGTGTATCTTCTTTGGAGAAATGTCTGTTTAGGTCTTCTGCCCATTTTTGGATTGGGTTGTTCGTTTTTTTTTGATATTGGAAAACTGTAACACTTTTATTAAATAACAATAACTTACTAGAAAATGGCAGTAGGAAAAAATAATTCATTTTCAAAAACATCAACACATAAAGTACCTCTTAAATACAAATCCCACCCTAATACTGCAAGGCCCCTGGGGAGAAATATTACTGAAGAACATAAAAGAGAAATATATCTTGTTTTTGAATGGGAAGAGTCAATCTCATAAAGATAGCTTTTATCCTCAAGTTTGTCGGTAAGTCATTACAATTACAACCCCCTAGCAGAGTTTTGCTTTACATCACTTGATAAGATGATACTGAAATTTATATGAGAAAGCAAAGGGTCAGCAATAGCCAAGACTATATAGAAAAGGAGGAGTGACAAGGGGCGATTTGCCCTACCAACGTTCCAAGTTACTGTAATTGAGATAGACTGGTATTAGTAGAGGGGCAGGTCAGAAATAAACTCACACATGGATATAAACTTTATATGCTTTACAGGTGGCATTATACATTTTCCGGAAAGTATCAGTAGACTGATGAATAAACGTTGCTGGGATAATTGGCTACCCATATGGAATTAAAGATAATACTGGAGTCTGTCTTCGCATTGTGCACGAATATATTTAAATATATTAAATACAGAAATGGGAAAAGCAAAACCTTGGAAGAAAACAGGAGAACATGTAAAGAATAGAACAGGATTTTTTTTTAAAGCCAAAGTTACAAATCATATGAAAGGTTGAAAAGTTCTCCTAAAGTGAAGCTGAAATATTTCATGATAAGCAAAACAAAGTGGGAAGATAAGAAGACTGAGATAATATCACAATGCCTATAATTAACATAGGCTTGATATCTAAAATATATACAGAGCTCCTGTATAACTGTGTGAAAAGGCAGACAATTCTTGAACAGATAAAGGATAAATAATTCAAAGAATAGGAAACCTGAATGGCCAATAAACTGTTAGTTTCATGTAGCTGCTCTAACAAATTTCAGCAAACTGGGTGGCTTAAAGCAAATCTATTCTCTCACAGTTTGGGAGGCCAAGCATCTGAAATCAAGGTGTAAGCAGGGCTGCACTCCCTCTGAAGGCGCTAGGGGAGGATCCTTTGAAGCCTCTTGCAGGTTTGGCTGTTGGCATTCTTTGACTTCCTTGCCTTAGGACCACATCACTCTGGTGCCTGCCTTCGTCTTTACATTGCCTCCTCCTCTTCTGCCTGCCAGATCTTCCCTGTGTCTCTTATCAGGACATTTGTCCTTGGATTTGGACCCAGCTGATAATCTAGGATGATCTTTTCATGTCAAGATCCTTAATTTCACCTGCAAAGACTTTTTCCAAATAACATGCACAGGTTCTAGGAATTTGACATGGACATATATTCTGGAGAGTCATCCCTGAACTTGGTACAGTGTAAAGAGATGGTTAACATCCCTTGTGATCAAGGATATTCACATTCAAATGCTGAAATACCATTTGTCTTCTTTCAGTTTTACAAGTTTGGAAACATTAAACTTGAATAAGTGTATAGAGGGGTAAGTACTTCCGTGCTTCTGGCCAAAGTGTAAATTTTCTCAAACACTTTGGACAGTACTTTGGTCCTGTCTGTTTAGCTTGAAGATGCCTAGCGCCTCCACCCTGTGACCTAGGAAGTGAACTTCCAGGAGTATGCTCTAGAGAAATTCTAGCACAAGGAAACCTATTCAGGAATGTCCACTGAAGCATTGTTCAAAATATTAAAAATGTGAAAACAGCTTAAATATCCATCAACAGATGAGTGAATAAATATACAGTGTGACATATTCGTAAGATAGAATGCTATAAACGAGTGAATCTCAAAAACAATGAGCAAGAGAGAAAAGTTGCAGAATGATTGGTGTAATACAGTTCTATTTATATACAGTTTTATAACATGCAGCGTAAATTTTCTATATTAGTTACGACTACATGCACATGGAACTTCAATGGAATTAATACCGTATCCTGGATAGGGTTTATCTCTGGGGATTCTGGAAGGATTATTTGTTTGGGGATTGGTGTATAAGGACCTTCGACTATATCTGTAATTTTCCTTAAAAAAAAAAAAAATCCTCCCCAGAACCTTAGAATGTGACTTTATTCGGAAATAAGATTGTTGCAGATGTAATTAGTTAAGCTAAGGTGAGGGTGAGTATCTAATCTAATCGGATGAGTATCCTCATATAGAGGAGACTGAGACACAGGGGAGGACACCCTGTGAAGATGAAGATGGAGACAGATGTGGAGCGACTCATCTGCAAGCCAAGGGGTGCCGAGGATTTCTGGGAGCCCCCAGAATGTAGTGGAGAAATATGGAGCAGATTCCCTGAACCTGTGGTAGGATACAACCCTGCCGGCATCTTGAATTTTCGATTTCTTGTCTCTGGAACTGTGGGGAGGGGCGAGATGGGGAATCCCTGTCGTTTCAAGTCGTCCGGTTTGTTTGTTACAACAGCCCTAGGAACCGAATACGTATCCAGAATGTTCAGATTTTAAGTTGGGTGGTGAGTACTGGCGTGTTACAGTATTCTCTGTATTTTTCTTTTTTATATTGTGTCTTGAAAATATTTAAGAGCAAACAAACCCACACTAATCTGAATTTTTGTAATTAACCTTTCTGATGGAGTTAAAGAGTAAAATAGATGTGTGAGTAATTGGCAAAATGAGCAGTGCTCCGTATATTACAGATGGAATCAGAGATGATACCTGTTACAAAACCCAAACAGTATGTTTCCTAGGGTCAGTTAATGGTCTTAAATTAGAATGGGGGACTAACTCAGCATTGAAAGAGCTGCTCTTGTCCAGTATCCAGTATGGAAAATAAGTATGTCTGGATCTAGTTATAAAAACAAAAAACAAAGGTAATTGGGCTATGAGACATCAAACATTGGGGGTAAAATCCTGGTTCAGGGCTTCCCTGGTGGCGCAGTGGTTGAGAGTCCGCCTGCCGATGCAGGGGACACGGGTTCGTGCCCCAGCCCGGGAAGATCCCACATGCCGCGGAGTGGCTGGGCCCGTGAGCCATGGCCGCTGAGCCTGCGCGTCCGGAGCCTGTGCTCCGCAACGGGAGAGGCCACAACACTGAGAGACCCGCATACTGCAAAAAAAAAAAAAAAAAAATCCTGGTTCAGCTACTTAACAGGTTACTTGCTTAGCTTCAGTTTTTTAATTTCTAAAACAGCTTCTCATAGTGTCCACTTCATTGCATTATTGTGGTTATCAAATGAGCTAGTACATAAAGTGCTAAACACCAAGCATTCAGTAAAGACTCAGATTGAAGCTTGCACAGTCAATAGTGGTAGCAATGTAAGTTACTGTCATTCAAATTAGAAAAGTACTACACTTGACATATCAGCTGGGTAGTTTGTAAGGCCACTGCACTAATCACCTTGGGAGTAGTTTTACTCTTGTGTATGGCAGTGGGTTTTGTTCTAGTTTGTTCCCAATCTGCGCCCCACACCTAGTAGTCCATTTTGCATATATGTATTTTTTTTTGAGACATAAATATAAACCAGATTTTGTGTAGTTCAGTCTCTCCAGTTTACTGTGGATTCTTTCTGTAATTGTGTCACCTATGGCCCTGTGAATGAATGTTTGATTTTATTAAATTTTTGATGAGAGAAAAGTATTAAAGAAAAAAATTTACCGAAGAAACTAAAGTGACATGTAGAAAACCAAGTTAAAAATTTAGGACATCTGGGCTTCCCTGGAGCCTGTGCTCTGCAACAAGAGAGGCCATGATAGTGAGAGGCCCGCACACTGCGATGAAGAGTGGCCCCCACTTGCCGCAACTAGAGAAAGCCCTTGCACAGAAATGAAGACCCAACACAGCCATAAATAAATAAATTAATTAAAAAAAAATTTAAGACATCTAGTCTAGAAACAATTCAAAAGTTGTAGAGAGGGTGGGAACAGTAAATTCCATGTCCACTTTATATACTTGTAGGCTAAGAGACTGTCACATGTATTTTTCTGTTAACTGTATGACTTTTCCTCTTGATTTATGTAGAATATCGGTCATTTAGTTTTCCCACCTGCATAATCTTTGTTAGTGTAATCTTGATCAAATGGACATTAGGACAACAGTAATTGAGTTCTAGGTCTTGCCGAGAACCTAGTGTTATATGTAGATATTACAGACACTTTTGCTTTCTCACATGATAACCTTTTTGTCTTAAGTCTCAAATTAAACCTTGAGTCATTGGTGACATGAATGTTCTTCTTGCAGTTTGACATGGATTACTAATGTAACAATTACTTTGTGAAACAAGGCTCTTTTTCAATGTATTGAAAAATATCGTGCCAGGAGAGCTAATCAAAAGTTTTATGTTGTTTTGCTCTTGTTTTCATGGGAGGTCTGTGGGTGTGAAGGAACAAAAAGGACCTGTTTTCTTTTTTTGTGGTACGCGGGCTTCTCACTGTTGTGGCCTCTCCCGTTGCGGAGCGTAAGCTCAGCGGCCATGGCTCACGGGCCTAGCTGTTCCGCAACATGTGGGATCTTCCCGGACCGGCACACGAACCCGTGTCCCCTGCATCGGCAGGCGGACTCTCAACCACTGAACCACCAGGGAAGCCCAGGACCTGCTTTTTGAAGTTGGCATATACATTAAGAGGATAATATTCATAATAAGCAACTCTATTATCATGCATCCTTTATGAATCATGAAATACTTTCTCTAATGGGCAATCACTTACTGTTTACCTGCAGATGTTAACAGGCATTTAGGCAGTAGATCAGTAGTTATATATGTTATATATGGAAAAGTGATACTAAATGTTTTATGTCAATATAGAGACTTCCTTAGAATTAAAGGATTGAGAAAGTCCCTTAAAGACCCTGACATCACTCTTATCTAGTAAAATAAGTGAATAAGACTATAAAGATGATGATAGTGGTGGTAACACATATCGATCTGTGTATGAGCCGAACAGTGTTCTAAATGCTTTAGATACTGTACATTTTTTTGTTTGGTCCTCATAAGAGCTCTGAAAGTTTGGTACTGCTAATTTCCCCACTTTACAAGTGAAGAAACCAGGGCATATAAGTTCAAGTAAGCTGCCCAAGGTTGCAGAGCTAGTGTAAATACAGGTTTCAAACCCAGGCAGCTTAGCTTCAGAATTAATTAAACCTGTGAAATTTAAGTAATTCCTATTCCTGTTAAAACTAATGAGACCTACTGTGAAACACGATACGAAACAAAGATTTGTTTTTAAATATAGAAATTTAGCAGCTCCATGAGCTTCATGAACCTGAGTCAAGGAAGCTTTGTGATCAGATGTGCTGTTTGGCCTGCTTTATTGTAAACTGCATGAAACATACTAGTGAATGTGGTACCTTAGCTTAGGGTATCTGGACAGTGTGTGAATAAACTGCTCCATCTTAGGGCAGGACTTATCTTTCCTACCACTCTGTCGTTTACTTCACATTACTTATTTTTCACATCAGAGTTCTTGGGTGAGATACACCCTTGACCTCATCTTTGAATCCCCAGGTACACATAAAGATTGATTCATGAATATCGAAAATTGGTGTTTTGACCACTGCTCTAGCCTCAGCACTGAGAACTGTGCACATAGTAGGTTCTTGGTAAATATTTGCATGAATGAGTGAGAGAATCGTGTAGGTATTGAGTAGGTGGTTCTTGGATTGTCGTCCTGGAGCGTATGTGAAAAATAGGACTTGCCAAGTTCTTCGTGTCAGAGAATCACTTTTATTATGAAAAATCAAATAAGTAATTGATTTTACACAAATCCGTGTACTAGGCTCTGTAGGAAGACAAAGGAATATAAGAAAATCCTACCCTCAAAGAACTTATAATTGAGAATCAAAAAAGCCTTTATTAGAATGAAAAGTAAATTAATGTTTCAACACCTGCGGAAAAATATCACCAGGTAGTATATAATTTCCTAAGAAAGGATCTGGAAAAATGAAGAATAGTATTTTTTTTCTTAAAAATGTACGTAGTACTTGATTTATTTTTATTTAAAAATGTATATATATGGTATGTACTGTTTTTACTCTAAAGTATAAGTTTTTTTAGTGATAAAAAATTACAGGCAGTTCACAGTAGAAAGAACATGATTCGTACCTGGTTAGTCAGATGGTTTCTAGGGGTTGCAGGATTTGAGTGTGTCTTGGGCTGGGAATAGAAGGCCTCATGGGTTGTTGAGAAAGTTAGTTGTTTTAACTATTACTGCTCATATGATGATAGGGCTTTCTTTGAGGCACTGAAATGAACAAAATTATTCTGATACTTTTCTCTGGATAATGACTATTTGGCTTATGACTTGATACGTATCTATATAGGTGTGTGTGTATATATATATATATATATATAAATATCTTGATATATAAAAGATAATTAAAGGAGCATTTAAAATATTGTAGAGTCTAGTTGCTTATATATTAGAAATAGTTGTTAGTTTATGGCTTATGTTACTCAATTTTTATATCATTTTTCAGATACAGAGATGTGGATGGAATTCTTGACTTTTAGAGAGAAAATGTGAGACACATGGCCTCTGATCCTGTGGTGTTAAATAAGCCTTTTTCTGGACAACTGTTGTCAAAGTAATTCTTAGCTGAGGGACGACATGTCAAATCATTGCTTGTTCTGTTTTTTTTAATGGATGACTGTATAATGCAGAGGTTGCCGAAAGCTGCTGCTATGTCTTAATATTTTGAAGAATAAGTGCTTGAAAAGTCACACATTGGTTGGGGACCCTGAGCAAATTTTATTGTGCTGGGGACAAGGGGAGGAAACAGGATTTACAGAAATAAGATGACACTGCTTCTTCCAAGACATTCTAAATCAAACAAAAGTATAGCCAGACATATAAGCATCTAACTACACTATATAATATATGGCAAAATTAAATGACTGTCAAATAGATACAAAAAAATAGGAGCACGTTGTTTTGACTGGGATGGTTGCAAAAGGGAGATGGGGATCAGCCTTGAAGGATGAGAAAATATTATTAGGTGGAAAACAGGAAAGAGCCTTCATAAAATTGGAAGGGGTAAAGGGCCCCTTTACTGAGCCCCTGCCATGCTAGCCGTGTGCTTGGTGAATTACAAAGAGATGTGAGATAGGTCATCTGATGCTCACTGTGTACCAGAGAGGCAGTCATTTACTTCCCCATCTTACAAATGAGAAAACTGAGGCTCAGTGTGACTTAACGTCACACAGCTAGCACATGGCAGAGACTGGGTTTCATGGCAGGTCTGTTGCACATAACTTTGTGTTTCAGTACCGTTTCTGCTAGTGTGATGACTCCATATTCCTGTTTTTTTTCCTTCTCTGCTGCTTCCCAGGAGGGATTAAATTACCTAATAAATGAGTAAGGTTTTTTGACCTGTGAATTGGAAAAACGTAAGGGATGTGAGTGGGAAAATCTTAATCGCCGCTGCCCTGCTATTTCTGACTGCTGAGAGCTCACTTAGAGTTAACCGCACTCCAGGGGACTGGTGTTAGGAAGACAAAGCTTATAAAAACCTTCAATGAGGACTTCCCTGGTGGTGCAGTGGTTGAGAGTCCACCTGCCGATGCCAGGGACACGGGTTCGTGCCCCGGTCCTGGAGGATCCCACATGCCGCGGAGCGGCTGGGCCCGTGAGCCATAGACGCTGAGCCTGCATGTCCGGAGCCTGTGCTCCGCAACGGGAGAGGCCACAACAGTGAGAGGCCTGCGTACCGCAAAAAAAAAAAAAAAACCTTCAATGACCCCGATTGTGGCTTAAGAAGGTCTAGTATCTAAGGGTTTTAGGGCAACTTTGAAATGACAGGGCTCCAAAAGCAGGCTGCTCATCCTTGGTGGTTCTTAACTACAGGAGCAAAATAGTCTGTTTAGAGAACAGGGCAAGTTCTGGTGGTTATTCAAAAGATTCTGCTTTTATTTATTTTTTTCCTTTTTTGAGTATGTTGCCTTCTCTCCTCCCTTTCGAACAAAAATCCAGTCTAAATGATTGAGTTAATATTAAGATGTATTTTGTCCCAGGCTCAAAGAAAGGTAACAGTACCACCATTTACCGTCCTTAGTTTTTAATCTTGTGTTTGCTGAGGAATGTTCAGCTACTTTCTCTGTCCTCTGAGTGCACAGGCTGTGGTGTGAGGTTTTGCCCCCATTACTTTCCAAACTACTAGTAATGTTTTTCTACTCTGTTGATTGCCATTCTGTCTTCTAACTTGGCAGATTGAATGAGAAGGAAAAGTTGTTTTCAATTGAGTGTTAAAGTTTTGTAGTCCTTGACTTGAATTCAGAATGTGGAAGGGAGTGTAATTTATGTAGTGTGATTTACACCCATTAAAGTTTAAGATAATTTGGTCATATTCCAAGTGCTCATTTATCTTATTAGAATTCAGGTACAGCTATAAGAAATTCAGTTTTATGAGTATTAAATCTGTGGAAGAATTAAAGGTTAAACTTATTATGTATATTTAACTATTGCTCTAACTAGAATGATCACCCTGACGAAGATAAAATTAAGTAGATGCATTATTGCATGAGTAATATTACAGCTTAGAATTTGGAGGATAAGACGCTATCAATTTAATTAACTTTCATTGAGAACTTACAATGTGCTGGAAACTGAGTATTGAAAGAATGAGAATAAGATTTAGTCCCAGACCTGGAGATTAATGGAGTAGATCATTTTGTAGAGGGAACTGTATCAGCTGCTGTATAAAAACTCACTGTATATAAGGGCAGTATTCTTTTATAAACTACTTTTTTCAAAGGTCAGTATCTGTCATTGCTCAGGAGTCTAGATAGGCTAAGCAACTGAGGTCTCAGCTGTACTGAGTCATGAATGTGTGGTCACCTCAGGATTATGGAGACACCTCTGCTCATCTTGGGTGCTCGCATATGTTTGCCCATCTGTAGGTTGACTTAGGGTAGCGTCAGCTGGGGCACCTGCATCCTTCTCTGTCAGGCTAGCCTTAGTTGTTGGAGGACGGTGGGGTCCCAAGAGTGAGGGGAGGAGTGCAAGGCCTCCTGAGTCTTAGGCTCGGAACTCGCACATCATCACGTCCGTGCCAGTCTGTTCACCAGCTTGAGTTATCAGGCCATCCGAAATCAAGTGGTATAGAGGTAAATCCCACGTCCTGATGGAAGGACCTGCTAAGTCACATTGCAGAGGGCATCACTGGGAGGGAAGTAATTGGGCCATTTTGTGATTAGTGTTCCTACCCTAGGGACAGCGTTTTGTAAAAGGAACAAAGCCTGTCTAAGGGCTTATATAGTGACTGCTGCAATAGGAGCACCGGAAACTATAAGCCCTTTGAATTGAAGAAGCATACATTTCAGGACTGATAACAGTAGAAAATGAGGCTGGATCGAAGGAAAGAGGACCAGGTTGGAGAGGCTTATATTTGCATTTCTAGAAGCTTGGGTGTTACTCTTTGGATAGAGCGAGCCATCTAAGGTTTTAGGCAAACAGGAATGCCATTGTAAATTTCATTTTTTTCTGTAGGTTGCTCTGGCAGCAATGAATTCAAGGTGAGCAAAACATTGATGGAAGATTAGATGCTGTTGCAAAACTCTAGATTGTGGAAAGATTATGAAGGCCAAACTAAAGCAGCGGAAAGAATTCAAGTGTGGTAAACCTGATCATGTTAATCATTCATTCAGACAAACTTCTTTGAGCCAGGTGCTGTGTTAGGTGTTTGAGAACCGTCAGTGAGAATTCCCTTTCTTTAATGTTGCAAAGACTTCTTGGAGCTTTGGACTTCTGGAGCTCTTACACAAGTTACCCTTTCATCATCCATCCCACTGTTAGACGTGCAGATAAGTAGAGGGGAATAGTAATCCTGGCTTACATAGCGAAGAAATCGTGGCTAGTGATACGGTGATTTAAAATGTCTGTCTTGGCTGTTTTTTCTTTCTAGTATACTTAGTTACCAGAGATTTTAGTGATATTGGAAGTTATTTTGTTGGTTAATATAAAGAATAATGAATAGGAGCCTGAGTAAATTTTGTGACTTTCACACATCTGTACCTGCCTCTAGTATAGTATGTGATTGTGAAAGTAATTCAAAGATTGATATATTAGTTTTTTAATTTACTGTATTTCATTTTAGCATATTCAGAACACTTTCCTGGGTTCAGAAATATTAAGTGGAAAAAGTGTATTTGTATGTGGAGAATAATTTTTTTATTGCATATGTCTGGGAGAATATGTGGGAGTAGAGACTAATTTACAGGAGAAATTTAGAAGAAATTTTTATAAGGATTTACCAATTTGCAATCGAAGATAATAACATTTTAAAGTAAGTTTTGCCTTTAAAAATCTTTAGAAATAAAGATATCTCTTTCAGAGAATATCATTAGCATTACTTGCTATTTTGTTGTTCTCAGTAAACTACTTAAAGTCAGTGTTCTTTTCCTGTCAAATCCCATTATGATGTATCTAATTACTCACAGAAACCCTATACAGTTGTTTTCTCAAGATTAAATGCAAATCCAGTGTGCTTTGTGGATTCCTAGAGATCTCTAATAATATCATAGCCCTGGATACGGTGACTTGGGAGGTAATTTATTGAAGTCTCTTCAGTGTTCCCTGCATTTAGAGATACAGTTACAAAGCATTGCCCAGAGAGTTTTTGGCTATTTTTCTTCTCAAAGTAGAGATTTCTGGACTTTTGAGCATTCTTAACAGAGGTTGATGAATAGCGGAGGGATAGAGATCTGCTGATTCCCACCCCCCACCCCCCGCCAAGTTAATGAAATTGATAACCTTCTTGAATTTTAATTAGAACCTAGAAGTTAAGAGATATATATATATATATATATATGCATGTACCTAATCGGTGTATAACTCTCTTCTTCTACCTAGATGATGACCCCTGAGAGCAGGGCCGTGCTGTGTCCCTGGTAACATAGGCTCCAGCTCATATCAGTACCTTGTGTATAGTGAATATTATGTGTTCGTTGTGGTTAATGGTTATTTAAGTATCATTCCTGTGGGTAAACCTCAGGAACTTTGTTTACCTACTCACCTTCCAGTTCATACCTTTTCCCTTTGGGGGCAGGGCACTGATTACCTTCGTGTTCCCTCCTGCCATGTGCTCAGTCAGGGAAGGGATTTTCCATAGCAGGATAAATCGTGGTTAACCTTAGCTGATCATGATAATTCTACTCTGATTTCCAGGGGTTCCATTAAGCATGGGTCTCTAAAGCACTGCTAGCCAGAGAGACCTTGAAGGAAGTCTAGTAGGTTTCTGGAAAAGAAAATTGCCTTGCTCTTATATAGAGAGATGGGAGAAGAAAAGTCTCTTTGTGCTTCTGAATGTGGTCTGCCTGGAACAGCAGTAGCCACCTTGGGGGATAATGAAATGGGCCTGTATAAGAGAAAAATCAGTATACTGTCCTTAAAGAGGCAGAGTGGCAAGGTGGAATAGGCAGGCATTTTTGAACGTGATCAGCCAGCCTTAGTATATTTCAGTCTCCTTTGGTTGAACCTGGCAGGTAGGCTAACGAAAACCTCTTTAATACTTGGCTGTTAAGAAGATAGAAAGTCTATATATTGAATAAATGGTCTAAAAGTCACAGATTAGAGTAACATGAGTTATCCATTTTCCACTCCTTCTCCCACCCCCACTGCCCACTTCCCTCCTTTCCTGTTCAGACATCCTGGCCCCAGCACAGAAGACTCTTGGATCTGGTCCTGATCAAATGGATGCAATTTTTAATCAGGCTTCATGGACTAATAGGCACTGGTGCAGGTGTCCACTGTTTCTATTTCAAAGACAACAGGAAGCGGAGACTGGTTGAGGAATCCTCCTTGATGGATGTTTTGCCAATTATAAACTTTGTGATAAGAGCTCAGGCCTCATTTCTCAGGGACACGTGAGTTTGGGGATGATTCCTCCCTCCCAAGGCTATTATTGACATTTTGGGTCAGAAGATTACTTATTGCACAGGGCTGTTTCGTGCATTATAGAATATTTATCAGTGTCCCTTACCTCTACCCATTAGATGCCCATTGTGACAATCAAAAATGTCTCCAGAAATAGCCAAATATTTCTTGGGGGGTAAAAGTATCCCCCACTTGAGAACCACTACGTTAGAGATAAAGGGTTATTTTTTGTAGGTGCGTTTGTCCTAAGACTCAGGTGAAAGAGAGGGGGGAAGTTCTAACTTCCATTGCCTTAACTGCTTCCTCATATGGTGAGAAAATACAATGAATTACTAAGTTTTTCAAACTGGTCTTTTCAACCATATGAAGAACCTTTAGATTTGAGATGTTTTGAGCTGACATATAGTTACTGCTTAAACTCCTTCAACCTTGAAAATCAGCAAACTAAAAGTTAGGATTTAAAAACTAATGTAATTCTATCTTCAAATGTTAAATAATCATATATTTAACAAACAGCCTCTGATATGATGATGATAACTGTCTTCGTGGTAAGGCTTCACTTTGCTAATAAATAAGCCAGGATTTCACACTCTGTTTGAACTTGGGAAAAGTCTACATGTAAAGACAGTTCAGATGTGAACTGAAATGTTGCCTGCATAAAATTCTGTGCATGGGGCAAGTTGATTGGTTCCAATTTTATTTTTAACAGCAAATGTTAAATAAAATATTACAGACCAGGGAGTACAGTAATTCCTTTTGTGAAAATGACAGAATTCTTAACATGCCTCTGATTTAAATGTTGCTGTCTATTTCACACACAAGCAAATGGAGGCTGTCTTTTCTTTTTGACATGCATAGCATGTGTCCTGTATATAGTAAATAATGTTTGAATGAGTGTTGCCCATTTATTGACTCCTTGAGTGAAGTCAGGTGAAGATTTAAAATAAACGCAAACAAGCATTAAAGCAACTTTAAAGCAGTAAAGATTCTACAGTTTGCATCAACTAAGTAATGTGTAGTGACTTGTGATAGCTGTGGTCATCCTTTGCTCTGCCCACTACTACCCTTCCGGTTACCAGGTATGTTAATTCAACCTTTAAAGTAACTTGATTTGTCTGTCTCTACATCCTTACTGCTATTTCAAGAGTCCCAGCCACTGTCTTCTTTTGCCTAAAAGAAGACACTCATCAATTTATTCTCCTCTTCCTCCAATCCATTTTCCACTTCAGGAAGCCAAAGTATACTTTTAAAAAAGTGAACATTTTGAAACACTTAAGTCACCTCCCCAGGTTGAAACCCTTCAGTGTGTTTCTCTGGTCCTTGGGACATAATCCAAAATCCTTAGTCTATGGTTCATGATCCTGGACCTCTGACTGCTGTTGGCCTTGCCTTCCCTCATCACCTTAACTTTTGCCTCTCTTGTTTTGCCAAACTCATGTTCCTTCAGATCCTTTAACTTGCTGTGTTCCTTGCTATCTTAGGGTCTTGAAATTGCCGATTCCTCTGCCCGGAATCTTCTCAGCTCATACTTCTCTTGGATAATTCTGATGTATCTGTCCAGCCTCATCAGACTGACTATCACTTTCTTAGACAGCAATGCCCTGGGCCTCTCGCCTCGAATCAAAGTTTGGATCCCCTTTACATTTGTTCTTTCTTTTGATACTCTGTTTTCCTTTCAGAGCTCTTATCACAACTTGCAGTTACACATTTGTGTTTTTGTTTAAAATCTGACCTCACCAGATAATCTCCACAAAGTAGGTGTATGTGTCTTCTCTAACATATGACCCATACTTAGTACTTGCTCAGCACATAGTATAGGTTCTTGGTAGTGATTTTAGTGAATAAAGTTGAATTCACCTTGCAAGATGGCAATATATCAGACTAACAGTATAAGTTTATATTACATTACCCTCTTTAGGCCTGGGATAAGCATTTAATGTTGGAAGAGAGAGGGAATGATTTGTTCCTGCTTCCCATAGAATGGCATATTGGGTAGCACAGAGCCATACCTGAGAACTGGTGACTGGACAGGGATGTACACTCATACATGAACGATTTCTCCTTTGCCTTATAGACAGGAAAACAATGAGCGAAAAGTGTTTAGGCAGATTTTCAGGCTATCCAGAAGTAGAAAAGAAACTCGAGGTATTTAAAAAAATTATTTTTTTTTTGCTTTAGAGTTTGTTCAGATTGGTACATATCATGAGTCATTGCTGCCTAGTTTTTTGGCCAATAGGATTTCAGTATGCAGTGCACCAATATAAACTCTTGGATTGGCTTAACTACCTCTGATGTCACAATTTCCCCATTAGGAAGTCACAGTTTTCTTGAAATAACATTGTACCAATAACAAATCTTGTTATTCTGTTTCATTATGAGAAAGATAATCTACCAAAAATAAAAATGCTAGAAGGAGCAAGATAGAAGGCCTTTTCCATTTACATGCTTTAATGATCTACTGCCAACACTTGAAGGTAGCTTCTTGACTTTCTTTTACAACGGATGGTTTTTTTTCTTCATGTTTGTCAGTTAATAGGCAAATGGAGGAATGAGCCTACTTAGAATTACTCCTTCAATTCATAGTTCTGTTTCATCTCGACTGTGGAGGCTTAGTGTCTTTCTACTACTTAGCCTTCCTGACTCAAAAGGAAAAGCCATTTGGACAGCCCACCTGAATATAACGTTTCAGGTGGGAAATCAGAGTATATCAGAATTAGGAGAGAGTGGAGTGTTTGGGAATCATTCTCCTCTGGAAAGGGTATCTGGTGTGGTGGTACTTCCCGAAGGATGGAATCAGAACGCTTGTAATCCTATGACCAATTTCAGCAGGCCTGAGCGAGCAGACTCTTGGCTGGCCCTCATTGAAGGAGGAGGCTGTACTTTCACACACAAAATCAACGTGGCAGCAGAGAAGGGAGCAAATGGGGTGATCATCTATAACTATCCAGGTACGGGCAACAGAGTATTTCCCATGTCTCACCAGGGAACGGAAAATATAGTCGCAGTGATGATAGGCAACCTGAAAGGCATGGAACTTTTGCACTTGATTCAGAAAGGAGTCTGTGTGACGATCATCATTGAAGTGGGGAGAATGCACATGCCCTGGCTGAGCCATTATGTCATATCTCTGTTTACCTTTGCGGCTGCCACAGTGGCCTACCTGTTCCTGTACTGTGCCTGGAGACCTCGAGTGCCCAATTCTTCCACCAGGAGGCGAAGACAGATAAAGGCAGATGTGAAGAAAGCTATTGGACAGCTTCAACTGCAGGTGCTCAAAGAAGGGGATAAGGAACTAGATCCAGATGAAAACAGTTGTGTTGTTTGCTTTGACATATACAAGCCTCAAGATGTAGTATGTATTTTAGCTTGCAAACATTTTTTCCATAAGGCATGCGTCGACCCCTGGCTTTTAGCCCATAGGACATGCCCCATCTGCAAGTGTCACATTCTGAAAACTTAAACCCAGAGAATCTCCTGAAGATGTAACTGAGTCTTACCAAAGGTTACAATGAAGATGAATTCTCTTTTAGTGCTTTATGTAGAGAGAAAATTCAACTGCAGCTTGTCTACGCAAGTACTAAAGAGGGTGACATTTGTGTACTTTAAAAATAAAACTCCATATCATCTCCATGTATTTGAGCTTGTTGTTTTTCTAGTGTTTTGTTATACATTTTTGCCTTTATCTAAATAAGGACGTTAGTATACATTAAAAGCAATTTAGTCTTGATTTTGAAATTACAATGATGGTGACATCGATGCCACAGAGAGTTAGTCATAATATTTTAAAGTTTCTTTATACTCATTTTTATACTTTGCTTCCATATGTTTAATTTTTGATATCTAATAATACTTCTGTTCAGTAAACTTCATTATAGGTTTAGATCTTGATTTAATTTTCCGTGGTTAATTTTATTAATACCCAGAAAATCTGGTTGCCAAAGCTATTGACTGGGTGGGTAATGTGTTCCAAATAATTATTTTAGATGGTAGCACTTCTGGTTATGTATCTAAAAATATTTTAAATTACTATAGGCCTAATTTAGGGCAGCATTATAAAAAAAAAAATCACCTTTGTTTGCCAGAGCCCTTTAAATCCTAGCATAGTGAATCGGCTGTGGTTGCAGATTTTCCTTCTAGAATTGACTCTAGTAAATGCTCCTCTTAAGATGGTGGTATGTCTCTATTTGGGACATTTTGATAATATAGGCCTAGAGCAGAACTGCAGTTTTGTTCATTTGCCTTTCCAAATTGTATCTCTTGCCTTATTTTGCCTCTTCCTGTTTTCTGGTAGATAAACACCTGTATAACGATGAGAGGCCTGAAGATGTGGGTTTTGTTGTTTGGATGAAAATCTCTCTGGATAATATTCTAAAGCATTGATGTCCAACTCCAATGGTAATTTGTGAGTCAACCCACTGTGTGCCTCACTGTCTTTTTTAAAGAGTGGGTGTGTGGAAATCAGATTAATGGTCTTTGGGAAAGAAAATCGACCACTGTGAGCCAGAGGTGTCACATCAATGTTTTTTTCTTTTAATGCCACTTTGTGTTGGGCCTTTAGGTACCATTTCTCCTTCCTCTTTTTTTTTTTTTTTCGGTACGCGGGCCTCTCACTGTTGTGGCCTCTGCTGTTGCGGAGCACAGGCTCCGGACAAGCAGGCTCAGCGGCCATGGCTCACAGGCTCAGCCGCTCCGCAGCATGTGGGATCTTCCCAGACCGGGGCACGAACCCGTGTCCCCTGCATCAGCAGGCGGACTCCCAACCACTGTGCCACCAGGGAAGCCCTCCTTCCTCTTTTCTACCTTGAGCTGTCACGTTGTTGACTGATATTTCATAAGAATACACTAGCTCCCGTAGTCCTGGTGAGACCCAACCTAAAGTGTCTCTTAGTACCCTATGCATAGAGGTCAGAGACATTTATGTCCAAGGTCAAAATCCTTGGCTTTGGTTTCCTAGCTGGTGAATAAGAACCACTGAGAGATACCCCTGAGAAAGCGTATGGCAGTGCCAGTGGCTGCCCGTATTTGTTAGTTCACATGTCATTCTTTGGCTTTGAAGTCATATTGTGCCATTGGCCGAAGTGTAGCAGCATATAGGCAGAACTGACAGTGTATGCGGTGTCTTCCACCAACGATGTTTGTTGATTTTGGCAAACTTTTTGTTAAAAGCATCTATGACCTTTAACAATCACTGCTGTCAGTGGTTAAATTTAAGTGAGGACCTTGAAGTTTTTCTTTTTAAAATCTATAGCTACATTTTTGATCAAAGTAAATTGTGCTAAACTAATATTGCTATATTTAATCTTTTCCCCTGTACCCGTCCTCCTCTTCCCTCAAAATATTGTGAGATTACCAACAGATGTCTCTGCAGACCCAAGGTCTGCAGAGAAATGAGATTAGGCTTTTTTGTCTTTACTGCTGTCATCCCTACATATAATCAATGTAAGAGTGAGGGTAGTGAGGCTGAAGTAGTTTAACGGGATGCCCTGCTTTTAAAAGTTAAATCAAAACCAAACCTGTCCAACAAATTTCTGAGCAAGCTTTATTAAATAAATTCAGTTCAAAAATTTACATGATAGATAAATTTGCACTGTGACCAAATGTGAGTTAAAAACAGTGTTACTTGCCACTTTTATCCCATATCTGGTCATAGTGCTAATTTTTAATTATCATTCATGGTTTTGAAACTTGCCATTTTGATACAGATATTTACTTCACTGATTGTGAAGGAGAGTGTTAATCGTATGGTCTTTCTTGCATATGCTTTCAGGTTTTAAAATGCGTTGCATTATACAATTTTTAATATCCTTTAGTTTAACGTGATACCAGGTAACATTACATGTAGTGGCTCAAGGATTGAATCCATCCTGTAATAACACTGAAATTACCCATAACAACATTTGAAACAGTCAAGCCAATAAATGTACAGCATGCTCTAAGCTCTTACCTAATTGGCCATGTTGTCTTTTATGTCATAATCATGCCACCCAACAGTAAGCAGTATGTAGAGTTACAGTAGGGAGACTGGGATTTTTTTTTTTTTCAATCTAAAGTTTTTCTCTTTCTCTCAAAAAAACATCTGAAACTCATAAGACATCTTTAAGAATTTCTTACAAAAACATGCTGGAAGACAGTGGAACTTGTTTTCACCCAGAAGGTTTTTTTCACTTTAATATTTTATGTTGATTGTCAGCAGATGTGGAAGCCACATCTTTTTGTTGGGTTAGTCCTTCAGGCAGTAAGAGAGAGATGCATCTACTCAAGATTGGCACTCGGAGAAACAATACTGCCTCTTCCTGGCTCATGAAATTCAGTTTCCTTTGGCTGCTTAGCCAGCACTGTTGCAGAGCCAGAGCTGTTTGGACTGCATACACGAACATATCATTTCATGTTGGGAATCACATGTTGTCAGAGTTGGGGGAGACTGGAGTGTTTGGAAGAAGCTCTGCTCTCAAGAGAGTGGCGGGAGTTATCGTGCCTCCAGAGGGAAAAACGCAAAACGCGTGTAACCCCGGTACCAGTTTCAGCACATCGAAGAACTCGGAGACGTGGCTCGCACTTGTTGAACGGGGAGGCTGTACCTTCACACAGAAGATCAAGGTGGCCGTGGAGAAGGGAGCCAGTGGAGTGATCATCTATAACTTCCCAGGAACTGGCAATCAGGTTTTTCCCATGTCTCATCAGGCGTTTAAAGACATCGTCGTGGTGATGATTGGTAACTTGAAAGGCATGGAGATTTTGCATTTAATTCAGAAGGGAGTTCACGTTACAGTCATGATTGAGGTGGGAAGAAAACACATCATCTGGATGAATCACTATTTTGTCTCTCTTGTGATCGTCACAACCGCTCCGCTAGCGTATTTCATCTTTTATCATATTCAAAGACTTTGGGTAGCAAGGATTCAGAACAGGAGATGGCAGCGGTTAACAAGTGATCTCAAGAAAGCATGTGGCCAGCTTCAACTTCGGGTACTTAAAGAGGGGGACAAGGAAGTAAGTCCAAATGGAGATAGCTGTGTAGTTTGCTTTGAACTCTATAAGCCTAATGATACAGTTCGTATTCTGACTTGTAAACATTTTTTCCACAAGAACTGCATTGACCCCTGGATTCTAGCCCATGGGACGTGCCCCATGTGCAAATGTGACATTCTTAAAGCTTTGGGGATTCAGGTGGATGTTGAAGATGGAACAGAATCTTTGCAAGTTCTAATGTTGAATGAATTGCCTGGTATCCTGTCACCTCGTGAAGAGGGCACAAATAATGAACTTCCTCCTGTGGGAAGGTCAAATAAAGGGACGCACGTGGAGGAGTGTCCTACTTCTCAGAACGATGGCCCGTCTAATTCAGTAGCAGCAGACGTTCATCCTCCACCTTGACAGCATGCCCTTTGAGGAAGTGGATTAAACCTGTCTGTGAAATCAGGTCCTAAGTACAAACAAGCAGTTTGTCTGAAGTGTGGTCTCTGTGTCTTTTTTTTTTTTTGTTACTTCGGTAGTTTTCTACATGCTTTGTCCAGTCTCAGAGACAGAAAAAAAGTACTAGCAGGATTTTTTTTCCCCCATTTTTCACCTTTGCTAAATGTAACTTTTTGTCAGTGTGTGTTACTCCTGTGAGTATATATGTTTATTTCTGTATGCACATGACCAAGGACGAACTTTGCTTTTTATTTTTTTGGCCACAACATGCAGCTTATGGGATGTTAGCTCCCCGACCAGGGATCGAACCCAGGCCCCCCACAGTGAAAGGTGCCAGGTCTTAACCTCTGGACCGTCAGGGAATTCCCAACCAAGGACAAACTTTATTCCCTAAATTTTTGTGTGTGTGTGTATATATATACACATATATATTTATATGTATATATATATATATATGTATATTGGGCTTTATTTTGGTAAGAAAATTAACATATTTACACATTCCTTATATTACAGAAACTATCGATGAAGTTTGAAAAACAAATTACCTTTTATTTACTAGGAAGAATAAAATTTATCTTTTGATATTTATAGTACAGTATACTAATTTTGAGGTCATTGTGCTGTGTTTTCTTCATTCTTGGCATGAAAATTTTGTTGTATAGAATTTTAGTATTTTGACAAATAGTTCTGTTCAACCATGAGTACATCTTATGTGATCTGCGTATATAGAATGATAGAAATTTTAATAAAATACTAGCACTCCTTAAGTGAATAGGAGCGATTTCAGTGCCCAGCATTGCTTATCATAATTGTTACATGTTCATAATGTATAGAAGGACTTAAGTGAAGAATTCCTATATTTAGTAATTGTGTATTTATTTCCCATGTGTCCCACCCTACTCCCTAGCAATTAAATAAGGCACTTTAACTACGTCATATTATTTTGTAGATAAGTACCACAATGTAGAAGTTATTATGACATATTGGGATTGTTTGTTCACTGTATTCTCAGGATGCAGCACAGTGCCGGACCCTCAAATATTTGAGTAAATGAATAATTATTATCTTTTAAATAATGTAACTATTATGTGTTAATCTGAAAAACTGGACAGTTTTATCCCAGTCATACAAAATAATGGGAACATAATCCTGAAAATTTTCATCCCAAATCGCTTTGGAAAATTACAGTTTTCAGCCCAGAACTCAGTATTACAATTTAGCATGTGTAATTTTAACAAAGGGCTTTGAACTCTCCAGGGCTGACACAAGGATTTGATTTCTTGTGCAACCCTAGAGAGAGCTTTATTAAGAGGAATTTCGTGAGTTGCTCGGTGCTAACAATACTGGAATCCAGAGACTGGCAGGAGGGCAGTAGTTGATTCTAACTGCAGTGCCAGAGAAGACTGTTTAAAGGAGGAAAGGCATTCCTCGAAGGCCAGGGAAAACTGAGACACAGCACAAACTAGGCAGACGGCCAGATGGGGGTGATGCCTTGCTTGGTAGATACGGGTTTTTTTTTTTATATCCAGCTGTGAAGAGGTGTCTCAAGAGCTGCTCTTTGAAGGACTTGCATAGCACCAAGGCTGCTGAAGGATTTCGCAGGAACACTGTTTCATGTGTCTTTCTGAGTTTATCTTCAGAGTAGAGTCCTTTCCTGAAGGTCCACAGATCACACTGAAGAGACAGGACACGGAGGACCCCGTGGGAGCCACATCTGGTAGGATTTCCAAGCCAGAATAAGCTGTCATTCTCAGACTGGCCACTGTTGGCATCTCTGCCATGAGGGGCTGGCAGCTTATAGGGGTGGCTAGACTGACTTTCTCCGGTTACCTGCTGGAATCATTGGAGCAATGGAAATGAGGGCATCTGGTCATGCTGGCAGTCCCTAAGCCCAGGGTTCTCAGGTTATTATAGTTCTGTGTACTTTCAGCAGGTTCATGTGGGATACGTGTTCCATGATAGACCCAACACTTGAGGAATTTACTTGCTCTTCACACTGACACCAACATTGTTCTTTCCATCCTTCCTCTGCACTCTCGTTGCTTTCTCCTTTTCTTTCCCTCCTTTTCTTCCACTTTGTTCATCATTGTCGATCTTAGACCTGACTTTAACCCTCATGTGTAAGAAATTCGCGTGTAATGTCTCTTGTTAATGTGAACATCAAACATTTAACACAGTGTGCTTGTGGTCTTGATTTGAGAATTTTCAACAGATGTTCTTTAAAGGATAGTTAGAATCTGTGTTTGAAATGGGGAAGGAAAGCTCACATCAGTGAACTTGGGAACTGTCATTGCTGAGTGCCTACCAGGTAGCAGGCAGTGGACTAAATTCTTTCCATAGCTGTTTCTTATGTCAGAACAAAACAGCAGTTTTAATCCTTGTCTTTAGAATGCTGTAAACAGATCAATAAACCACTTTCACTCTGGGTTTAATAACTAGAACCTGGAAATAGCACTGCTATGTCAAACGTTAGGTATTATTCATTGTAATAGATTTTTACTTATTTTGTGGGCTACACCATTTTCTCTTGTACCTAGTGATGCAAATGTATTTTGCCATAATGGCATGGGGCTGTAATATGAATTATTTTGCCCCCAATACCAGTGTCATAATGGATTTCCCTTGCATTTCTCCTTTGTATATATTTTTGCATTTCTCTGGTAATTGATTCCCCCTACTCACCTCGCTAGGTAGGGGTTTCATACTCCTTATAAAAATTAAACTTTTTTCCTTATAACTGGGATAAATTGGATTTACTATCTACTGAAGTGAAAATGATTCTAAAGCACTTGACCACTGATTGGGCGATGCCATAGGTGAAGTTAGCTGTATAGTTCCTCGTATTATATGACACTACACTGATCGTATTCCTGTCTCTTGCTATAGAATTGTTATAACGCAGTTGTCCTGTAGAGATGTTGGTCAGCCATAATATTTACAATAATGTATTTCAAAGGATTTAGTGAGCCAGGATCTGGCATTTCTGATGGTGTTTAAGCTTAGTATATACAGTTAAAGTGTTTTCTCCTTCTGTAAAGCTCACTGGTTTTTGAAGCAGCATGCGGGAATCAAGTGGGAGAAAGGATCAGAATTTGAAGACGTATTGAAGTACAGAGGAAGCCTTCACACGTTGAAACTGTGAAGGAGTCCATTTAATGGCAACTCCATGTTCCCACTCCATCATTTACTGTGAGCACTGGGGTTTTTTGGGTTTTTTTTAGAATTTATTTGGTTTTGTACTTCATTTTAAAAAACGTTTAGTGCTCAGTAATGAAAAATAAGGATTATTACAATTACTGATACAGAAATATCTTAAGATACATACCTGGTTTTCTAAACTGTAAGAACTTTTTTTGGGGGGTGGGTGGGTAATGTACTTTAAGTTGGAGAGATGATCTGGTCCCTGGGCACAGGTGTTAGAGTTATTCCATCACAATCTCTCCAAAAAACGTCCCTTTTTTTAATAACTACACCACAGCTTATAACACCTCTCCCTGCAACTATGCTGTCATCTTCGTCAGACCTCCAAGATATGTGTTCTTTGACTTCAGCTGCTGATAGGAATTTTCCTCATCACTGTTGATAAGCAGGGTAACCCTGATTTGGAAACTTCCCTACATCTGTAACATGGCGTTGCTGCCACAGAAGTTCTGTCGTCTTTGAACACCTCCCAACTTACGGCGCCTTTTTCAGAATTCCTTCTCTGAATTCACTTGACCTCATTTCCGCCACTTGTTCTTTGTTCTCATTCCAAGCCTAGTTTCCCTTAACCATCCTTTCCAAGCCCATCTCATCTTCTCCAACTTTAGCCTACAGCCAGTTGCAAGCCATTTTAGTCCTACTCTATCTGCGAAGTGCTACTGAATTCCTTGACTTCCAGACTTTTTTTCTGCAGTACCATTTGCCTACCTTGAGTCATCTCTACTGATTTCCACCAGATCTTTACTTCTATTTAAGAATCCTTTATTAATCTCAACTCTTTTTTATATTCCCCATAGAGCAGTACTTCTCAGCGTTGGCTGCATGTCAGAATCACCTGAAGGGCTTTGAAAATGCTCAGTGCCCTTGCTGCACCCAAGACCTCTGGGGTGGGGCCCAGGTACCTGGTATCCGGGTGTTTCCAATGTGCAGACAGGATTGAGAACCACTGCCATAGGGCTCTTCCAAAGAGTCTTTACATTAGTCAAGTTCTATCCTCTGATTCCTTCAGCTTTACTGGTTTTCACCTTATGAAAAATATAGGTAAAAATCTAAATATCAAGTTATAAAGGGTTACATTTCATGGAGAGGAATTGTTAAAGGCTTCTGGGAGTATGAAGGAGTGGATTTCAACTGGAAAGGCAAGGAACGCTTAAATAAGAAAATAACATTTGAAATGGAGCTACTGGATTGGGACAGAGGGCATGCTCATGGAGGGAACAGTGAATAACAGTGTTTTTTAAAGAAGTTTTGAGTGTCATGTAGAATTTTGGTTTAGGAAAATGAAGACCGGGAATTTTGCGGGTAGTTGCAATAATCCAGGAGTTGATAAGATGAAAATATGAACGAAAACAGTGACGGGTGAATTGGGTGAGATGAATAGAAGGTGGGTCATGTCCAGGGTAATGTTCTTTGATCTCATTTTCTGATAGGAATTTTCCACTTCATTTCTTACTGACCACAGTCACAGTGGTTTGAAAATTTGCCTGTATCTGTAGCTTTCATCTTCAGTTTAGCAACACATAGTGGATACAGAAGAGAAGGGTATGGGTCAGAAGGAGTTGAGAAAAAGAGTCAAGGATGACTCCTTGGTTTCTGACCTGGGCCAGTAGGAGGTGATGGTGTCATTCATTGAGGTAGAAAATACAGTTAGATGAAGCAAGTTTAGGGTGGAAGGG
Source organism: Neophocaena asiaeorientalis asiaeorientalis (assembly GCF_003031525.2). NCBI lineage: Eukaryota > Metazoa > Chordata > Mammalia > Artiodactyla > Phocoenidae > Neophocaena > Neophocaena asiaeorientalis. Next base: position 3,636,080 of record NW_020174561.1, read on the forward strand.
GAGTTCCAATTTTTAGTATGCTGAATTTGAGGAACCCAAAGAACTTATAGGTGCTGTTCATTACACAGCTGAAAGTATAAGTCTGTGCTAACTAAATGAGATACTTGGAACAGTATAGCAAAAGGCAGTACTTAGTTGTTGTAATTTATTAACAAGAATTCACATTAATTGTAATTTACTATTATGTGAAATTTAATGTTACTATTTTGGACCCGTATCTCCAATTACAAAGTTGTGTGACTTTTTCTCTCAAACGTGTAGCAGCCTGAGTGAAGCTGATGATTGTAAAGGTGGCAATGAGGTGGCTGTGAAAAATAACAGCTGCAGTATACCTGTTATATGCACTTAACAGCTGCAGTATACCTGTTATATGCACTTAACAGTAGAAAGCCACTTAGTCCTAATAGCAACTCTGAGGTAGATGTTATTAGTACCCCCATTCTTTAGATGAGGAAACTGAGACCCAGCCAGGCTAAGTAACTTGCCCAAAGTTAAACAGCCAGTATGTGGCAAAGCCTGTATTTGAACTTGGTCTGGTTCCACAGCTCCTGGTCTTAACCACTACACTGCAGGTAGCTTGGAAAGCTACTTTTTAAGTAAAGGAGAAAGTGTTCAGGTAAGTCTCATGTTGAGGGCTTCAAGGATGAGGCCTTGGAAGAAAAATCCCAGCTAGAGGTGTTGAAAGTGCTAGCAGCAGGATGGTTAAAGCAGTAACTCCTGAGATCTCAAAATAAATAATTAGGAAAGAGGAGTGTGGGCAGGGGAGGGTGTGGGTAGGGTGTGTCTGAGTGAGGGAAGAAGGACGGTCAAGCTCTAGGAAAGGATACTTCCATTTAGGAGGTACTGATTCTGGAATTGGTAATTCTCTTGTGTAAAAACTTCAGTCAGAGGGGTTCTATAGAGCCTTCCTTTCCTCTGAAGTTGGAAAGGGGCAAAAAGTAATTTTTATAATTCTCTTAATATAGCAGTTTGTTTTAAAAGTTCAGGCCTAGGAAGCACAGTTGCCTATTGAAAAGAACACCAAGCCTTTATGTCAGATGGCTTGCACATTCATATCCTTGCCCCAGGGCAGAGCATCTCGGAACAGTGGTCCTCAGACCGGCAGCATCAGCATCGCCTGGACTTGTTGGAACTGCACATTCTGAGACCCCACTGCAGACCTGTGGACTCAGGAACTCTGGAGGGCCCAAGAGTCTGTTTTAACAGGTCTTCTAGCTGATTCTGATGGATCTTCCAGTTTAAGAACCTCTTCTGTCGCAGAGGGTCACTTCATTTTCACAGAAGGATGCATCATACGGTTGTAATCAGAAATAGCGTAAATGAAAATAAGTGTGAATTTTAAAGCATGACGCAAATAATAGTTGCTGTTAAGTTTTCTAGAGACACATTTAGGCATATTTCAGGTATCCAGCTGCTCTGATTTATGCATGGCTTGTGCATTAATGCTTGTTCCTTTTCTCTCCCGGTTCTGGTTTCTCTGCCACCACTATCACATTGCCAAGGGAGTTGTGAGGAGATGAATAGATTTTAAATGGTTTATGAATTTCAAAGCACAAGGATAGAAAAAAACCTGAGAAGCAGAAACAGCTTAGGGCAATCCATGCACTGGACTGAGCAGTCCACGCTGGAAAAGGGTAGTGTTTAATACCACCTATTCGCTAAAGGTCTGAAAATAACTGAACATACTAAAATGGTGGGCTGTAGATGAAATTCAAAAAAAGAATCATGTAGGGGCTTCCCTGGTGGCGCAGTGGTTGAGAGTCCACCTGCTGATGCAGGGGACACGGGTTCGTGCCCCCGTCCGGGAAGATCCCACATGCTGCAGAGCGGCTGGGCTCGTGAGCCATGGCCGCTGAGCCTGCGCGTCTGGAGCCTGTGCTCCGCAACAGGAGAGGCCACAACAGTGAGAGGCCCGCGTACCGCAAAAAAAAAGAGAAAAAAAAAAAAAGTAAATTCCTCGGTTTGGATCCGTAAAACCAGCTTCACAAACACTGGAGGGAGACTCAGTTTACTATCTTTAACATTGTAGCTGAAAGTAAGTACAAGAGGAGGACCATCGAGCATCTAAGCAGGCCATCTTAAGGTGTGTGGCCTTTCCTACTGCATTAATAGCAGCGTTGCTTCTGTAACCAGAATTGCTGTCCTTTTCTTCACATTAATGGTGAGATTTTATTTATGTGGCAAATTCATTGATGAATCATTTCATGCATTCATTCATTAAATGTTGGTTTGCCCTGGAAATACAGGGGTGAATAAACCCAATGCCCTCATGGAGCTTACTTTCTACTTTCTAGTGGAAATAAATTATATTAAAAAAATTTAATTTATTGAATAGTTATAAGTGCTGTGTAGAAAAACAAAACAGGATGGGAACTTGTCAGAGGCAGAGTTGTAGTTTTAAATAGAGAAGGCTTTGTCAAGAAGATGAACAGCTGGACAAAGGCCTGAAAGGAGCGAGGGCCCTGTGCTAGAACACAGAGAAAACCTGGGGCATGTGTCAGGAGAGCCCTCACGTTGGTGAGGGCGCCCTGTCATCTGAGGAGTGTTTAACCTGGAAGGTTGAAGACAGTGTTAGGTGACTTGAACACCTGAAGAATGGCCTGGGGAGAATTTAGATTGTCTCTTCTCTTGCAGGGGTTACAAGTAGGTAAGAGAGTGACAGCTACAGGGAGAGTGTTGCCCCGTGGAAACAAAGACCTTTCAGGTAGTGGGTCCTGCCCATAGACAGGCCATTGCCTCCGAGTGCCAAGAGTTTCTCTTCTCTAGAGGAGTTTGGTGGTTTTGACGTCATTTTGATGGTAGTGGCAGCGGCGGTGGTGAGGGAATTCAGGCTCTGGAAGGGTGACTGGATTTATACCTTTGAAGTCTTGCACAATCCTGAAAATCACACGTGGAGATTAAAATCATTGTTATTCCACCCATAGTTGCCATCTGGTGGAAACACAAATAACTACAAGGTATCGTTCAACAGATATTTAGTGAGAGTCATTATAAGCCAGGGAAATGTAGTTCAAAAGGTTTGGGGTTTATTTTTCTCTGACTTAACAGAATGTTTGCTTTTAAGATTGATTTACTTTCCAGAAATTCTTTTTTCATTTTGGAACTTTGCTTGTAGGCTCTTGGCTTATCAGGAGCAAACCACTCGCAATCCTCAAGATTCATGTTTTACAAACCTTCCATCTGAAAGGACAGTAGCTCATTCTCTGGTATGCTGATAGTGTTGTGGAAAATATAATTTGGTTTTTAGAAATATCTGCTCCCAATTTCTGTGTCAACATTAGGACATCATCCATCTTCTCAAAAAAAAAAAGTTTGAGATGATGTATCTGCAGCCATGGACCTGTATTATTTTCAATCCATTGTGGATTATTTTGTAAAAACACAAGATCATGCATTTCACTAATTCTGAGATGTATAGTGAAAATAATTTGGACTGATGGAGGGGATGGATAGTTATGTGAAAGAAAAACTTGAGTAAAATGTTATTTGTGGAATCTAGGTTGAAGGTAAATGTCGGAACAGAAGAGATTGTTTGCTGTGGGTTTTAACTTGATGATTTCTTCACATTTGATAAAGGAATAGGATCAGTTAAGTCAGTGATTTTCAAACCACTACCAACTTTTTTCAGCTTTTCTGTATGTTTGGACATTTTCATAACAAAATACTGGTACAAAATCATGTATTGGGGTGTCATGGCAATGTCACATCACTGCAAGTTTCTACAGACATACTCTCTGTACTTGTCAGGGGACAGGTTACAATCCGTGGCATTGGTCCACGGATCACACTTCGCATAACTGATTAAAAGCTTATTTTACTGTATTATTTCATATAATACTCAAAAAAACTGTTGGAGAAAAGGGATATAATTCCTATTCCACCAGTGGCAAAACTGACCGAGAACAGTTGAGTCTCTCAGCTTGTGTCACACCTTGAACGCTCAGGTCTGATTTCCTTCCAGGTTTTGGTACATTCTTTCCTCGTCGAGAGGAGCAGTGCAGCAGACGTGAGGGTGAGGTGAACAGCATTACACAGCCGGGGTTGGAATATTGTAAAGGTGGAAACAGCACATTTTCTTCCATACAATAAAGATAAATGATTTTAGGGATTTACTGAACATTAGATAGTATAAGACTGTAAATGTAATATACATTTAAAAAATTTACTTTCTGTATCATAATGAGGGCAAACTGCGCCCCCCCAAACAAACAAACAAAAAACCTCTTCATAGAGTAGGCAGAACAAGGCAGCCCAACCCAGGAACTTGCAGAGTTTTCTAAAATTTTCTATAATACCATGAAACATCGAATGAAATAGGGGAAGGGTGAGGGGATTGATTAGGAGGGGGTGATGCCTTCTTTCACTTTATGTATGCATATAGAAATTGACTTCACAAATTTACATTCATCATGCTCCCTTTTCCACTGTGCACATGATCTTTTTTTCCCGTTAAGACTTTCAGTCTGTGCAGATTGGAAGCCCAGCTAGTGCTCAGTGATCGTGCTTCTCTGTTTAGATTTGTGCTTGGAGTGAGTGGTTTGGTAAATCCTTCAGTTTCTGGCTCTGTAGTTACAGGGTTAAGGAGAATTTGCCATCGGCTTAGGGAGATTGAGTTGGAAGATATCTATAAAAGAAGACTAAAGGGTCTGCTATTAGCTAATATTAGAAGAAAAAAACTTTATAAAAACCTTGTAATATTGATGATGGGAAGAGCATGTGTATTTTTTTTCCCAAAACAATGGTTTTATACTTCTCAAATCACATTTATGTTCATTTGGATGTAAACTCGCCTCAATTCCTACCCGCAGATAATGCGAGAAGCCTTTGGTAGTTTAGGGGGTTTAGGTTTGCTTTAAGGGCTTTAGAGTTGATATAAGGGATTTAGATAAGTTATAAGGCAGGGTCTTTTGTGAGCACCTGCTTCCTAGTTTACACATAAAGGTCTAGACATATCACAAAGGTCTAAACACATATCATATGTTTTTTTTTAAAGATTGCTATCAGTTTTAAGGTATGATTTCTTAACATTTGACAAGGGAATGGGATTGGTTAAATCTGGTTTATAAACCTTGGGAATTCATGGATTTAAAAAAAAAACACCAATGTCAAATATAGCCTCTTAGTTTTTTGCCGAGAAAGATCATTAACCACTACAACAAAAAAACTAACCCACAGTCTATTGTTAATAACATTGTATTACTTAGAAGTGACTTGTACATACGATTTCTACTGTTAAAATATGGAGGAAATTTAGCTTTATTAGAATTATTTTGTAATCTTTATGTTCATTTCTTTACATTGAATCAGTGAAAACCTCATCCCACACTGGTCAAAACTCTCCCCCCCCCCTTTCGGATTTAATAACTTTCCAAAATCCATTACGACTGTAAGAACCTCATTATTTTCTGTAAAATTTGAATATCCAATGATACCAGACCCTGCAGAAGCTTTAAAGGTGCAGTTCTAATGCAGTTCATAGTCTAAGCAGGGGAGAGATACAGTGATGCTGTACAGAATTTGCTTGCTTGAGGACAGGTATATTTCATACCTTCAGAGAGGATGGGAAGTGCTAAGAAGGCACAGGATGAAGACCTGGCATAAGCTGGGGAAGGTGTCACAAAGGAGCAGAGGATAACAGGAGTGCATTCGGCCTCCTCGTTCTCTTCATTCTGCCGGCTCCTTGCTCTATCCCACTCAGTTTAATGAGCCATAAGTTGATCAGTCACCACACTTGATTGCATGGTCTGGGCTTAGATTTTCACTCCTATACAATCTGGCTGTGTGACCTCGGACAAGTGTCTTTACCTCTCTGTGCTTTTGTGTCTTACCTTTAAAACAGATACTAACACCTACCTTATGTGTTTGAGGGTTAATATATATAAAGCCCCTAGAGTAAATTTTAGCTGTTTTCAAAATGCAGTCTTTATCATGTGACTCTCTGACAAATATTTGGGTGGCATTCCCTGCTCTGGGGATAAAGACCAGATACCTTTCCAAGGCTTATAAAGCCTGTCCCTTCTCTCCAATCTCTTCTCACACCACTATAGCCTCATTCCCTTCACTGAAGCCCGCCGAGACCAGCCGTGTCCCACCCTAGCCCATGGTCCCTTGGTCTCCCCTCGTTTTCCAACTGATTCCTCTTGGTCTTCATACCTCCACTGACCTCCTCAGATCGATGCAAAGTCTTGCTACAGACTCTTACGGTGCCAGAAATGCTCAGTAGTATACATCAAACTGCAGTCATTTTAGTTCGTGTAGTTTGTTTCTTCCACTCTAAGTTCTGTGAAGGCAGCAAACCCATGTCATTTTGCTCACCAGTAAATCCCCAGCACTGAGCACATTGCCCAGCAGGGAATATGTTTTGCTAAATATTTATGGAACAAGTGGATGAGGTACGGTAAGGAGGAGGAAGCTTGTAGAGAATGTCAAAGGCTAAACAAGCGGTTCCCTTTATTGGAAGAGAAAATATGTTCTCAGGAGCAGTGGAAGAGAAGGCTGGAAAGGTAGGTTGAGGGGGACTTGGGTGGGTGAAGAGACCGGCACAACAGGGTGCCAACAGGGAATATAAGCCATTGACTGGCTTTAGGCCTGCGAAGTGAACAATAGGAAATACTGGTATTTATGCCGGAAAACTGGGAATTATTTGATATCTAGTAAAATCAAATTCATTCTTACAAAAAAATCAATCATGAATTGATGGCACCTGAAAAACAGTTTAAGAAACTGTTTCTCCATGGGCCGCATAGATTATTCGAATCATTAGACAGTATTTTATTTGTCATTATTCAGGAGAAAAAGGCGTCTCTTTGAAGTGGGGCTCTTGTACTTTCTCGGCGTTTTCCTATCTGAACACACCTTGGTGGCCTTCCCAGGAACCATGTCATAGATGACCACAGTGATTTGGCAAGCAGATAATGTTTTTCTCATCGTATACAATCCTTTTGAGTCAAAGAAGCAATGCATGTTTCAGATCAAAAGCAATATGTGAACAATGAGTACTGTTGTAGAAAAGTGTATTTGAGGTTTTATTTGGACAGCTGAGCAGACTCACCCTTTGCAGACACAGCTGCTTGTTGCAGTCACCACATTTCAATTGTGTTATTAGTTCACCATGACTTTAAGCTCTTCAGTAACTTCTTTGGTCTCTAAGCTGAGCAGGTGAATGGGAAGGGTGGCAGTTGGTGGTTCTCAGAGGGCCCACGTACAAGTTAAAACCCAGTAAAATGTGGAGAAAGGTAGCATGTGTGGTGTATTATTTTTCTGATGTCCGGATGGTAACTCCCCACCCTCACCCTGCCACGCCAGGTGTGTGTTCAGTTGGTTGTATATTCAGTGGCCTTTTCACAGGGAGGTCACTGATGGGTAATTCCACATGTGTTGGCCAGCACCCAGCAAAATACATGGTGTGCAGGGGTGAACCCTTGGTAGGAGTGGGGTATGGTGGGGTGGAAGAGTGCGTAAGGAGAATAAAGAAATGTTGCTTCTGGGATTCAGTCTCTGTTCTCCCAATAACTTTGTGATCTTGGGCTAGTCACTTCTCAGCCTGACCACTTCATCTGTAAAAGAGAATGATAATGGAGAAAGGGACAGGGTGATGATGAGGATGAAAGGAGATAATATATGAAGAGCTCTAGGGAGACAGAATATCTGCTCATTGGTGGGTGTGTTGATATGCTAAGTTCCCGTGGCCGCTTCTGCACCAGGATGGCCCCCTGTTATGTGTTCTCCGGACAGAAGTTCACTGAGGATCCTGGGGCCTAGAGCAGAAAGCTGGCGTATGTGCACGCTCGGCTTGGAGAGCGGCATCTAGGACTAGCCTTTGCACATGGTCACACTTTACCCGCCTTTAACTTGCTAGCTGTTCTTATGAAAGGACACAGGGTTAAGACAGTTGGTATCTAATGAGACTAAATCCATCATGGTTACAGTTTCATAACTGATAACATCTGAAAAATTAAAAACTGTCATCTCTGCAAGAACAGCACAGATGGAGAATTAGACAGTATTACGTTTTTAGATAATAAACATCTTATTTTTCTCACAAAACTAGTTCTCTGGCATCACTCATCGTGCCTCCTTCCCTCTGAGATATCTTTTCCCTCTCCCGTTCATATGGGCAAGGTTCATGTCCTATACTTTCTTCTGTAAGCAAGTAACTGAAACTCAGTAAACCATACTGGTTAATTGTTTAAATTATGCAGTTGCATGGAGGGGGAGATACAGTGGTGAATGAAACAGTCTTTGGCTTCATGGAGCTTACTGTCTAGTGAGTAAAAAGTAAGATGGTAATAGAATTTGCAGTTAAGTATTACAGTTACAAAGTGACTTTAAAGGAAAAAGAAAGGGTGCTAGGATTGCATACAGACAACATAGGATATGGCCGATTCAAGGTGATTCGGGGAATCACTGAGGGTCAACTGAGCAGGGATCTGAATAGTTGCTAGGAGGTAAGTTGGTGGTGGTGAGATGGACAGTGTGAAGTTTTTGAAAGAAGGATGGTGGAGGGCGGGGCATGGAGATTGAGAGAGAGAGATTTGTGATGAAGCCAGAGTTATAGGTAGTTTGGAGCCAGTTGAAGTGTAGGGCCTCAGAGGCCTTGCTGATGACTTTTGGTGGAAAGTCAGCAAAGAATTTTTAAGCTGGAGAAGAATTTAAACGGCCAGGTTTAAAAAAAAACATAGATTGATACTAGTGAAGAGGATAAGTTGGGGAAGATGAGAGTAGAGTGGCTATCAGGGAAATTTCTAAGGCAGGAAGACCACTTAAGAGGCTGTTGTTCTTAGCCAGCTGAGTCACAGTGAGGGGCAGGAACAGCTTCTGTGGGGTGTGAAGAAGTGTGGAAGGATTTCAGAGGAATTCCAGGGTGAGCAGGACCAGCAAGGTCTAGGGACAAGTTGTATGTTGGGAAATAAACATGGAGGAGATGGTGGAGTTGAGAATGGTTTCCAGGTCTCTCCAGGAGGGAAATAGGTATTGATACTCATTGAAGCAGGTAAGCAGGAGGTCGAGCAAATAATGGGAGGAGTCATGAATCCCGTTTGAAATTTGTTAAGTTTAGGGTGTCAGTGGGACGTGTCAGAGCTGATGGGTGGTATTGGAGATGCAAGTCTGAAGCTGAAGTGAGATTAGGAGGGGTTGGTGGATCACCCTTTGTGATGGTGTTGGGATTGGGAGCACGTGCAAAGTGGAGCCCCTCAGACCTAACGATGGTTGGGATGGAACCTTAGCGAGGACACAGGGAGGAACAGCCTTCTGATGATGGTAGCCCTTCCTTTCTCCTCCACATCTAGGGCCAGGAGGGCTGTTCCTCATTCCTGCTTTCAGATTATTGCTCTTCCTCCCTCAGGCGAAATCTCTTTTGCCTTCTGGAGTGCATTCCTGTTCACTGTTACCACTTATTACACTTCCAGTTTTTCGGTGTTTATCCATCTCCTGGTTCCTCTCCCATGGGCATCCATATTTTAGGAAGCCTGTGATCCAGGTGCCTGTCTAAATTCTCTTCTTTAGCCTGAGAGGATTCAGTGTCTATAGATAGTCATCACTTTTTTCAACAAACCTTTATTGATCCCTTACTATAGACAGGCACTGTGTTAGGCACTGGGTTCACTAGAAAACAAGACAAAGTCACTGCTCTGGTGGCTCTTGTATTTTGGGGAGACAGACCTACAGTAAATACATATCTGGTAGTGCTGTGTGCTAAAAAGAAAAACAGCAAGATAAAAGGGTGTGATGGGGCTTCGCTGGTGGCGCAGTGGTTGGGAGTCCGCCTGCCGATGCAGGGGACACGGGTTCGTGCTCTGGTCCAGGAAGATCCCACATGCCGCGGAGCGGCAGGGCCCGTGAGCGATGGCTGCTGAGCCTGCGTGTCCGGAGCCTGTGCTCCGCAACGGGAGAGGCCACAACAGTGAGAGGCCCGCGTACTGCAAAAAAAAAAAAAAAAAAAAAAAAAAAAGGGGGTGTGATGATGAATAGGGGGAAGGGGTGGGGCTGGTACTGACACCCATGTGAAGTAAGAACGTAAACCATGTGGATATATGACATGAATGATAGAATACAGTGTAAACCATGTACTATCTATCGCTGTGTAACAATTTATCCCAAAACATAGCAGTTTGAAACAGTAAATGCATGTTATCTCACATGCATTTCTCAGGATTAGGAATCTGAGAGAGGCTTGGCTGGATGTTTCTGCTCCGGGTCTCTCGTGAAGTTGCAATCAAGCTGTCTGCTGAGATCACACTCGTGGCTCAGTCAGTCATGAATTTGCTTTCCAGTCCACTCCCCGTGGTTCTGGGTGAAATGCCCACGGTCACGAGACCCCTCCACAAGACCACCAGAGACAAGAGTCAAAGCCAAACGGCAAGGGTCATTTATTGCAGGTTCGAACCTGGACCTCCGCGCACTCGTTGCCGGTGACGCTAAGAGGTCCCGATGGAGTTTAGTACAGCTCTTTTATAGACAGGTACAAACAAGCTCGGGACCTTCAGGGGTGGGGGGTACTGATTGGCTAACTTTTAAACAAAGACATTAGTCACTGGTTAACTTTTAAACAAAGACACTAGTCACCGTCTGATTGGTTGGATGGTTGCAAAAGGGGGTTCAGCAAGCATAGTTACAGAAGCGAGAGCGGCTGGGTAAGTTTCGGTTTCCTGAGGCTTTGTTTTTTAATTAGGAATACTTAAGATGGGGCCATAGTTACAAGCAGTACAAACAGGAAGATCGATGCATTCCTAGCAGCACTACGGCCTAATGGCAGGGCATCAATTCAGTCCTATTTCTACCAAAGTAGAACATAGCCCTTCATGGGCTGACCTCGGTTCATTGAGGGCTGTTAGACGAGGGCTTCAGTACCTCGCGTCAGAGCAGCTTGCACCCCCCGGGCATGTGATGGGAGAGTGCACTGCAGGCTTCCACAGACTAATCTCAGAAGTGACGTACCATCACTATTTTCTGTAATCCGTACCATAAGCTGCCTCTCTTTCCTGACTTGTCTCCCTCGTTGCCTACATGTCGTTTCCCAATTCAGCTTTTTGCCTTCCTCTCATTTCCCTTTTCATCCAAGCTTTCTAGAAGAACAGTTCATATTGGGTTGGCCGTTTATTTGGGTTTTTCCATAAGACGTTACAGAACATCTTATGCAACGTCTTATGGAAAAACCCAAACGAACTTTTTGGCTAACCCAATATTTGCCGTCTTAACTTTATTACAACTTGTCCTTTTCTCCTTCCGCAGATCAGTTCCTACTCTTTACCACTCTACTATCTTCTCTGCCAAAGGTGACCAGATGGTGGTAGAGACAATCAAATTTCTGCTGATTTCCCTTGTGGTACTTGATTCTCTTTCTCTCAGGACTGTCTCCCCTCTTGATTGCTAATGTGTCATATTTTTCCTTCTGCTTCTGATGCTACCAGCCTCCCCTGGATCCAGTTCTTCTGCCAGCTTTGTAAATATAGGTATTTCATGGAGTTTTGTTCCTCACTCTGTTTTTACTATACTTGGTCTTCAAAGCTGACCTCTACCAAAACTAAACCAGTAATCCAGGACCATGCCCCCCATATACCCACCACCATTTACAAGCAACACACACACGCGCGCGTGCGCACGTCATTCCACCTGTGTTCTTTAATTATTTTTAGCTAGTGGAATCCAGACACCCCAGTAAAAACTGTGAATCATATTTTCCCTGCCTTTACACATCCTGTAACTCAGCAGGATATGTTGATTGTCGCCCAGCTGTCTCTCCTCTGCCTCTCTCTCTTTAGCCCATGAATTGCCCTAGATGAGGCCCTTACTGCTTTTCACCTGGTCTCCAGATAACTGATCCCAATCTCTGTTCTGGTCAGTCATCATCTACCCTTGACGCCGCCACCAGTTACTTGTCTAAATCATGCTTCTTAGTATTTCAGCACCGAGGTTACCTAGCCATCATCGACTCCTGATCCACCGGCAGAGCTCAGATTCCTTGATGGCACACACTGCATTTGGCCACCTGGTCTCTGTTGATTGGCACAGCTTGTGTTCCATTCACCCTTATATTTGATGCTCCTGAAGTATAAAAATTCTTATGTTTCCTTCAAAAGGTCATGCGATTTTATGCTTCTTGCTTTTTACCTCTTTTATTTTCCTGAAACGTATTTTCTTCTCCCTTTTCCCCTTACTCACCCCACAGGTCATTCAAATCATGGGTCCTTTGTCCTGTTCCCCTCTCCTCCCTAACCTTGCCCGCCAGATAACAGAGTTAGTAACTTCCTTTTCTTTCCCCCCACCTTTGCATAGGTCTCTATGATTACTCCCGCCCTCTGTTTTACTGTGTATCCTGTCTCTCTCAGGTGGTGTGAGCTGTTTGAGGGCAGGGTCTTTGGCTCATTTGTCTTTATGTCCCCAACACTTAGCAGAATGCCTGACATGTTGTTACCACTTAGTGAATGTTGATTAAATAACATGCAATTGGACTGAGTTAGTATGGCTTTAGGTATGGTTTTACAGAGGAAATTAAGACTCCAAAAACCTAAGTTCATCAGCGCCCTTGCTTCAAAAACACTGTTTGGTTACTTGGTAGAATTTAGCACTGACAGAAGAGGTTGAAAAAAATGAAATGCCTCCTAACTTAGAGTATTAGATATCAAGCAGTTAAAAGGTTTTCTGAAGCCAATTGTAAGGCATTTATGTTGTGCTTTAAAAACATCTTGCCTTTCCAGCTTTATACAATTACCAAATTTTTAAAAGTTGTTTCAATTTCAAATATTTTCTCTTAGATATAGTGTCCCATGCAGCATTTCAGTATTTCTGTATCACGGTGCAATCTGGAGACAGAAACCACACGATAATCGATCAGGGAAAATTTATTATAAACAATGAGGGGTTGGCTACGATGGGCAACTAAAGAATATAGGAGTAGCAGATACAGGGAGCAGAGCACCCAAGGAAGGAGCAAATCTGAAAAGCGTGGGATCCAGACCTCACCGGAGAAGACGTGGCGTATCCTGCCAGATGGCAGACAAGTTCACTGCAGTGCCGCACCGGCAGGATTCACGGGAGCCTGCCTTCTGCAGTGCTGCACTGCAGAACTGCCCGGGAATCTGCCAGTGTGGGTGCGCCCTGCGAAGCCATCCTTGGGGTCTGCAGAGACGCTGCCCCGGGGGTGGGTGCCACGTGCCTCCAGGTATAAGAAGAGAACCGGGAACCAGGGCCCTTCCTCCTCCAGTGTCCCTCCAGCACCCTCTAAAACTGTACCAGTGGCAAGGCCACAGGAAGACAGCCCTGGAAAGCAGTGGACTGACAACTGGCGCAGTCCGCCCTCTCTGACTCCTGAGCCTCCGTACGTTCCCATTTAACAAGATACAGCTGTAACAGAAATTAGAAAAATTATGTCCGTATAACATTTATCTTGAAGCCTAGTGCCCAACGAGAGTAGTGCAATTAGATGAGGATGAGAAAGAAGATGGAGAGACCCCTATGTGTTTAGAGGTAGTTAAATGGCATTTTTAGATAAAATATTAAATATCTAAATTTTATTTTCCTTCATCTAAATAAATTAAAGACACTATTCTTATACTTGGGGCTTAAGAATTAGTTTTGGCTTAGAAACATAAAAAATAAGAGTCTTTTTGACTGTAATTGAGCCACAGCTAGTAAAAAGAGAGGAAGCGCTGTGTCTATGTCACGCATGTTTGCCTAGTGTAAAATTCACCACTCCTAATTCAGTACGTTAGTTAACCAAAATATTCAAGAGTCAGGAATCCCCTCTGGCCATTGAGCAAAGATAGGAAACAATATTTTGTATGCATGGTCTGAAAAGAGGAGAAATTAAGTGGGGAGAAGGTTTGGGACCTGGTAGCTGAGATGCCAGTCGCTGGGACAAATGAAGCTGCTTTGCACAGACCACACATGCTGTTTGCCCACGTGCAGACGGACATGATAGTAGCATTAGAGCAAGTAGTGGGGTCATAATTTGGGAGTACCTCAGTATCATGAGTCAGTTCTTAGGGAAAAGACTGACATGAATTTTTGTTCCATAAGCCTTAACAACGGATATAACTCATGGGGGCTGCATTAAATAGTCCTACGGTTTCTTTGCAAGGAGTTTTTGTTATTATAGGAAGAAAACAGGAATAAAATCAGTCTCATATGACCCCTAGAGGCTTCTTAGGAATATTGATGACAGAATCGATGTTTCATGAATCTTGGCCAATACTTGTCTGTGACTTAGAAGAAAGGAGAGATTCGAGGCCAAGTCTGATGTCCCTTGCACAGTATGACCTTATTACTTATTACCCACCTCTTCCTACCCATTTCAAAACTGTCTCTCTCCCTGGTTGTCATTGTTTGTGCTTTATTTCTTACTTGATACTAGCGGACAGCTAAAAGTTTTAGAGTTTGCTTTTTTATCATCGATTTTTCCCAGCTACGAGAAGTGTGTGAGAAGTTGGGGAGGTAGTGAAGTCAGTGGTGGGGACAGGTGTACCCTCCAGCTGTGGAGTAGTTTTGATTAACAGTTATATCCGGAGGGTATTGACTTGGATACTAGACTTACCACACTATTGGCCTTCAGATTTTCAGACAATAAGGGACCTTCCCCTTGCTGAAGAACTAACCAGAGCTCCCAAGTACACATAGGGAAGTTGGGTTCATATCTCCAATTACCTTTTCAGTCGACTCTTAAGGGTTTCAGTTGTAGAGATCCCCGTGACCTTCAGGTGGGGAGCGTGTAGGTCAAGGTTGGGTCATACAAGTTCCTCAAGACTCATTATTTTCTCTCTTAAACATTTCAAAATTTTAAGAGAGATGATTTGGAGCCTCCATTTTGTCATTAGTTAGTGCATATTATGAAACATTTGAACCGTTGTGAATGTTTGGTGTCATAACTCTTGGATTGCTAAAAGCAGTTGGTGTTAGTGTCCACGCCTAATTGTAAGTGGGTTTTTGTTTTCTTTTGTTGTTTTGTTTTCAGGTTTTTCTGAAGAGTGATCGAGTGGCCAGAATGGTTCAGAGTGGAGGATGTTCTGCTAATGACTTCAGAGAGGTGTTTAAGAAAAACATAGAAAAACGTGTGCGGAGTTTGCCGGAAATTGATGGCTTGAGCAAAGAGACAGTGCTGAGCTCCTGGATAGCCAAATATGATGCCATTTACAGGGGTGAAGAGGACTTGTGTAAACAGCAAAACAGAATGGCCCTGAGCGCTGTTTCTGAACTTATTCTGAGCAAGGAACAACTCTATGAAATGTTTCAGCAGATTTTGGGAATTAAAAAACTAGAACACCAACTTCTTTATAATGCATGTCAGGTAAGTGATCATGATATTTCCTATTCCCCTGACTCACAGAATGAACACCAAGTCTTTACAAGCCTATGAAGATGTACTTTACTCTCTCTAATCACTTTGTTTGAAAAGGTGAGTGAAATTGAATTTTAATATGTCAAATAATGACATTTGGAAGAAGCTTTGAAAGAATTATTTGATAGGAGAAGAATATCTGTGCATTTTATTCAGTAAGTAATTGTTCCATGTGCCCTATTTTAGGACATCAGATTTATACATATTGGGTATGTATATGTGTATGGGGCATGCCTTGAGTAGTAAAGTGAAAATCGTCTGTTGTCTGAAGAAGCTTGGCACTTTATAATAAACAGGTATTCCTCACTGCAGAATAATTTTTCATAAAGGTATGATACTCATCTTCAGAGTTTTATGGAAGTGACTGAAATTTCAAAAATTTTTTCTTTAACCCAGCCAGATAGAAATGAATTCAAGAAGATTGCTAAACTACATAATTTAGAGGTGACAGAGTAAATAATATATTTTCTCTTCAGTTATTTTAATCATACATATGAAAAACTAAATAAAATATCATGTTTGTTCTACGTCTTTCATCTTTAGATCCTATGATTTGTTTAAATGTATTCCTCCCTTAGTTGTATTTTGTTTGCTTATTTTAGAGCTATAAATTATTTAACTGTGCCCTAATATACAATTTAAATTGCCAAAATTCTGGCATTTTAAAATTCCTGTGTTCATTAAGAGTCACACTTCTATAATGTACATATGTTTACATTTATTTTAAATCTTTTTGCAAATCTACTTCTCAATCTCTGTATTCTATGTGTATCATTTACTTTGCATTACTAATTTGTGAATCATTTCCAATGAATAAATTAGCAGAGTTAATTAATGGAAAAGCAATGTGGAACCTTAACCCTGTGAACAATTCATGCTTTCACTATAATTGATTTTACTGCATTATTAAACCAGGTGGTGGTTTTGATAGTATTGGAGGATGACTGTACAGCCGAAATCTTGCATTGTAAAAGAAACACAACTGGGACTTTCTGTTTTTAATGGAGCAGTAGCTCACTTGTATAGTTAAATATTGATGAACAAAATTTATTAGTAAAATTCAGATTCAGACATTGAGTAAATGTTTACCGAGTATTCAAGCCAAAAACTTTGCTAGGTGTTGGGGAAACCAACCTTAACTAAATAAAATATTTGTTCTCTATGTGCTGAAGTCTTAATAGAGCAGGTAGACCTCTAAAATAAATTATTACAAATGCAGTAGAATTTATCCTGAATGTTACAGGGTCATAACATAAATTCCTGTGGACCTACGAGTTTATGTTTATTTACTCAAGATGTACTAAAATTAATCTTCTGTTTACTTTTAAAGATCACTTCTACAGCAAGGGTTTTGACCTCCTGGTTTCTGTCCTCTGTGATTTGGAACATATTGGGTTGGCCAAAAGGTTCATTCGATGTTTTCTGTCAGATGGCTCTAGTAGTGCTTAGTTGTCTTTAACTTCATTCCAAACAGTTTTGTTAGATTGTATTATGACAGCTGTCATAGCAGCATGCATTTTAAAAAAAGTATCAAAATTGGTGAATTTTTGTGTAGCCATTTTAATATTGAAGATGGAAGAAAAAAAGCACATTTTCGGCATATTATGCTTTATTATTTCAAGAAAGGTAAAAAAGCAACTAAAATGCAAAAAAAGATTTGTGCAGCGTATGGAGAAGGTGCTGTGACTGATAGAACGTTTCAAAAGTTTCGTGCTGGAGATTTCTCACTGGACGTTGCTCCACGGTCGGGTAGATCAGTTGGAGTTGATAGCGATCAAATCAAGGCATTAATTGAGAACAATGTTATACCACACGGAGATAGCCGACATTCTCAAAATTTCCAAATCAAGCGTTGAAAATCATTTACACCTGCTTGGTTATGTTCATCGCTTTGATGTTTGGGTTCCACATAAGGGAAAGAAACCTTCTTGACCATATTCCCACATGCGAATCTCTACTTAAACGTAACAAAAACTTTTTGTTTTTAAAACAAATTGTGATGGGTGATGAAAAGTGGATACTGTACAACAATGTGGAATGGAAGAGATCGTGGGGCAAGCGAAGTGAACCACCACCAACCACACCAAAGGCCGGTCTTCATCCAAAGAAGGTGATGTTGTGTATATGGTGGGATTGGAAGGGAGTTCTCTATTATGAGCTCCTTCCAGAAAACCAAACGATTAATTCCCGACAAGTACTGCTCCCAGTTAGAGCAACTGAAAGCGGCACTTGACGAAAAGCATCCGGCATTAGTCAACAGAAAACACATAATCTTCCATCAGGATAATGCAAGACTGCATGTTTCTTTGACGACCAGGCAGAAACTGTTACAGCTTGGCTGGGAAGTTCTTTTTTTTTTTTTTTAGATTTTTTTTTTTTTGATCTGGACCATTTTTAAAGTCTTTATTGAATTTGTTACAATATTACTTCTATTTTCTGTTTTGTTTTTTTGGCTTCAAGGCATGTGAGATCTTAGCTCCTCGCCCAGGAATCGAACCCACACCCTCTGCACTGGAAGGTGGAGTCTTTAACCACTGGACCACCAGGGAAGTCCCTTGGCTGGGATGTTCTGATTCATCCGCCGTATTCACCAGACATTGTGCCTTTGGAGTTCCATTTATTTCGGTCTTTACGGGATTCTCTTAATGGAAAAAATTTCGATTCCCTGGAAGACTGGAAAAGGCATCTGGTACAGTTCTTTGCTCAAAAAGATAAAAGGTTTTGGGAAGATAGAATTATGAAGTTGCCTGAAAAATGGCAGAAGGTAGTGGAACAAAAACAGTGAATATGTTGTTCAATAAAGTTCTTGGTGAAAATGAAAAACATATCTTTTATTTTTACTTAAAAACCGAAAGAACCTTTTGGCCAACCCAATACTTCTAGTTCAAATCTCTATCTGTAATAATGGATTTATTTTTACCTTCAGTTCTATCAGTATTTGCCTCATGTATCTTGATGCTTTGTTAGGTTCATACACATTTAGCATTGTCATGTCTTTTTGTGAAATTAACCCCTCATATAAAGTCCCTCTCTGTCCCTAATAATCTTTTTTTCTTTTTTGTCTACTTTGTCTCAAACTAATATGGCTACTTCAGCTTTCTTTTGATTATGGTTACCAGGGTGTATCTTTCTCCATCTGTTTCTTTTTAACCTGTCTGATTCTTTGTTTAAAGTGGGTTTCTTGTAGACAGCTGCATATTACCTCTGGTTTTTGTTTTTAATCCAGTCTGACAATTTCTGTCTTTTAATGGGTGTGTTTAGACCATTTGTATATAAAGTGATGTAGTTGGATCACATTCTGCAGTCTTTTTAAGTGTTGACTCTTCTTTGCATTTGTTCTTTGTCTCCCCTCCTTTTTCTGCCTTCTTTAATTTTAATTGAACACTTATATGATTCCATTTTATATTCTGTTTTGATGCACTACTCATCTTTTTTAAAAAGTGTGTTTAGTAGTTGCCCTAGGGCTTACAATATGTATTTTAAAATAATCTAAGCTTACCTTCAAATGACACTATAAGGCTTCAAGTGTCGTACAGCTCTCCCATAATAGAGAATTCTCAATTCCTCCCTCCCATCCCTTGTGAAATTTCTGTCATTCATTTCACTTATAATATGCTCTGTTTCACTTATTTCACTTATTTATGCTCTTTTCACTTATAATATGCTCTGTTCACCAAACATATCGTTACTACTCTTGCTTTAAACAGATAATTTTTAGATAAATTAATAAGAAAAGTAAAAGATATATATGTGTGTGTGTGTATATGTATATATAATTTCACCTTCATTTATTCCTTCTCTGACACTTTTCTTTCTTCATGTAGATCCAAGTTTCTGACCTACATCATTTTCCTTATCTGAAAAACTTCTTTGAACATTTTTTGAAAGGCAGGACTACTGATAATGAACTCCCCCAGTTATTGTATATCTGATAAAGTCTCTGTTTCTTCTTTATCTTTAAAGGATAATTTCATTAGATGTAGAGTTAGCTTTTTTTCTCTTTTAACATATTCTAAAGATTTCACTCCCTTTTCTTGCTTGTGTGGCTTCTGATGAGTAGTCCGATCAAGCTCTTATCCTCGATTCTCTGTAAGGTGTTTTGTTTGTTTTTTTGTCATCTGGCTTCCTTTAATAATTTCTCCTTGGCTTAGTTTTCTGCAGTTCAAATATGATATGCCTGGGTATGAGTTTTTTGATATTTCTCCTGCTCGGTATTTTCTGAGCCTCCTGAATTTAGGGGTTGGTGTGTGTCATTACGTTTGGAAAATTCTCAGCCATTATTAATTCAAACGTTCCTTATATCCTGTTCTCACCTTCTCCTGCCAGTATTTTAGTTATATTTGTTATGTCTACTTATGTTACTCATCACAGTTCCGGGATGTTCTTTTTATTTTTTTTGTTTGCTTTTTAGTTCTCTTTCTCTTTGCATTTCAGAGAGGGAAGTTTCGGCTGACCTTCAAGTGTCCTGATTCTTTGCTCAGAATCAGCAAGTCTGCTGATAAGCCCGTCGAAGGCATTGTTCCCGTCTGTTAGTGTTTTTGATTTCTAGCATTTCCTTTGATTCTTTCTTAGCGTTTCCACCTCCCTGCTTATATTATCCATCTGTTCTTGCCTGTTTTCAACTTTTTCCATTACAGCCCTTAATATATTATTAACGGTTACTTAAATTCCTTGTTAGTTAACTACATCCATGTGACAACTTAATCTGGTTTGGATGCATGATTTGTCTCCACAGACTGTGTTCCTTTTTCTTTTTTTGCCTTTTGGCATGCTTTGTGACTTTTTGTTGAGAGCCAGGCATGTTGTATCAGGTAAGAGAAACTGTGGTATATTCGCCTTTAGTGTGAGGATTTATGTTAATCTGACTGGGAGGTTGGCTGTGTTTAATGTTTGTTGTAGCCACAGGCGCAAGAAGCTTCACATTCTTCTAGTGTCCTTGTCTTTTTCTCCTGCCTTGACTCTGGGCTTCCCTAAGTATTCCTCTTCAGAGAGTCTGTATCTGCGGCTCTTTAACTGTGATCAGCTGTTCTTCTGGAGCAATGCTGGTGTTGTGGTAGGGTGCTGGGCTGTAACTTGCACAAGTGTTTCTTGTTGTTGTTTTTTTTGTTTGTTTTTGTTTTTGCAGTACGCGGGCCTCTCACTGTTGTGGCTTCTCCCATTGCGGAGCGCAGGCTCAACGGCCACGGCTCACGGGCCCAGCCGCTCTGCGGCATGTGGGATCTTCCTGGACCGGGGCACGAACCCGCGTCCCCTGCATCGGCAGGCGGACTCTGAACCACTGCGCCACCAGGGAAGCCTTGCACAAGTGTTTCTAACCTTTGTCCCCGAGTATTGTTTTCCTCCCCACCCACACCCCTTATTTCCTTCCCTGGCTAAAGCATCCCCCATTTGTTTCCTTGAAGTCTTGTCTCCTGTTCATGCTGGGTTTTTTCTTATTATTTTTTTTTTTTCAAATAGACAAGACAGAAAGGCCGCAAAGGACTGCAGAGGGCAGCCTTCTCCTCCTCCAGCTAGAATAAGTTTTCAGCGTTTTCTTCTAACAAAGTCCTTTCCCCTTTGTTAGGGAAAAGAATCTGGGCGGTATAACAGTGGCTCTTCTCCCCCTCTTCCTGCCAGGTTCCCAAGGGGAACCTTCTTGGATCCTTACCATGAGAACTTGGTGGGGTCACTGGAAGAAAGCCCAGGAAAGTGCAGAAGCCCCTTTATGATTACAACCCCAGGAGTTTCTCACTCTCTGCACTCAGCTTCCAGTAGTTTGTCCGAATTACTAGTCAAATAAGTGGTTCTATATTTCTGGTACCCACTGACTTCTGCTTTAAATGTAGTATCTCTCTGTTTTTCCTGTGTCTCCAGATATTGGGTTAGTGGTTTGCCCTGAAAGCTCAGTTCTCTTGATAAGGGAAGAAAAGTCATTGATTTTCAGCTTGTCCAGCTGTTTATTGTAAAGACAGGAGGCATGACTTCTCCTAAGCTCTTTACATGTCTGAGCTGAAACTAGAGTTCTCTTCAGCTCTGAGATTTGAAAGAAAAGCTTAAAGATTTTTTAATTAACTTAAAGAAATTACAGAAATACTCATAAGTAAGGGAAGAGCTTTCCTTTGGAATAAGAATCATTTTACAGAAATTAAGAAAATGGATTGTTGAGAAAAACAGCTGAGGTTCTTCTTTTCCCCTCAAGGACCTGTCTATCTTGTTTGTTCTTTTGTTGTCTTTCAACAGAGTTTAAAAAAGAAAAGGCTATAGAAATCACAGAAGATAGCCTGCCCTTTATAGGGAAGGAATGGTGTGAGGAGAGGAATTAGTAGAGCAGGGCTCGGGGAAGCAGCTTGGTCTAAAGCTAGCCAAGCTGCGGGTACCTGGCTCCAGGTACATGTTGGTGGAATTTACTCCACTTTCCCTGTGTCTCAGGAAAGGCTTTGAGGCTCTTGCTAACTGTAAAATTCTTGCTTCTGTATTTATTTACCCTGTCTGGTCCCTTGTTCTTGCCAACAGTGTTCTCCTAGGAAATCTCAAAGATGTTTTGTTGCTTCAGGATCCGAAGCTCAGGATAGGAAGCTGCTCTGCTGAGATGTGCAGGTTGGCAACGGCCAGACAGCTCTTGGGGACTCAGAAAGGAAAGGACGTGAATGAGGAGGGATCAGTGCCAGGGCTGCCACCTGAAGCTGACAGAAGCCTCACGTGGTTTTGTAGCCCTTGTCCCAGAGCTGTAGGTTTAGCATCCATAATGGAAAAACAGGAAGCTGTCTTCTGAAGAAGCATAGGTGTTGATATTGCTTCCGGTCAGAGCCAAGAACTTATTAATTTCAAAATTAAGGCATTGAAGAGTTTCCTCTAGGAAACTCTTAAAAGCACTAATTTAGAAGATAGCATGTGTAACAATTAAGTTATGAAACCAGGGATAATTGAAAGAAAAATTATTTACATGTTATCAGAAAAACATAAGAACAACCCACATATGTCATGGATTAGTTCTTGTGCTACTGAAACTGCCTGTCAGATTTTGGATTCTTTGCCTTGAGAATATTGTGTTTGCATTGGTACACATTCATAGAACAAAACACTAAGAAAAGAAGATGATGAAAAGAGCGCAAACTGTAATTCTACAATGAGTAACATAACAATACCAGAATCTGAAATTGTTAGCCATCATTTACTTGAATCAGGATGTTAACGGGGTGAAAGAAGCCCAGTCTGTCAGTAAAGACTTTAATTTCAGAATAACTTGAAGGAAATGCTGTGAATTGCAAATAAATACAGTCATACTTTTAGAGAAATGAAGTTAGTTGATATTAAAGCTATGTGTTTTATAGTCTTAAAAATAATTTTGATTTCACATATTTTTGAATTAAAATATTGTTACTTAAGTGGTACCAGTAATGAATCAGCTTTCCTTGAACAGAAATGAAACGTCTTTTAAAGATTATTTTAAAATACGACAAAGTGTGCTACACTGTGTTTAAATCAGTTCGTGAACCCATTCTCTGTAATCATGTAGAGAATACAGATGGTAACATGGAAAGGAGATCTAGTTATTTGCTAGCTTTAATTTTTGTCAAAGGAAGCACTCTTGTAAATGCCACAGTGGCGTGGTAAGTCCCTGGCTCTACCTTCTTGAGGTTGAGGAGAATGCAGTATTGGGGAGAATTGTGTAATCTTCAGGTGTGTCATGAAGAGGGTTACCAGGATGAGAAGATGCTAAATATTCTGTGTGGGGGGCGAGGGGTGAGCATGTGCTGGTGCGGAGATGTGAAGCAGCCCCTGGCGTCTGGGGGGACCTGCTAGCATAAGGAGGGCTGGGTTGGGGCTGTGGTTTGAGGTGACATTAGCACGTGTGGGTGTGGCTCTTGTAGATTGCAGAGACACGGCAGTCCTAAGTGACCAGAGTCTGAGTAGTGGAATACATAGTGCCATATACACTGTCATTCTCCTCCTTTTACCTTTTCAGAGGATTAATTAACTGAATTTTACAGCCATCTAGATCCTGATCTTTTCTGCCGAAAGCAATCTTCATTAACTTTTCATAATCTCCTTCCATTAACTGAAGAAAGTTTCACCCATGTTTACCCAAGAGTCAAAGCAAGGTTACCTGGAACCTTCCTCTCTAAATAGCGCTCCCACCTGCCCTCACCAAATTCCTTATATTCTGAAGACTGTAAGAACTGTGTTAAGTAATATTACAGAACTGGTTGTGTGTTTGTAAGGAATAAGCAGGAATATTTATGAATGGTTAAAAAGTATAGTGTTCAGGTTTATGATTCCCTTCCCCTAGAAATCTCAAGCTTTGGAGATTAAGCACTTGAGGTCTAGGAATTTAAAAAAAATCAACAGAGGCAATTGCTGTGCTTCCTGCCCCTCTCACTGTGAAAGTCTTCCCCCGGAAGTGCAGGAACCGTGAGGCGTTCTGTTCTGAAGACCCCCTTTCACGGTGTGTAAAGGGAAAATAGGGAGAGATGTGTGAATCGCTCAGAGGAAATTGGTATCTGCCTTTCACTGCCGTCATCTTTTTTCTCAGCTAGTATCATGTGATTGATAATACATTTTAACATAATTTGTCTACTTTGGCAGAAATATAAAAGCACATTCTACAGAGACAATTACATTTGATAACAAAAATCACTTGCAAATCAGGAAAATAAAGCTGAGGAAATGATTGTTAGCAAGGTATATCTTTCCTGTGTGTGTAATTTTTAATCTCCAAATGTCTGAGGAAAATATTCATGTGAATGTCATTAAATAGCAATTGTTATGTTTTAGGAAACGGCAAGGAGCAACTGAAGACCTTAAGACTGATTGGATCGTATAATACCTGACTTTTGAAATTCTGGAGTTGATAATTAGCTATAATATTTATATAAATATTCACTTCCTTTTTAAAAAATAAATGTATCATGATATATAATTGATGAATCTGATTTCAGTTAAATGTGAATCTGATTAGTAATACTGAATCAGTTTCCTCTCTAAAAATGGTTTTTATTTTTTAAATATCTTTATTGGAGTATAATTGCTGTACAATGCTGTGTTACCTTCTGCTGTATAACAAAGTGAATCAGCTATACATATACATATACCCCCATATCCCCTCCCTCTTGCATCTCCCTCCCACCCTCCCTATCCTACCCCTCTAGGCGGTCACAAAGCACCCCCTGTGCTATGCGGCTGCTTCCCACTAGCTAGCTATTTTACATATGGTAGTGTATATATGTCAATGCTACTCTCTCACTGCGTCCCAGCTTACCCTTCCTCCTCCCTGTGTCCTCAAGTCCATTCTCTACATCTGTGTCTTTATTCCTGTCCTGCCCCTAGGTTCCTCAGAACCTTTTTTTTTTTAAGATTCCATATGTATGTGTTAGCACACAGTATTTGTTTTTCTCTTTCTGACTTACTTCACTCTGTATGACAGACTCTAGGTCCATCCACCTCACTACAAATAACTCAATTTTGTTTCTTTTTATGACTGAGGAGTATTCCATTGTATATATGTGCCACATCTTCTTTATCCATTCATCTGTCGGTGGACACTTAGGTTGCTTCCATGTCCTGGCTATTGTAAATAGTGCTGCAATGAACATTCTGGTATGACTCTTTTTGAATTATGGTTTTCTCAGGGTATATGCCCAGTAGTGGGATTGCTGGGTTGTATGGTAGTTCTAGTTCTAGTTTTTTGAGGAACCTCCATACTGTTCTCTATAGTGGCTGTATCAGTTTACATTCCCACCAACAGTGCATGAGGGTTCCCGTTTCTCCACACCCTCTCCAGCGTTTATCGTTTGTAGATTTTTTGATGATGGCCATTCTGACCGGTGTGAGGTGATACCTCATTGCAGTTTTGATTTGCATTTCTCTAGTGATTAGTGAAGTTGAGCATCCTTTCATGTGTTTGTTGGCCATCTGTATGTCTTCTTTGGAGAAATGTCTATTTATGTCTTCTGTCCATTTTTGGATTGGGTTGTTTGTTTTTCTGATATTGGGCTGCATGAGCTGCTTGTGTATTTTGGAGATTAATCCTTTGTCAGTTGCTTCGTTTGCAAATATTTTCTCCCATTCTGAGGGTTGTCTTTTCGTCTTATTTATGCTGTGCAAAAGCTTTTAAGTTTCATTAGGTCCCATTTGTTTATTTTTATTTCCATTTCCATTTCTCTAGAAGGTGGGTCAAAAAGGATCTTGCTGTGATTTATGTCACAGAGTGTTCTCCCTGTGTTTTCCTCTAAGAGTTTTATAGTGTCTAGCCTTACCTTTAGGTCTGTAATCCATAAAAATTGTTTTTATAATTGTGAATACAAGTGTATTATATTCTTAAATCAAGTTATAACTTTTATCTGTGTTGCTTCATTTGACTATGCATTATTTTTTTTTTTTTTTACCTTTGGCCTATGTGTAGAGGAACTACATAAAAATATTTCGAAGTAAGGTTTCTCCTAAAGATGTTTTAACTTATTTCTTCTTTCTCCCAAATCTCATCAGATAAAAATATAGGCTACAGTCAGATATTCCATGCATTTATTTTTAGACTTTTCTTCTTTACTTAGATCTAGCCTATAGAAATTAGGGTTTTATCCCAGCATGTCCACATTTTTTTTTTTTTCTTAATGATAAGAGAACACAAATCTTCATAGATCAGGCATTTTTGTAATAATAATGGAAGGGAAAAGTGTATTTGCCAATACACTTCATGACCTGTTTCCATCTATTAATGAATAAAAGATTATATGAATCTACTGTTCCAACTATAATAATATGAATATTGTTCTTAGGTTTTTCATGGTTGTTAATGAAAATATTCTGTCAACATTAAAATGAAATGTGATAAATATATTTTATACATTGCAAAATGCTTATTGAATACCTTCTAAAAATAACAGTTACTGGGGGAAACAATGAAAATACAAAAATGACAGGATTTTATTCTTTCCCTCAAGGTGTTTGCATGTGGTCAGGAGACAGATATGTAAGTAAAATGTGATGAATGGTATAATTAATCAGTGTGTCTCTGCGGGTGTGTATAGGGCATAATGTGAACACGTGGATGACAGTCTCTTAATTTGATACTGGATGGTTTGCGTGGATTTCTTTAATGCTCCACCCTGGCTCCATATTAGAATGACCTGAGGAGCTTTACAAACCACTGGGTACCTGGGCCCCCACCTCAGACTAAGTGAAACAGTCTGTGGATGTGGGGCCTAAGTGTCTATTTTTTAAAAGCTTCCTACGTGATGCTGAGGCTTAAGGACCCCTGGTCTGACAGTTCATCTGAGGTCTTCATGCCATGGTCATATCTAAGTATAGAGGAGGCTGGGAAACAGTCTAGCTCTCTGCCCAGAAGAAGAAATGATTTGGAAGTCTGGAAACTCAATCCTCTGTTGGAACTTTAATGAAGGTTCTAACAAGGACAATTCCTGAATTTTGGAAGATGTGTAGAAATTCAGCAGACTGGAGGAAAACAACACTTACGAAGGCACGAGGAGAATGAAATGGCTTGGAGTCTATGGGAGATTCATTGTGTGTTTTGGTGGAGTAGCAGATGAAGCTAGAGTTAGGAAAGGACTTGAATGTTAAGGGGCCTCACATGCTAGCTGGAAGAGCTTGGAACTATCACAAGATAGGGAACACTGTTCATCTGTGAGGCAAGGAATGACAGGAACAAGTTGGGGTTCTGGAAAGATCCCTCTCTGTAGTCTAAAGAATGGATTGCATGTGGCCCATCTCCTGCCTCACCCCACCTGTGGGCATGGCGCAGCATTATTAAAAGAGAAGTGGAGGGCTTCCCTGGTGGCGCAGTGGTTGGCAGTCCGCCTGCTGATGCAGGGGACATGGGTTCGTGCCCCGGTCCGGGAAGATCCCACATGCCGCGGAGTGACTGGGCCCGTGAGCCATGGCCGCTGAGCCTGCGCGTCCGGAGCCTGTGCTCAGCAATGGGAGAGGCCACGACAGTGAGAGGCCCGCGTACCAAAAAAAAAAGAAAAAAAAAAAAAAGTGGAACAGGACCTGCATATTAATGTTTTGCGTAGTCATGAGGCTCTGCTCCTTGCCCTGCTGTGGTCCTGTTTTCCTGTGTTGCCTGTGAAGTTCCTAGACAACTGGATTTCACCTGGGTGTCTCGTCACATCCTCTTGGATCCATGCCTTGTACTATGCTTCAGAATTCCTCTGTGCTCCTGTGCTTGGGAGCTTTGGCGTGAGTCAGAACGCTAGACCACCTACTTGCCTTAAAAGGGACATGATGAAAGCCCAGGAATTCAAGCAGAGAAAGGGATCAGCTGGAGTCTGTAGTTTAAGACATACCATTCTCCAGAACTACGAATAACATCCACCTATTCCTCTCACTCACGTTTTATAGAAAAGATAGTATCCTTTGATGGCTGTCTCCCATTTACATTTCCAGCATTTATCTGATGCAGCATTTCTATAAATTGTGGTCTGATGGGGCATCTCTGATGAGGGTGTTCTTTCAATATAGCACCTATTCTGGTCAGCCACTGATCAAGGCTCTCCATATATTGCGGTCCCTCTTCCCATGGAGCAATATTTTGGGGCAGGGGCATATGTGGCAGGGGGCGGGGGGGAATCAAAAGTTCTGTTGTGTACCTGTTAGACGTCACATGTTAGACGTCCATGTGATGGCAGGTGGTAGTTGAATATACAAGTCTGAAATTCCAGTGAGAGGTCAGAGTTGGAGATAAAGATTTGGAAATCATTTTGATAAAGTTAGTGTTTTAATTTAAGTCATGAGACATTATGAAATCATACTGGGAGAGTCTGGGGCTCAAGAAGAAAAAAGGCCAACGACAGAGAGGCCTGGGGATGCCAGGATTTAGAGGCTGCACAAAGGTAAAAGAGCCAGCGAGGAGGGAGGAAACCAGAAAGTGTGGTGTCAGGAAAGCCATGGGAATACATTGCAAGGAGAGAGTTTACCTGTGCCACACAACAACGAAGTGACCCTTGAATTTGTGAAGTGGAAGCCACTGTTGGCTTTGACAAGGGAAGAGTTTTTGGAGTGGTTGGGAGTGAACCTGACTGGAGTGGGTTAAAAGAAGAACCAAGAGGGCTTCCCTGGTGGCGCAGTGGTCGAGAGTCCGCCTGCTGATGCAGGGGACACGGGTTCGTGCCCTGGTCTGGGAAGATCCCACATGCCGTGGAGTGGCTGGGCCCACGAGCTATGGCTGCTGAGCCTGCGCGTCTGGAGCCTGTGCTCTGCAGCGGGAGAGGCCACAACAGTGAGAGGCCCGCATACCGCCAAAAAAAAAGAAGAAGAACCAAGAAAGTAAGAAAGTGGTGTTAATAGGAAAACTTCAGGGAATCAGCTAATATGAAGAATATTATATAGTCAAGAAATTCCTTCTATTTAGTATATTAAATCATTTTATTAAAAAAAAAAATTATTGAGCCCATACCTTACTATGTGTCAGGCTCACAGTATCGGACTTGGTTCTTAATTGTTTATTGCTTTCGGACGTTTAGAAATGTATCTCCCATAAAATCCTGATTTCTTCTGGTAGGTGGTCAGAACAACTTTCTACGAAGTACTTTTTTAAAAAAGCAGTTGGAAAGGGCTGAAGAAAAAGGACTGTATGCTTACGAAGAGTATCCTGTGAATTTGACACTTTTAGATGATTATTGGGGTCATAATATCCTGAACCCTCTTTGTTTAAGACCAGAAAAAAAATTTCTTTTTTCCGTTTTCCCTAATTACCTTAGATAGAGCAGGGCCAACTGATCATTGTCTTAGTAAGATTTTACTTGTGTAATGGGTGGCAGTGATGATTCTAGTTATTTGTTACAAAGTGGTAGAAAGGCCTCTCTTGTTAAATGTGTTTAAATGATGTCATTTCCTGTTTGCAAAGTGTTTTCAGTTGTTTGTTACAAAGTGGTAGAAAGGCCTCTCTTGTTAAATGTGTTTAAATGATGTCATTTCCTGTTTGCAAAGTGTTTTCAGTTGTTTGTTACAAAGTGGTAGAAAGGCCTCTCTTGTTAAATGTGTTTAAATGATGTCATTTCCTGTTTGCAAAGTGTTTTCAGTTGTTTGTTACAAAGTGGTAGAAAGGCCTCTCTTGTTAAATGTGTTTAAATGATGTCATTTCCTGTTTGCAAAGTGTTTTCAGTTGTTTGTTACAAAGTGGTAGAAAGGCCTCTCTTGTTAAATGTGTTTAAATGATGTCATTTCCTGTTTGCAAAGTGTTTTCAGTTGTTTGTTACAAAGTGGTAGAAAGGCCTCTCTTGTTAAATGTGTTTAAATGATGTCATTTCCTGTTTGCAAAGTGTTTTCATGATTCTTTTGTGAAGGTCTCCAGGTG
Organism: Neophocaena asiaeorientalis asiaeorientalis; assembly: GCF_003031525.2. Lineage (NCBI taxonomy): Eukaryota > Metazoa > Chordata > Mammalia > Artiodactyla > Phocoenidae > Neophocaena > Neophocaena asiaeorientalis. The sequence continues at coordinate 3,665,704 of NW_020174561.1, forward strand.
AAGGAGGCTGACATCTTGTTTCACGAAGCCTCAGAAGTTTGTGCACTCACTATGTACATGGTATGGTACTAAAGGAATAGTATTTGAAAAATATAGATAGGTTGCTACCCTGTTTTGTTTGAGAAACCAGATGCTATTAGGATTGTTGCCCTGAAAAATACTGCAGTGATAAAAACACGGATTCGCTATGCTTATTTTGAGTTTCCCTTTCAGTTTTTCACATAGGTCAGCTCTTCTTTCCACTGTACATCCATGGCAAACTGCTGAATCTGAAACTTCTCAAACTCAACAGGTTCAAAGTGCTCTTTTTTTCTCATCTCAAACCTGGTTCTATTTATGTATGTTCAGCTTTCTGACTCAACACCGGGAGCCATTCGTGTTTATTGCCTTCCCAGTCCAAACAGTAATCTGGTACTGCTACTTTCTCCATTATGTTGCAGTGTCTGCTCTTGTCTTCCACAACCATCCGCATAGCTGGAAACTTCAGTACCTCTCATATGGAGCGTGACAGTAACCTCTCACCTGCTTCCTCCCTTCTAATCCTACATGTTTTATTGCCATATTAATATTATTGAAGCACCATCCTGTTCTCATCATGACCCAGCTTTGAACAGGGAGAAAAAATATGGCTCCTCTGTTAACAGAATGAAGTTCGTAGCCCTTGGCTAGGCTTTCAACACCTGTGGCATTCAGCCTGGCCCTCACCTGCCTTTCTATGTTCTTTCCCATATTCTTCCCCACGTGACGATTCTTTACACACCCCCTGTGCCAGGTGAGCCGAAGCACTCCCTGTTCCTTATCTACACCCTGTATTTTCTTGAATTTTAATTTTGTCTCACTTCATTCTCTTCACTTGGAATCCCCCTTCTCTGTTCTTAAAGAATCAAGCGAAATTCCTCCTCCACAAAGCCTGCTGTGCTCCTGCCTTCACTCATTTTTCTTAAATATTGTGGGAGAGGGGAAAATCCGTGAGGAATGTATAATTCCCTAGCATACCCAAAAGCTTGTGATATTATACTTTGTATTATAGATACTTATACATGGCTCTCTTATTGCATTGTAACAACTTGAACATAGGATAAATATTAAAATCCTTTTACCGTAAATTGTCCAGTAATATTTAACGTGTTTCCTGTTGTGGGCCCTCATGGCAAGTGACTGACAGAATGGAAACTGAGGGTGAGGTGTCGTGAAGGAGAGGGAGGTGGTTACGTTGAACCCTGGGGTCAAACTATAGGATTCAGACCCTGGCCCTGCCGAGTATGAACTGTGTGACCTTGATCCTGGAAAATTGTTTAAACCTGTCTGTGCTTTAGATTTTTTCATTACTAACCTGGGATGATGATAGGAACTCCTTCCATATGGTTGCTCTGAGGTTTAAATGTAATGATGTTTACAAACACTTAGAACGTTTCCTGACATACAGTGCTGTATAAATTCACCTCTTACTAGTCCTGATGAGGCTAAAGTTCTAATCTGCTCTGACAGCGTCCTCTAAAGTCGCTGATAGTGTCTGTGTTATTTTACTTAGTGCTAAAATCTCTCCGTTTCATCCTTATTAATGTGAATGTATATTCAATTATTTTATTGAGGGAAATATAGTTAGTAAATAATTGCTTGAAAATGTTAGCTCATGACTTCTGTCTAGAAGATAAAATGTTAATACCAAATGGAATCCTAAGGAAAATTTCAGGATGTGCAAAAATTTGCGAAGTTATACCTACCATTTTTTAGGCAATAATGTATGCATAGTCTCCAGGCTATCGAAGTCCCCTGGTTTTTATGTTTGAAGTTAAGTTCTTGTGTTCTTACTTTTGAACATTTTTTTCCATTACTTAATATAGTTTAGTTCAGTTCACATAGGCTAATTTTATATCTCATTAACTTGTTCATCTTTTTCCTACTTTTAAGTAGTATTCAAAGGGAAGTGTGGTTTGGGAAATGCAATTTTAAGACTCTCAGAACTGTTCTCTGAGAAGCTGTGGCAGAACTGCTCTTTCCGAGCCAGGTTTCTTATGCACAGTTTAGCAAGTAGACGTGAGAGTGATCTTTACAGGCTCTGCCTTTAGCAGCCAAGTGCTCCCTGACTCAGATGTAACAGCATCCAGGCAATGCGTCCCTCTTGAGAATACGGGGATCACTTCACTTCCTCGTGCTCTTTGTGCTGCACGAAGTTGCAGAAAGAATTTTAGTTAGCTTGGAGTTGCTGGCTAATTGTCATTGATCAGATAGCGGGAAGGAAGGACTTTTTTGCTTCTGTTTTTGAGGGAGGTTGCCTCATGGAAGATGGGTCAGTCTGGAGGGATGTTAGGGTCCAAGAACCTTTCAAATACAGGTGGAATTATTCCTTGCATTTACATTAAAACTGGGACTGGTTACGGGAATCCCACCATTGGAGATGGATTGGTTTAGGCCTCTTATTAGGGTGATAGGGTGAGCTAACAAGGGTCATATATTGTGGTGTGAGGTAGGGGTCATAAATATCTGAGAAGTTGAATAATGAGAAGACTACTACGAAAGACATATTGTCAGGTAGTACCTGCTTTGTTACCCAGTAGGTAGGCAGGTAGTCTTCTCAGAAGATTTGGAGATTGATCTGGACAATGAAGGTAGGTAAGAAGAGCACCCCAGGCAGGAGAAACATACACAACGTATATGATTGGGGAAATGTAATATGTTTTGTATATAATGAGCAAACTAATTTGTATAAATAATGCAAGTATCCAAGAGGTTAAAAAGTGAGATTGGTACAAAATAGGGTGGACCTGAAAACTAAGCTGAGATGTTTGAGTATCATTCTTTCTCATTCATATCCACTTATTTTCATTCACTTCCACCCATACTTCCATCCACCTGCCCTTTACCCCTCCTCCTCTTCTAAGATGTTAGCCTGATCAAGGGTAGTGAGAATCATGTGTAGAAATGGGGCAGCCATGAAGAAGAGTGGATTGTAAAGAAGGACACTTCAGTCTTAGCTGAGGCCATTGTTGGATGCCTGAAAGGAAAGACCTTGCCTTCAACTGGAGATAGAGAACTGGGACTCAGGAGAGAGGCCAGAGCTATGTGCTGAGTTATGTTATGACATCATATACAACAGCAGACACTCTGTCTAGAACAGCTAAGGACCAACTGTGTGTGCTTATGGGCTGAGAGAATGAGGGGGCTCAGCACAGAAAACAGAGCAGGAACAATCAGTACTCTATCTTCACGATAAGTAATTTGATTCAAGTGATGGTAGAAAATTAACAAATTTATTGATGAAGTAAATGAATTTGCTAATTCTTAATACAGCTTTTGACCAGGGTTTTTAGGCTATGTTGCAAAATCCATGCATATTTGGCACTGTCAAATAAGTCAAACACTGGGCTGTGAGAAAATTATAATGTTGGGTGGAGTGTTCTTTTGGAATTGGGGTTAGGTTTGTGCAAATTCATTCTCATGATGTATTATGTCTAGATCACCAGATTTATAGATGATATAAACAGAATAATCAGCAAATGAATTAATCTCACGGAAAACACTATTTATGTAACAGTGCAAATCCTAGTGTACTTGTATATTTCATACTAAAAGATAAAGGTGAATGTTATAAGAAAGTAACAGAATATAATTTGTTTGAAAAGAGATATGCCATAATTGGACTGGGGACTCAGAAAAGAACTAATTTTTCTTTCAGTGGGAGAAGCGTACAATTGACTGGGGTTAGCGCAAACAAAGGCATCATTATGGGAAAACACAGCTATTAATCCCCATTTTTAGTGATTGACAATATTAATGTGAAGACAGTTATCCTGGTTCTAGAAAATAGATTAATCATAGAGGGCAATGATGCTAAACAGTGCTATGAAAAGTGCTTTTTTAGAAGACTTTTTTTTTCTCTTTAAGATATGAGCAAATTTAACGAATTTGAGTATTTGATGTTTGTAGTTTTTACAGCGTTAGAAGAATGATATCAGATGCTATAAAATGAAGCTGTCGGGTAAAACTTGGTAAGGTTGTTCTTATGTGGTTTAAAATTTTCTTACCTGTAAGATAGTTGGCCACCAATGAAGTCTTTGGGTCTTCCCAAGGACTTCTGCGAAGGGAGATTTGTTGATTTCTGAGACCTTCTCTTCTCAGAACTGTTTCCACGGAACTTGAGAGGACTGGGGCCCAGAGAGCCCAGGGTTTGAGATTTGCAAGTCAAGACTAATAGATGTGGCATCAGATCAGTATTTTCTCTATTCCTCAAAGTCCATTTTTTAATATTTCCATTTTAGCAAATTCATCCTGATATTATCAACCAGGAAAAACATCTCTTCCATCACTGATTTCCCGCACTCCTTGATCAGTAGCTTTCTGGTGGCAATTCTATTCTGTTTTAAATGCTGTTTTTACTGTTTTCTGTATGAAATGTGAACTCCTGGAAGGCCACTACTTCTGCAGCTACAGAATAGCTTTCAGTAGTGCTTGCTGTACAGTAGGTGTAGAAAAAACATAGAGTTAGTAAAGTAATTGTGAGCCATTCAGTCAACATTGTTCAGAGCCTATGTCTTAGTGTCCTTTAATGAAGAATTTAACAAATCTTCGAAAGGGTAAGGTTGATGATGTGTAGGCCTGTGGTGGCCATTTTCCATTGCTTATGTTTGAGAAGCCAGACAGCCTCTTCTAGAAGAAATGAATAGAGACTTCTATAAAGAAGTTTCTCCTAGAGCCATGGTTCTTTACCTCTTTTGAGTTAACCACCCCTTTGGGTAAGCTATGGAATTCAAACAATTCCTCAAGGAGAAAAGTGCATATCTCTCCAAATTTTGCTCCCAACTTGAATGGTTCAGACTCCTGAAGGTCCAGGTTAAGAACTTCATAGCCAAGAGAATTCTGAATTTGGAAACAGCAATCCCTGTGTAATGAACAGGCGGAAAATAAAAGTACTGAATATTTGTCAAGACATTGAAATATTTTGATAATTAAAGTGATAAAATGTTCTGTATAATAGATACTCAAGGCATTGCAGAGAATAAAGATATGTTTAGGCATCTGTTATGGTCAGGGTTGAATGACCCTCTTTCAAAGACCTGGAAAACATTCTGTGCCAGGCAAGAATATCTGTGAAGTATAAGTAATCTATTGTCATATAAAGTGTTGTAATCAGGAATTTAAAGTAAAAGAAAATGAAATTAAAAGATGTCCTTGTGGAGTGAGGACTTGTCTCTGGCCTCTACCACCAACTCCATGGTCCCCAAATTATCCCCATTGTCTTTATCTCAGTGTGCAAAACCAAGTTTTCAGAAAAGAAAAGATTATTTTCACCATAATGATGTATACAACTGTATTGACAAAGTGAAATGCACTTCAAGTGGCTAGAGATACACTACACCACGCAAAAAAAGAGTCTTGGCCAAGGAGTAAGAGTACCTGGATTTGGTCTGCCTTCAACTATGTGATTCTGGGTTTCACTACATAACTCTAATTGGATTGGTTGTGGGCTGTGAAAGAAAGAGAGAGGTCAAAGATGAGACCTAGGTTTTGGGCTTGAACAAATGGTAAATAGGTGTGCCATTTATATGACATGGCATTACTCACGGAAGGAGTGATTTAGGTGGGGAAATGGCAATCAGAATTCCATTTGGGGCATGTTAAATGCAATGTGCCTTGTCTTCATGCAGGTTGAAATGGTAGGTAGGCAGTTGAAAATAACAGACTGGCCCTCTGGTGAGAGGTTGGAGCTATAAATACATACTTGGGAGTTATCAGTGAATAGATGCTGTTTATGGCCATGCACTTTGAGGAAAGCACCTAGGCAGTGAACGTGTAGATTAAAGAGGTCTGTGGCTCCAATCCATTGTTTATAAATGTTAATCTCTCGTGCATGGGAGCACATCTCCAGTTTAATAATGGAAATTAAAATCTATTTGCCTTATTAAATTTATTTTTAAACATTCTGAAAATGAGGTACATTGTATAAAACTAACCAACTGGGGATTGGGTGGAGGAAGTGGGTGTGGTGATAAAAGGGCAACATATGGTGTTAAAACTGTTCAGTGTCTTGACTGTGGTGACTGAGTGAACCTAGACAGATAATAAATTGTATAGAAATCCATACAAATGAGTGTGCATAAAACTAAGGAAACTGGAATAGGATGGATGACTGTATCAATCAGTATTCTGGTTGTACATGATGGTCTAGTTTTGTAAGATGTTACCATTGAGGGAAACTGGGCAGTGTACAATAGATATCTCTCAATTATTTCTTACAACTGCATGTGAAACTGCAGTTATCTCAACTGAGGAGTCAACCTTTAAGAAAGCATTCATAATCCTAAAGATGCTACCAGAAAACTACTAGAGCTAATCAGTGAATTTCGTAAAGTAGCAGGATACAAAATTAATGCACAGAAATCTCTTGCCTTCCTATACACTAATGATGAAAAATCTGAAAGTGAAATTAAGAAAACACTCCCATTTCCCATTGCAACAAAAAGAATAAAATATCTAGCAATAAACCTAAGGAGACAAAAGACCTGTATGCAGAAAACTATAAGACACTGATGAAAGGAATTAAAGGTGATACAAACAGATGGAGAGATATACCATGTTCTTGGATTAGAAGAATCAACAGTGTGTAAATGACTATACTACCCAAAGCAATCTACAGATTCAGTGTGATCCCTATCAAACTACCAGTGGCATTTTTCACAGAACTAGGACAAAAAATTTCACAATTTGTATGGAAACACAGAAGACCCCAAATAACCAAAGCAATCTTGAGAAAGAAAAACACAGCTGGAGGAATCAGGCTCCCTGACCTCAGATTAAAAGGCTAAGCTGGGATAAAGTGAGAGAGTGAACATATATGGACATGTATACACTACCAAACGTAAAATTGATAGCTAGTGGGAAGCAGCCGCATAGCACCGGGAGGTCAGCTCGGTGCTTTGTGACCACCTAGAGAGGTGGGATAGGGAGGGTGGGAGGCAGGGAGACCCAAGAGGGAGGAGATCTGGGGATATATGTATATGTATAGCTGATTCACTTTGTTATAAAGCAGAAACTAACACACCATTGTAAAGCAATTATACTCCAATAAAGATGTTTAAAAAAAAAAGCATTCATAAAAATTAAATAAAAAAAAAAATTATATAAACTTTCAACTGTGTTTGAGTTTCGTAATACTCAAAAGAAAACAAAACATATGGCACATGGAATGGTAAACTAAAATTCTTACTTATAGTTAACCAGCTGATTTACCTCCTTGAATTCTGTCTAGCATTACATAAAACAAAGACAACCAGTAAAAAGTTTTATTGGTTGTCTTTATTATATTAGCTTTTCCTCTTTTTTTTGTAAACATGTTTGGGAGTATGCTTTTCTAGTTTCACAGAAACGGCACTGTAGTCATCAGTCACATTTCAGGCTCTGGTTGCTGTTAACGGACAGTTCAGTACAGTAATGCTGTGCTTTTCTTTGTCTATATGTTTTCAGACAAATGCAGTTAAGACATTAATATTTTTTTAAAGTAGTAGAAAACTCTGATAAAGAAAACACTTGCAGACTGCAGAAGTGACTCAAACAATTCCATTTAAAGTTAAATAAGAACTGTTAATATGAAGATACAAATAGTTAAAGATGTTAAATCATATTTTGTGGTGAAATATGAAGGAGAAGTTTTAAGGTTTTAAGATGTTAAATGCTATTTCTTGGTGGAACTGTAACTCTTCACTGCAAGTAACCATTTTATTTTTTGTGGAAAAATATTTATCAGCATTTAAGCAAAATGAGAAGACACCCCATGTTACGTTTACTGTATTTGAGGTATTGTAGTTAGGGTTCTTACACATAATTTTTGTTTTTAGGACCTTGATTTCGGTTACCTGGAATAGGCATTTACCATCTATTTTTTTCCTTAATAATTTTGTTAGTTTTTAATGTAAGTCATTTTGACTTCAGATGCAGTGAACAGAGAGACTTGTTTCTGTTTGATTTTGAATATGAATCAATTAAAATAAAAAGTGTATTTTTTTTTGAGATGACATAGCAACTCCTTTACAACAAGGATTTAGTTTAAGAAAATCTTTGCTATTTAAAAACTTGTTTTTAAATAAACTTGATTTTTTTATATAAACTTGGGAACATTTTTTGGAAAGGTGACCTTAGATCTGTTAAACAAACAGATAGATGGATTGATATAGAGGGACAGGTAGACTTCCTTATGTCCCTCTTAACCTGTTTGTGATGGAGACAGGCACAGTGACCTTTCCAAAGTCCTGCTTAAAACCTCTCGGTGAAATCCCGGTGCTATAGGAACCAATTGCAACCTCCCTAATTTGCCTGAGAAGAGTAGGCGTATAAGGTAGTCCCACCTCTCTCTCCAGCCCCATCTCTCATGAACCTTCCCTTCTTCCCCCTCTCCCCCCATTTCATTCCCCAAACCACTGTCTGCTCTCACCTCCAGACATTTGGTGCCCTCTTACTGGAGCACCTACCCTTCTTCTTGACCCTTCATATACATTCTGACACCACCATCCTACTGACCTGCTTTGCCCCTACTCATCTTTTTCAGAATTTTTCTTATTAAGGCTATTTTTTTAAATGTAACATGGTAAATTTGTAGTTCTTCAGCAAATGGACAAGTTAATCTGTATTCTCCTGGGTGTTTAATGTTGTACTCAGTACTAATCCAATTTTTAGATGGACTTTTACTAAAGTATGGTTGTAGTGTTTGGTCTAGGCTTCTTAATGAGGGAAGTGGGAGAGGGGAAGGAATTAAAGAGAAACATTGGCCTTGTTCACATCTGTAACCCACCCAGTGCAGCCCACACTGTGCCTGGCCCATAGGACTGCCTCGATTTAAGAGGTCTTAATGAACTAGTACAGGGAGATAGAAGGAATCATGAGGAAAAGTTAAAAGAGGTTATAGAAAAAGTTAAGGATTATGTCAGTGGAGAAGTTAAAGTAATATTCCATGTAGATGGAAATATCTATAAAAATGAGGATAGCATGCTAAGCTTTCAATCAAATTTAGAATAAGAGAGTGGAATTCTAACGTGGTGCCGGTCTGTGAAGGGATTTCTTGGCAGTATGAGCCTGTTGGTACTAGAATGAGGAGCATATGAAGACCTAAATGGTAGAAAGTTATAGCAATCAATCAAATAGTGCCTTGGTAGTTTAGCACAAATAAAAACTTACTATAAAAATGAAGGAAATATTTTTTGGAAGATCAAGGAAAAAAGTGAAACATTACTCAGTATCTCACTCTCCAGAAATGCATTCTGGGAATTTGAAAGAACAAAGCAAGAGATTTATCTATTTTGAACTATTTAGGACTGACCTTAATGAAGGCAGAAGGATGGCCTGAATAAACTTAATGACAGCTTAATGCATCCTCAAGGAAACAAGGACTTCTTGGTTTAGCTCTGTTGTGGACAGGTTGGGCAAAGAATTATTATAATTAGATTTTTTGGTAAGCTGAGCTATTAACCTTAGAGATTTATTACCTTTTTTGTGAGCAAACCACAATGAAAAGTGCCCAAGAAATTTAGAGTGTCAATCTAATTAAACAACTTTCTGTATTCTCAGTAGGTAGTTGAGAGAATTTATAAAGTTTTTTCAGAGTCATTTTGTCTTTGCTTTAATCTGTAGGTCACTGCCATTAAGTAATCATGTATGTGTGATTTCTGTTTTGTTTTTAAGTTGGATAATGCAGATGAACAAGCAGCCCAGATCAGAAGGGAACTTGATGGTCGTTTGCAATTGGCAGAGAAAATGGCAAAGGTAAATTGTTAACTTTGATATACTGTACCACATTTCTTTCTGTACTTAGATTTCTGTGAGCTGAAAGAGTTTTGTATAGATAAAGCCAGAATAATTTTATTTTCTCATGCATACCTCTTAAGCCCAGGTACCTGAATGCATATTATCTAAAATGGAGCACATTATCTATTTTACATATCCATCCTTATATAAGATGTTTAAATTCAGTGATAACTTTTGTAGATTATTCTTAAAGCAATGCCTGAATTTCTCAAACTGCCAGACTTAGAAGAATTTTAATACTGCACTAAGCATAATATAATCAGAGAGAAAACCATCCTGCCTGCAGAATCATACAATATATTCCGAAGTATCTAGCACAGTGCTTGGCACACAGTGGTGTCAACTAATATTTGAATGGTTGAAAAATATAATTTGAAGTTTCTAGTACAGAGTCTCATAGGGCATATTGAATACAATATTTTGTTTACTTTTATTTATACAATCATTGTGTGAACAGAAATAGATTTCAAACAAAAGCCATGAGTTTCTTTTTACTTCTGAGGACTCTTTGTCTAAATCATTCTCCAGTAAATTGATGCATTAATTTACTTCAGTGGTAAAAATAAAATTTTAGTCTCTTAAAATAGACTTGAGGTTATAATGCTGTTGATCGGAGAATAAGATTTTTTTCCTTTTGCTAAATGAAAAATGTGAGTATTTGATAGACTCTCCCTCCCTCCCTCTGTGTCTGTCTCTGTCCCTGTCTCTCTGAAGAATCCTCTCTGTTGGGGATTTTTCTTCATTTTAAAAACTTTAGGCATAACATGTATATAGCAAAGTGCACAGATCTTAAGTTTACAGCTTGATGAGTGTGTATGCGCCCTGTATTAACCACCTCCCAAATCAAGATAGTGAACTTTTCCAGCACTTTAAGGAGATATATCCCATACTGCATGTGACTATTGTCACATGATTGTACTCAGTGTATAATTAATGAACACACTAGTTAGATGTTAAAACTAGTCTGAAGGTCATTTGAAAAGTAGGTGTTTTTAGGCAAAATTAAAGTAAGATTCAAATATTAGATATAAAAGTGGTTAAAAAAAAACTGGTTAATTTCCAACAGGGATTTAAACTATAACCATTGGATTATCTTAGTCACCAGACACACATTATTTATATCTTTACCAGACAAAATTCTACAAAGTAACGTGTGACTTCACTTGTAAACAGGATCTTTAATCAATGTAAACGGTAAATTGAACTAGGTACATTTCCCCCACATGGTCCTTGGATGGCCTTTGCTCACATATGACGTTGGAAGGACCTGTTCCCTCACCTTTTTGCCTTATATCTGAGTTTTGGATGCTTTTTATGACAGCTTTTAAAATTAGTCCACAAATGTAAAAATGTTTTTATGCTTTATCTTTTTCCTCTTTTGCATGTATTGAAAAACTATCCAAAACATTATTCCCTGCATCCCCAAAGGAAACCAAGTTATTATATAACTGAGTAGTTATGTGTTTTTCCTGAGGATGCAAACTTACTGTGTGGGAATGTTGCTTCAAGCTATAGAGGAATATTAAAAGGATACTTAAGAATCTTCCTTGGGAGAGTTTATTATGGATGTAGATATTTAATCTCTCTGTGATATAAATACACAATTTTAACATTGATTATATGTAAGTTATTTTAAAAGAAATATGTCAAGGTTATATTGGGGGAAAAGAAAAACAGGTGGTCCAGGACTCTGGGACTGATTCATGAGGTGGTGCCAGATGCTCCTTTCCAGCCCATGAACAAACTGGTGCAAGTGAGTCAGACCAGGGGCAGGTTGATGAATGCATTGTGGATGTATTCCATTCACCCTGGAGATGGGGATTTCTTAGGTAACAGTTTGAATGGTGCCAAAGGAGACAGTAGTAAAGGCATTGATTTTTCTGGAACATTAGGCAGTCATTCATTTGAATGATGGCAGCTTGAGGCTGTCATCCCCCAGCCAGTTTTATACCGCTGTCATTACATTACATCGCATTTCCCATCATAAAGCTGTATACCCTCTACCTTTCAGAGAGAAGACCTAAGTGCCAGGCTGTCAGAGGTTAAAGAAAGAGCCAAGAGTATGAGGAAACCTCACTTGCTATTTGTGGGGATGTAAATGGGCATAACCTTCTCTAAGGGCAATTTGGCAATAGCTGTTAATATCTATCTAAGTATCAATACTTGGAATGTCCTTTTAACTGAGTGAAGGAAACAGAAGTCTGATTGCAGAGGTCTGAGGACTGAATGGCAACACTCATGTAATTTGGGAAGAAAATTGAATCTCCTAATTTGATATTATTACTTTTTCATGTACAGCTTTTATCATAAATTTACATTAGGCTTTAAACTTAATTTTTTCTAAACCTTTACTAAAAAACTGAATTTATGGCAATAAGGGATCTTGATACATTTGTATGACATGAAAGTTAACTAATTTTAGAAGTATGGCCATATTTCTATTTCATAGTAAAGGTTTTTCAATTTGAATGCCTAACACATCAGTGGTATGAAAGAGAGATACTGTTAAAATGTTTGTTTCTTAACAGTCAGAGCAGTATATACTGAACATTCTTCTTATAGACCAGTTGTTCCAAGTATTTCAAAGATATCAGTGGCTAATTAAGATTCATCTATACACTAAAACTTTTACATGTATGATTTTTAGAGTTGGTTTTTCCCTTAAATAAATACCATATCAAAAATAAAGTTAAGCTGAAAATGTATATCATGTGATTCATTTTTTATGATAATGATCCTCCATAAGGTAGATAAGGTACAGTTAAATATAATCAAAATTGCCAAAGCCTGAGGCTTTTAAAGCCTAGGGTATCATTGAGCATCACAATTTCTAAGACAGTCGAGTATATATCCATCATATAATCTTTTACGATAAAATTGAAATATGACTTGTGTAACATTATTATTTTAAAAATTATTTTCAAGGAAAGAAAATTCCCCAGATTTATAGCAAAAGAGATGGAGAATATGTATATAGAAGAGTTGCGGTCTTCAGTGAATTTGCTAATGGCCAATTTGGAGAGTCTTCCAGTTTCGAAAGGTGGTCCAGAATTTAAATTACAAAAATTAAAACGTTCGCAGAATTCTGCCTTTTTGGACATAGGAGATGAGAATGAGATTCAGCTGTCAAAGTCCGACGTGGTGCTGTCATTCACCTTAGAGGTAAGTGGCTTTATCCCGCGTTTGCTTCCGGCAGTGTAAATGAGGCTACAGGGTCATTTCCGCTGACCTTGGTGGTAACGTTTCAAATTTAAAGCAATGTAATATATTTTGAAGAAGTTAAATTATTCTTCATTTGCTAGACAATCAGAGTGTGAATGCAAATTAATGCAAATTGTGCTTTAAACATAACAGTGGTGTTAGGGTTAAATAATAAAATAATACAAGTTTTGAGGCAAGTGTTCTTGGTGCCACCTAGGCTGGTGGAAATTTATTGGTAGAGTAAGCACTGAAACACGCTTGAGTGGAAATAGGATTTAAACACATAATTGAATTCTCTGTAATTTGGAAACTCCTTTCAAGCTTTTGGTTATTCTTGTTTTTAATCTGCTTTAACTACGAGATCATCTTTCTAGAATCAAATCGCATAAACCAGCTGTAATGTACAGTATTGGGTACTATAGATGATGAGAAGTAAAGACTTCTGCCTTTCTAGGATTTGCCGTTTCTTTACAGGTACAGTAAATATCATTAAAAAGAAGCGAGAATAAATGTTGTGCATTTAAAATTGTGTTCCCCAAGACTTCAGAGTTTCATCTCTTTTATACAGATCACTGGAAACCAAAGACATTGATCCCTGACCCCTTCTACTGCTCCCTGTGGATATTTTTCATGATGGCATTTCCTCACTGCTAAACTCTGTATATGGGCTGATCCATGGATATGTGTATGGGTTTATACCCAACACCCACACATATGCTTGCAATATCCAGCTTAAATTTTTAGCCTCTCAAAAATTCAAGCTTGTAACTCCCTTCTTGCATTGTTATGTACTCTCTCTGCTAGGTCCCAGTACTGCTATTTGAGTTTGCTCGTTGACAAAGCAAAATATGTGGAGTCTTAGGAGGTACAGCTTTAGATTTTTTTTTTGATACCTCTTACACTTGGCTTGCTTTGTTTATGGCAGAAAAAGCAAATGTCTGCTTCTGTTCTTTCCTCCACTTACTCAACTCTAAGAGAAATTCAAGCTTGAGGATAAGACAACTGCCTGTCTTTCTTCCCTTCCAGGCTAACATTTTCTTTGTAGGTTAGTAGATTCAATTCAGTGTCAGGGTAGAAATAGGAGATTTTCTTCTGACTCCATACCCAGTTCAGGGATTAGCTAATAACTTTGCCAAGTGGCTTTGTTCCTGGGTTTCTTCTCAATCTCTTTAACCTCATAACCTCAGGATGTTTAATTTGAAACTACATAGTATCTCAGGTGTAGAATTTCCCAATCATTCCTGCGTCAGGTTTCCTGCCAACTAAAATGAAAACTGCCAACTCTTTTTTTCTTAAGGTTTTGTACAAAACAAAGTCAATTATTTAATTACAGTCTAACTTTTTCTAACAAGAGTTTGGCATTTAAATTCATTAATAATAAAAAATAATTTGGAAAGCAAATGATTTGTGTAATGTTTAAACCTACCATTATCTCTATAAGCATGCAGAACTGAAAACAGTTCAAAACACTTTCTCTTTTCTGTTGTTTAAAAATCTTACACCATTGTTAAGTAATTAGCTTTTATGAATTCTCTTTCCCTTTTTTTTTTTTTTTTCTGCGTCACATGGGCCCCTCACTGCTTCGGCCCCTCCCGCCGCGGAGCACAGACTCACAACGCACAGCCCCAGCGGCCATGGCTCACGGGCCCAGCCGCTCCGCGGCATGTGGGATCTTCCCAGACCGGGGCACGAACCCGCGTCCCCTGCATAGGCAGGCGGACTCCCAACCACTGCGCCACCACCCTTTTGAAAACAAAATTATGCTCATGAGTTAGTTTTTCTGTGAAACTATGAATTGTTATTCTGTGCTTCATTGCCAGTATGTTAAACAGGGTTGTTCAGTTAGCAATAAAAGGGTGTTAGGAGGAAGAAATGAGTTAAAACTTCATTTTGCCATGGTCTGAGAAGCTTCCATATTTTTACAATCGTTTTGACATCCTCTGTTACTAGGTCTATATAAGGCAGATATTCTCCTATCATGGCATAGTACAGATCTGTTCCATGTTGCCTACAGTATTTTAAAGAGGAGTTGTGTCTCACAACAAAATGATGTCTCTTTCAGGGCAGACTACACAGTGCTTGTCCATGGGACACCTGAGGGAATGGACCAGGTACCTCCTCCAGCCCCAAGGCCTCTGACCTCAGCCTAGCTAAATTGAATAATTATCTCTCACCCATTATCCAGACCTCGCTCATCAGACACCAGATTTTAGCCTAAGAAAACTCTGAAGGGCAAGCAGTTAATCCATTTTAAGGGTTTCACATTTCATCCGTCAGGCTGGTCCAGTGGAGAAGGAGTTTTTCTAGGAACTGAAGTCTGAGTCAAATGAATAAGTGCAGATTTGAAACACTGCTAAAAATTTTATCATTTCTTTAAAATTTCTACGCACTCCTCCCTTCTTGCACCACACCACCTAACATATAAATCAGTTATTTATTATATTTATTATTCATTATCTGGCTTTCTCTACTAGAATGTAAGCTCTAGGAAGTTAAAGTCTTTTTTTTTCTTTTTTGTTTACTGAGGTATCCCAGGAGCCTAAAACAGTGCCAACAGCCTAAAACAGTTGACTCAATAATTGTTTATTGAATTGGGAACTTTGATGGTATCAAAACACAGCAGTTAGCCTCACAAGATTACTCTTATGTCTCTTCATTTATGAAGCCTTCAGAGAGACTTATAAAGCAAGAGACAAGCTAACTCACAAAACACTAAGCTAAACAATGGTATGTTACACTTTAATATTCAAGTAAGGTTAGGAAAACGTTAATCCGTGAAGTTATGAGTCTGTTGTCAGGGGAATGGTGTCAGTGGCGTGAATATAGTTGATGTTCACACTGAGTGCTTTAGGGCCGGCAGACCCTGTGACCTCCTCTGTGTTTGGAGGTACGTGTGTGGTCCCCCTATTCACCATACTGCTCAGCTGCCTTTACCCACAACCCGCACATGCCTGAGTGCCATGTAACTCTGTGGGCGGACAATGCATTATTCAGAAGCGTGTTATCTGGTTTCATATTTTGTACATGCCTCCCTTCTTTATGCTTGTCGAATAACTTTGTTTTATCCTGATTACATCAGTTATCCAGAGATCTGGGAAGAAAAGGCAGAACACAGATCAGTTTTATTTTCTGTAGTTTCATTATCAAGTTTTACTGGCAATTGGTTGAAACAGTTGCCTAAGGTAACTTAGGTTAGTTGATGGTCCATGGAATTCTTAGCTGCCTTTATCATTAATGATTGAGACTAGTTGCACTTTTCAAACTCCTTTTGGAAGTCAGATCTGTAGAACTGTGTTTTATTTACTTATATGTGTGGATTCATAACAGAAGTTACGTCTTTTGAAAGTGGCAATTTCTGCAGGATAGAACATTCCCGGAACAGATGGGAGCATTGTTTTGAGGGACAGAAAACTGTTTCACAACTCGTATGTTTTAGGAGATCCTGTTTATAGTAGCTTTGTAGTAGAGGTGACAGAAATAGTGTTAAGCAGATGCTTCCTTTCTTCTCTCTTGCACTTTGGCTATTAAACACGCTACAGAAAGAGATGCAGGACAAACAGTCATATTCCCATATAGGAACCAGTGCCATCAAGATTTCTAGATTTATCTTGTGTACTCAATTCTGCTTCATGTTTAGTACTTCATCTAAACTTCCTTGAGTATTAGAGCAACTGTGAAAACTGTTACTATTATCTATTAATTCTCATAGTCTGTTTTCAGTTGTCTTCATTTTAATTCATATGTTGGTATGCATTTCAGTGTGACAAAATGACAAAAGCATTGATTGAGGGAGGAAAATGGTTCTGAATTTGACCCATATTGTTTGGTGATCAGTTTCCCATATGTTTTTATGAAAAAATGCAACAAAAATAATAGGCATTTGTATTTACAAAAAAAAAGCTGTTGTACCAGAACTGAAAGGAAGAAAACTTCTTTTAAGATGGTTTGTTCCTTTGAGGCTTTTTGCCTGAACTTTCATATCAGAACTCTATGAAGAGTGTAATGATTTTCATAATGTATTAAAAGATCAATAAATGACACACATCTTATTTTTGTTTTGTTTTGTTTTGTTTTTGCGGTACGCGGGCCTCTCACTGTTGTGGCCTCTCCCGTTGCGGAGCACAGGCTCCGGACGTGCAGGCTCAGCGGCCATGGCTCATGGGCCCAGCCGCTCCTCAGCATGTGGGATCTTCCCAGACCGGGGCACGAACCCACGTCCCCTGCATCGGCAGGCAGACTCTCAACCACTGCGCCACCAGGGAAGCCCCGACACACATCTTTTTAGTGGATATTTTGGTAGCTACATGGCATGAATGATGCTATTAATCTTGTTTATACATATACAACAGGAGATCAATACATGTGCATGTATAAAAAGGTCATTGAATATATTAATTTTGAGAATTTAGGAAACTTCATGATGCAAGTTTTGATTTTAAAAAACTATTATAAATGATACTTAGTTATATTTTATGTGTACATCCAGTAAGAATGTTAGGTTACAGTATTTTAAGATTGGCAGTCTTTTATACAGACATAAAAAGCACACTTGAAAACTATGTTTCCCTTTCCCCCAGGAGTTACAAATATATAAGGTAATATCAGTCTTTCCACCCTTTTCCAGTAGACTGCATCAAATTGGTATATACCTTTAATGGATGGGGAAAATTGTTTTCCTTGTCAAGTTAATAGTAAGATATTCATTGCCAAGTTATATTTTCCATATTTTCATAAGGTAAACAGTGGCTATGAAGAAAATTCTTTTATCAATGCTAGTAGTCATATAAAATAAGTGAACATAGAAATTTTCTGACGTCATGTATCGATATCAATGAATTGGTGTGATGGTGACAGTGTCTACCAGTCGCCTTATGTGGAATTCAACCTGAATCCTTTTAACACATGCACTGAATTTTCATTAATAATTCTGCTTTGCCTCGTGCAGACCTGCCATAATTTCTTTTCAGGCTCTGAGTTTATATCTCACTTACTTCATTGTGGCTCATATTTAGAGACTTGAATCTCTTATAACTGGCAGGAGATGCGTCTTCAGATACCAGACTTTCTCAAAATGTTACTTGCCTTCCATGAATAAAGGTGGATTATAAAGAAGATAAAATACCATGATATTGCCAGATAATGTTATCAGTTGGTCTTCCTAATCATATGTAGTTCATACTGCCATCTCTATTGCTAAGTGTTGTCAACTTGACGAATCAGTGAAACATTTTTCTTATCCTTAGATTGTCATAATGGAAGTGGAAGGTTTGAAGTCAGTCGCTCCCAATCGAATTGTTTACTGTACAATGGAAGTGGAAGGAGGAGAAAAACTGCAGACAGACCAGGCGGAAGCCTCAAGGCCACAGTAAGCCAGCTGAAAAAAATGTGTTTTTCTTCCCTCTTTTTTTTTTTTTTTTGCGGTACGCGGGCCTCTCACTGTTGTGGCCTCTCCCGTTGCGGAGCACAGGCTCCGGACGCGCAGGCTCAGTGGCCATGGCTCACGGGCCCAGCCGCTCCGTGGCATGTGGGATCTTCCCGCACCGGGGCACGAACCCGTGTCCCCTGCATCGGCAGGCGGACTCTCAACCACTGCGCCACCAGGGAAGCCTCTCTTCCCTCTTGAAGAAATGTGCTTTATCTCTTTGAAGAATCGTATGGTTTTACACTCTGAAACTGTTATTTGTCTAGCTTTGTCTCAACTGTGTTAGAATCAGTGTGTGCCTTTCTGGATAATGAGGCTATAATTAGAGCTATGCAGAATCCCTGTGTAGCACAAACAGAAAATCCAACATGCAAATGTGAAGCTAATTATTAGGCAATTAAATGTTTGTAAGTCACTTGTAAGGAATGCATGTGTTGTTATCATGTGTTATTTAAAAGGCAGTGCTTGATCCTATTTCAGTTACTAGAAATGTAATCTATAGCTTTTCCGTTTCTGTGTATTATAGCTCTGTGGTGGTGCTGAGGTAGATATTAGACAATGTCTTGGGATACTTTAGCGAGTAGGCTTGAGTTAGAGAACCGGTTAATGACTACCGTGCAGTAACTGGAGATGCTAAAGCTGTTCTTTGCTGGCAGTTTTATGTTTCAGATTCTGGGAGTGAGTTTAAGTTTGGAAGATGTTCTTTTTAACTGATTCAAACGTGGGAAACATCACAGTCTCTGGTAGAAATAACCACGTGGGCCAGGGGAATTTAAATGAAAATTGCCTGGCCTTCATTTGCACACTGCCTTTCGATAACACTTTTTCTTCCATTTAAACTTTATTTAGAATTTCTTACAGGCCTTAGGATTTTTGCCTTATAACGGTGTCAATATGTGGATTCTTCATTCAGGAAACCTCAACCTCTGAGATTCTGGCTGAGCACCGGCTAGATAGAGATGAACGAGAAACTTTGATTTTCTTTGGGGCAAAGTCCAAGGAGGTATACAGAGAATTAAGTGTAACAGGACAGATGTGCACAGAGTATTATGGGATTGAGAAGAAACAAACTGAAACTTCTCACCCCGCCTTACAAAGCCCTACAGGTCTCCCCTGACCAGACTCTCATTACCTCTGGGACCTCACCTTGTCTCTCTGTTCCCCCGGTCAGTTACTGTTCCGCCCCCCTGGACCTCATGAAGTTCCTCTCAGCCTTCTCTCATCATTGCACTTGCTTTTTCCCTCTGCCTGCAGTTGCTCTGCCTCTTACCTTTTTTATAGCTGGATCCTTAGTACTGAGAAACTTAAACATCACTTGCTGAGAACAGCCCCTTCCTTTAGACAACCCAATGCTAAGGGGATATTTTCTGGCTCATCACTTGATAATTTTTAGATTAATGGGTTCCTCATCTGTGTATCTTGTACTGTTTCCCTTCCTCTGTCCTTTTGGACAGAGATCTTGTCCTATTGATCTTATGTCTTAGCACCTCGTAGGTACTCAGTCAGAATTTACTAATTCACGGTGAAGTGAAAATAATGAGGATAAACAGCTCTTTAAGAGGTTAAAACCTCTCAAGAGGAGGCTGTGTGAGACAGAGAAACTGGGACCATTTCTAGCAAGGCATATGGAGTCAAGGGAGGGGTTTGGTATATTCACAGTGTTATGCAACCATCGTAAATTTTAGAACATAGTCATCACCTCAGAGAGAAACTCTTTACCTTTTCCGTATCAGCCTCAAATCACCTCAGCCCTAAGCAACTACTAATTGACTTTCTGTGTCTATGGATTTGCCTTTTTGGGACATTTCGTATAAAAGGAATCATACATAACAATAATATGTGCTCTTTTGTGACTGGCTTCTTTCACTTAGCATATTTTCAGGGTTCATCCATCTTGTGGCATGTGTCAGGACTTCATGCCTTTTTATGGCTGAATGATATTCCATTGTATGTATATACCACGTTTTGTTTATTCATCTAGGCTAATGAGACTTGGGTTGTTTCTACCTTTTGGCTACTGTGAATGATGCTGCAGTTAAGGCTGGTATACAGATACCCATCTGAGTACCTGTTTTCAGTTTTGGGTATACAGCTAGGAGTGAAATTGCTGAATGATATGGTCATTCTATGTTCAGCTTTTTGATAATCCATCAAAATGCCTTTTCACAATGCACCATTTTATTTTCCCACCAGCAATGTATGAGAGTTAAATTTCTTCATATTCTCATCAATGCTTGTTGTTTGACTTTTAAAAATATATAGCCATCCTAGTAAGAGTAAAGTGGTATCTTGTGGTTTTGATTTGCTCTTCTCTAATGACTAATGACATTGATCATGTTTTCATATGCTGTAGTAGCCATTCATATAGCTTCTTTAGAGAAAGAAATGTCTATTCAAGCTTTTTGCCTATTTTTTATTTGAGTTGTTTGCCTTTTGGTTGTTAAGTTGAAAGAACTATTTATATATTCTAGCTACTAGACCCTTATCATATATATGATTTGCACATGTTTTCTTCCATTCTGTATATTATCTTTTCACTTTATTGGTACTGTCTTTTTTTTTTTTTTTTTTTTTTTTTTTGCGGTACGCGGGCCTCTCACTGTTGTGGCCTCTCCCGTTGCAGAGCACAGGCTCCGGACGTGTAGGCTCAGCGTCCGTAGCTCACGGGCCCAGCCGCTCCGTGGCATGTGGGATCTTCCCGGACCGGGGCACGAACCCGTGTTCCCTGCATTGGCAGGCGGACTCTCAACCACTAAGCCACCAGGGAAGCCCTTGGTACTGTCTTTTGAAGCACGAAGTTTTACAACTTTAAGTCCAGTTTACCTAGTTTTTGTTTGTTGCTGTGCTTTTGGTGTCATATCTAAGAATCCAGGGCCAAATCCAAGGTCACAAAGATTTACCCCTGTGTCTTCTCCTAACACTGTCATAATTTCAGCCCTTACATCTAGGTGACTGACCCATTTTAATTTTTGTACATGGTATGATGTAGGGTGAAACTTCCTTCTTTTGTGTGTGACAGTCCAGTTGTCCCAACACCATTTATTTTTTATTTTTATTTTTTTTTCCAACACCATTTATTGAAGAAACTACTCCTTGTCCATTAAATGTTCCTGGTACCCTTTTGAAAATCATTTGATGATAGATACATGGGTTTATTTATGGACTGTCAGTTTCATTTCATTGATATATCTATATGTCTATCCTTATGCTAGTACCACATTATCTTGATTACCATTGCTTTGTATTGAGTTTTAAGATCAGGTGTGTGAGTCTTCCAAATATGTTCTTTTTCAAGATTATTTTGGCTATTCTGGTTTTCCATATGAATTTTAGGTTCACTTTGTCAATTTCTGCAAAAATTTTGTAAATATCACCAGCTTGGATTCTGATAGGAATTGTATTGAATCTGGGGTCAGTTTGGAGAGTATTGCCAACTTAACAATATGAAGTCTTCCTACCCAGGAACGTGGGATATCTTTCCATTTATCTAAATCTTTAATTTCTTTCAACAGTGTTTTGTAGTTTTCAAAGTATGTTTTCTACTTCTTTGGTTAAGTTTATTTCTAGTATTTTTATTCTTTTTGATGCTATTATTAATGGAATTGTTCTTTTAAATTCACTTTTGGATTGTTCATTGCCAATGTATAGAAATACAGTTGATTTTTTGCATATTAATTCCATCTGCTGCACCCTTGCTGAACTTGTTTATTCTGATAGTACATGTTTTACTGGATTCTTAGGCTTCTTTCTATATAATATGTCATTTACAAATAGTGATCATTTTATTTCTTACTGTCCAGTCTGAATGCTTTTTATTTCATTTCTTGCCTAATTGCCCTGACTAGCACCTCCAGTACAATGTGAAATAGAAGTGGCAAGAAAAGACATCCTTGTATTCCTGATTTTAGAGGAAAAGCATAGTCCTTCATCATTAAACATGATGTTAGCTATGCCTTTTACATAGATGCCCCTTATCAGTTTGAGGAAATTCCTCTCTATTCCTAGTTTGAGTGGGTTTTTTTCCATGAAAGGGTGTTGGATTTTGTCAGATGTTTTCTCTGCATCTATTGAGATGACCATATGGTATTTTCCTTTTATTCTATCAATATGGTACATTACATTATATGCTTTTGGCGAGGGGGGGGTGTTAAACCAACCTTGCATAATTGCCACTTGGCTGTGATGTATATAATTTTTTTTTTTTTTTTTGCAGTACGTGGGCCTCTCACTGTTGTGGCCTCTCCCGTTGCGGAGCACAGGCTCCGGACACACAGGCTCAGTGGCCACGGCTCACGGGCCCAGCCGCTCCGCGGCATGTGGGACCCTCCCGGACCAGGGCACGAACCCGTGTCCCCTGCATCGGCAGGCGGACTCTCAACCACTGTGCGACCAGGGAAGCCCCTATAATTATTTTTGCCACTGGATTATTTTCTCTAGTATTTTGTTGAGGATTTTTAAAATCTATATTCATAAGAGATTGGTCTATAATATCCTTTTTTTTGTTGGCATCTGTCTGATTTTTTATTGGCCTCATAAAATTCTTCTACTTTTTGGAAGGGTATGAAGAATTGGTATTAATTATTTTTTATGTGTTTGGTAGAATTACCAGTAGAACCATCTGGGGATAGATTTTTCTTTGTGGGTATTTTCTGGTTACTAATCCTGATTATATAGTGAACCATAATAGCCCTGCTAGGTTGGGTTCTTGGTGAGAGCCCTCTTCCTGCCCTACAGATGGCTGCCTTCTTGCTGTGTCCTCACATGGTAAAGAGACACATCTCATTTCTCTTCATCCCATAATAAGGATGCCAATATTCTCATGGGTCTCTACTCCCATTACCTCATCTGAGCCCACTTACCTCCCAAAGGCCCTGCCTCCAAACACCATCACATTGGGGATTAGGGCCTCAACATATTAATTTGGGTGGGGGGGGGGGTGTCACAAACACTACCCTACTCTAGTACTCCGTGAGTTCTCGAGGGAGTGCAAAGGCCCTTAGAATCTCAGTGTCATGATGTTTTTACAGAATCTTTTCTTAAAGTTTTACTGAGGTATAGTTTATATAGCATACAATTCTTTTATTGAAATTTAGATGATTTTTAATAAATTTATACACTTGTGCCACTATCATCACAATTCAGTTTCAAAACACATTATTTCACAAAGTTGCCTCATTCCCATTTGCAATCTTACTCACTTCCAAGAAAACACTCGTATGCCTTCTAGCTCTGTAATTTTTTTTCTGAACACTTCATATAAATGATATGCAAAATGTAGTCTTTTGTATTTGGCTTTTTTTCACTTAGCATAATCTCTACAAAGTCTTTTATTTAATTGATACTTAAATATTTGGTCAATCGTATGAGTTAATTTTTATATAAATAGTTATTTTAACAATAATTTTTTCCACAAATAGTAAAAGTTTTCACAGAATACGTCTCATTTTATTTCTAATAAACTCAATGTATTCATAAAGAGATGCTATAATAGGGAACATATACATGGATAATTTAAATGAATTAAAATACTTGTGAGTTAGAGAGAAAATATTACAGTTAAGCTTTTGATTACTCTTTTCACAAGGAAATTTGGCTAAAATATCTTACCTGTTTCTTCAGGAAGACTGAGTTAACTTTTAAAAAGAATTAAAAGATTTTTGTTTTTCATTGTATCCCAGGGACAGATTTCCTTAAAAATGTATCTCCTGAATGCTGACCAACTGCAGCTTTTCAGCAGTGGGGTTACTTTTATCTTGAACTCATCTTGCACAACAGGAGAGAGATTCATCTCCTCCATCATCATAGTGAATTATGCCTTGGACACGCTTTCTAAATCTTATTGCTTCAACACTTTGTGCTTTGTTGGAGATCAATTCATTCTTCTGTCTGATACTAATTAAAGTGCCTTATTTAGTCCATATTTCCAATAAATGTAATCACGATTTCTAGCCATTGCCTATTTCATTCTTGTAATTCAGGTTTCCTGCCAGCAGTTATGTGGAAAACAGCCTGTGAGGTTGGTACATGACTTAGAATATGGAACCTGGGATCTAATAAAAGTGGTGTTTAGAGACAAGGCTGATTTGTGAAGAGTGGTAGTGAGGTCATCTATTAAAGTTTTGTTTTTAATTTTGATTTTTTAATACAGGGAAAGGAATGTAGACAAATGGTATTTTCAGTGGAGAAAATTCTATTACTTCTGAATTTTTAAGTCATCGTTTCATAGTCTCTCGGTCAACCAGGGAAAGTTTTGTTCTCTATGAATGAGGTACAGAAGCATTGTTGCTCCACTTTTATAGCTTCCTACCATTTCCAGACGTTTCATTATTTCAGTTTTAGCCCATACCCTTAACGATACCAGCTGCAAGGAAGTGGAGGGGTAGTCAGACGACAACTGAAGCTGAAAGGGGTAGGGAGTGACTTGTCATGGTCATGTAGTGGTCACCAATCTCCTGATACGTTGTGATCTTAAAGCACTTTCCCTGCAGATGATGAGCATCCTTTGAGTGCCTAAAAGCATAAAAGCTAATAATACCCTATGGAGGGCCAAGATAGACCTTGGTTCTGGGGAAGTAGAAGGAAGGAAATGCGTTGTTAAAAACAAATCAGGAACTTGGGGGAGCAGGGAATGGGGAGTTGCTCTTTGAGGAGCTTAAAGTTTCAGTCATGCAAGATGACTAAATCCTAGAGAGCTGCTGTGCAGCATCGCACCTGTAGCTAACGATGCTGCATCATACTCTTAAGAATTCTTCAAGACGGTGGATCGCATGTTAAGTGTTCTTGCCACACACAAGAAGAGATCCTGGGGAAGCAACACTGTGTTTTGCTGTGCTCTCTATCTCGTTCATCCATAATGCTGTCTTATTAAAGACCTTTGAAGGTTAATTGGTCTCTGTCCCCACCCCCACCCCCACCCCGCTTCAAAGTAATAAAACAGAAAGGCAAGGAGCAGTAAGAAAAACTGTTGAGTTGCATCATTAGAGAAATATATTTATGGTTTTTAGGATAGAACATTCTTCTACCTCATGAAAATGATGGAAAACACAGGCTTCAGTACCCGTTTCTGGAAACTTTAAATTCTGAACCATAATTGTAATAATCTGTGAAACTGTTGAAAGAATATTGCCGCTGTAAATGGAAAGCTTATCAGAATGACAAGCTACTAGGACAAATGTTTAAGAGAGATTAAATACAGATTTCAAATAAACCGATAGAAAGGTAACCATGCTTTTTAAAAACAGAGTAGTTTTCATTTTAATTTACTAATGCCAGCATTAGTTTTGAAGTGTAATTCATCAGCCAGCTACTCTTGCTGATGAGAGAGAGAACATACTACATTTTAAAATGATCTATCAAAAAGTATGCCTGTTTTTAATGAATCAAAAGGAAAACACTCAAACAGCACACAAGTTTCATCTTTTATCATTTCCATCTTTAAAAATATGAGATTCCTTCCTCTTACATAAATTCACCAGAAATAACATTTCTCTAAAACTCATACTGCTGGTGCAGAAGAAAATGAGGCCTAAAGAGACAAACACTGGCCATATACAGAAACTACATTCATTGAGAGTTTATTTGCAAGTAAAGGAAGCTAATGTGTGGATCCTCATAATTAGTGGCATCTGAATTAGAGGGGAAAATGTGATCGATTAAGATTCCAGATGCTTGCTGAAGAGCACTGATGGAAAACAGCAGTGAGAGAGCTTGGGAGAAAGTGTATATAACTGTGATTATCAACATCTCGAGGATGGATTTACAGCTTGTAAATAACTGCCCCTTATAATCCGTGACTTTTTTCCAGAGCAGTGTTTTGGAGTTGCTTTCATCATTATTTTATTTGATATGTTTATTGCACGGGATAAATTTGGCAAAGTGTAAGTAGCAAAGAACTTAACTTCTCTTCTGGTACTGCTCTCAGACGTGCTCCAGGATCACCCTCCCCTGCCCTTGGGAGAGATCTTGGCAGAAACCATAGGTTTGCTGCCCATTTTCAGGTATTAAATAACATGTTCGGGTATTAAAATTTCAGACCACTTTAAGTCAAAACCTACCCATTTCGAAAGGGTAAGGTTTTCCTTTCCTTCCTCCCAGCTTTCCCAGAAACCTGCCCCGGGGGAAAGGGTACTGCTCTCTGTTCCTCACATGCTTCTTGTTTTGCCTGCTCGTATGCTCTTTCTACCAATTTTGGGTAGGGTGGAGGTGGGGATGAGGGGAAGAGGTGAAGGGGCAAAATGTCTTTTAATGTAGGTACTCTTTGTAATCCTCTCTTGGGTAGCAAATGCCTTCTGTCATGGGGAATGTACACATTTAACTTCTCTCTGGTGCACTTCCTGGGAGACACACCTCGTGCTGCCCGGAACTGCTGACATCACACCCTTCCGTCCTAGAATGATGCATCCTCTAGCTGCCTTCCTTCTGCTTCCCCTGAGCTACTGCTTTAATAACATCACCCACATATCCTCTTCCTGCTTGAATTTAACTTTCTTAGCAGATGGCTCAAGTAAATTGGAAGCTCCTTAAAGACAAAGGCTCTATATTATACCTCCTGGTTCCTGTCTAGCACCAGCCACAAGTAATATAGCTCATTGAAGTTTTTTTCTCTACTATTTAGAGTATTAAAAAATACAGTCTCTCAGTAGGTGTCAGGCTATGATACTTGAGCCAGTACCTACCCTGATTAACATGTTTAGTCCTCATTCTCACACCCCCAAGCTCCCATTTTTCTAGAAATTCCTTGGAAAACATATTCACTTTAAAGGTCCATTTCTTCTGCTTCTGTGTGGTAACTTGAGGCTGGGATTCAGGATCTCTTCCAGATCCTTGCTGTGCTGACTACCCTGAGATCGGGGACCACCTGCGTAAACAAGATGACTTGCCAAGGGATAGACAGGCACAAGTTCGGTTTTAATAGAATTGATATATGATTCCTCTAGTTCATAAGTACTCTCCCCTAAAGCCCTTCTTTCTAGGAAAGAACCTGCTAAATCAAGTTCTCTCTCAAGCCACTTTCAGTCACCCTTCCTTGACTTTACACAAAAAGGTACACCTCTAACCCAACTTGAGTCTTAACCACGATGTGTTTGTTCTGGAGTGGAAAAAAACCCTCCACATCACCTTTCAAAAGGAAAAATTTAGATGTTCCTGTTAGTTTTGGGAAAGCAATTTACCTATGATGTAATAAATCCTCCTGTAAATTAGATGGCGTCTATTTCTCTGCTTTCAGCAAAGTTGCTGAAGGATTTATTCAAGTTTTCAACTGCTGAATGATGGAAAAATAGTTTTTGCTTATCAATCACTGTATTATTTGGGACAATCAAATAGGAAGGAAACAAACAAATTGATAGACATTGCTATAATAGTGTCCCATCTACTTATTTTCTTAGAGCTTACAACAGAAAGAATGAAATTCTGGGTTAAAATTGATGCTGAACTGTCTCAGTGTATCAGTAGAATTAAGCTGTGGTCACCCGTGGGTATGTGTAGGCTTAAGCCTTTTTTAACTGAAAGTTTGTACCCTTTGATCAATATCTTTCCTTTTCCTCCACTCCCAAGGCTCTGGTAACCACCATTCTACTCTGTTATTATGAGTTTGACTTTTTTTGTTTTAGATTCCACATATAAGTGAGATCATGCGATATTTGTCTTTCTGTGTCTGGCTTATTTCACTTAAAGTAGTGTCTTCCAAGTACTTCCATGCTGTTGCAAATGACAGGACTTCCTTCTTTTGTAAGGCTGTGTAACATTATATTGTATGCATATACATTTCCTTTCTACGATGGATATTTAATTTGTTTCCCTATGCTGACTACTGCGAATAATATTGCAGTGAACATAGGAGTGCAGATATCTCTTCCAGATGAGGATTTTATGTCCCTGAGTATATACCCAGAACGGGGATTGCTGGATGGTTTGGTAGATCTACTTTTAATTTGTGGACAAACCTCAGTACTGTTCTCCATGGCAACTGCACCATTTTATATTCCTACCAACAGTGTTACCAGGCTTCCAATTTTTCCAAATCCTTACCAGCACTTGTTATCTTTTATTATGTAGAAAATAGCCATCCTTAACGTGTGTGATGTGACATCTCATTGTGGTTTTGATTTACATTTCCCTGATAATTACGGGTGTTGACCATCTTTTCATATATCTATTGGCCATTTGTATATCTTCTTTGGAGAAATGTCCATTTATGTCCTTTGCCTATTTCCTCATTGGGTTTTTTGTTTGTCTGTTTGCTTGCTTGCTATTGAGTTGTATGAGTTCCTTATATATTTTGGATATAAACTCATTATCCGAGATACAGCTTGCAAGTATTTTCTCCCATTGCATAGGTTGCCTTTGCACTCTGTTGATTGTTTCCTTTGCTGTGCAGATACTTTCTAGTTTGATGTAGTCCTGCTTGGATATTTTTGCTTTTGTAGCTTGTGCTTTTACTGTCATATCCAAGAAATCATTGCCTAGACAAATGTCAAGGAGATTTTCCGCTGTGTTTTCTTTTAGGAGTTTTATGGTTTTATGCCTGTTGTTTAAATCTTTAATCCATTTTAGTTGATTTTTATGTGTGGTGTAAGGTACACCATCTGCATATGGATATCCAGTTTTCCCAGCACCACTTATTGATGAGATCATGTCATGTGCCAACATACTTTTTCCTTTGGGTTTGGATGCTTTTTATTTTTCTTGCCTAGTTGTTTTGGCCAGGACTTCCATTATTATGTTGGATAAAAGTGGTAAGTTTGGCACCCTTGTCTAGTTCCTGAACTTAAAGGAAATCTTTCCGTTTTTTGCTGCCGAGTATACCTGTGGGCTTGTCATGTATGACTATTATAATGTTGAGGTATATTCCAGAAGGAAATATATGTATTCCCTCCCTCTCTCTTTCTTACTCTCCACCCCCCATGTTGAGCCTTACAATGATTTAAAAAATATATAAAAAACATGGTCAAGCATTAAAATACAGTAGGCTAAAATTCTAAATTTATGAGGGGTAAGTAGAATCAAAGTATAAGTTCAGGGCAAAAAAATAGTGTCAAGTTTCTGTTAAAGAGGAGTTGTACAGGTGTTTGTTTTTTTTTAATGGGTGATGGTGGAATCATTTTGCTCTGATAAATTCCCTTGGATCCACTTAAGAATGATATCACTGTTTCAAGTTAAATGTCAATGTTTCCAACACACCAGAAATTATACCCTTTGCAACTCTTTAAATTTATATTTAAAATTTCTAGATGTCAATTTAAAAAAAATGTGTGAAGAGGGTACATAATTTTTCAAAATTATTTTAGGAAGTTCATGAGAAAAAGGTTGAAGGCCGCTTTTCTAGGACATGTCGTGTTCTGGAGCCAGACCAAGTCCTGTGGTCAAAAGACTTTACTGTTGCTGTGTTTCAGATTCAGACTGCTTAGCCCAGACAGAAGAAATGCCTTTATTCTGAGCTGCTCCTGTCCTGGAGTACAGACCAGCAGCCAAAGAGATAGCTTTGGGGCTCACTTCCACCAGTGCACATCTTCACCCAGACCAGATCCAGCACCTGGTGGGCGGCAGTGAAGGACCTGTGTCCTCTTGAGAGACGTGCACGGTAATCACTACTTAGAGCATTGCTGGGAAGAGAGAGTGGGAGTAGTACATGTAAAGGATTTTCCAGGATCCTCAGAACAGTCAAGGAATGAGAAGAATGATAATAAGTAGGAAAGACATTTTATGAAACCTGTACAGCATTTGGTGTGAGTTCGTAAAATAAGTTCATATTTTCAGAATTTATAATATTTAAAACTAGAAAGAAATACATTAGCAATGAAATAAGTTGGAAAGGAAGTAAGATATTTTAAATTCCAGATTTCAGGATTTCAAAATGTTAATTTCAGGGTGATGATAGTGGATATGTAACATGGCTCGAAGCCAAAGAATGAGACAAATCAGAGGGTAAATCTCAGCTTCACCCCAGGTTAGCCATGTTGTCATGTGTGTGTTTCCTCATTGGTAAAATGGGGACAGCAGTGCCTATATCAAGGATTATATTGTGAGTTAATTGACATAATGTATGCAGGAACACTCGACCACGTTCTTCTGCTTTTACCTCTCCCCATATACTCACCAATTTTTGTTTTAGCCTTTGCTTTGTGCGCTGTGCTTGTTTTCAGTTTTTTAAATCTTGTGTTCATTTTCTACTTTCTTTAAACCTTTTCTCGTAGCACCCTGCTTTAAAGTTGAGTATTTTCAGGAGGGGGCTCATAGTTGAAGAAAGTCAGTGCTGCTGACAACATGAAAGAACGTTTCATGAAGCGAAATTTGCTTTTGTCTCCTGAGTCCCGTCTGAGATTTTTGGCTGGGGTGTTTTCATTGTCATGCAATATTTATTTGGTGAGAACCCCATGACCAATTTTTTTAAGATTTGAGAGTTAGTTTCAATCAGAAAGAAGTCGTTTTCAACATGAATAATGCTCCAGTGTCAGTTTGAAGGGACAACATTCTTCGGTTGTCATCTATTTACTATCAACATTGGTTTTGTTTCTCAGTTGATGTCATTGAAGATTTATATCTGCTCTGGTAAAATGCAGCTGTCAAAGGATCACTAGCTCTGAGCAGCAGAATGTTCTGCCATTGTTGACGGTAACTTTGCAGCCGCGTCTCCCATGTTGGCACCGTGTTAATACATTATGTGCAGGGCACTCAACCGTGACCTGTACTAGAGCTGTGGAATAGAAATGCAGCTGGGGACTCCCATTACAACTGACGTGTGCATCAGTAAAAGAAAGGATAATCCTAAATTCAGTGCAACTTATGTAACTGGGATTGTTTCAGATACAGGGAAATCTAGAACAGTTGGGGAAAATATCCTGCAACCCTTTGCAGGCCCTCCCTGGAATGAAGGGAATACAGAAGGTTGTTTCTGCAAATCAGAGTGTTCAAATGGCCTTGGTGACTGGGAGATGCACGCAGAGTCAGGGTCAAAAATGCGGTATGGTCATGCCTCTGTACGTGAGAGCAGGGTGCTTCCCCTTGCCTTTCTCTGCCCAAGAAATGTGAATGATGTTCTAAGACCAGTTCAGCTTGGTGCAGGTTTTGCACCCAGGTTGATCTCAGCACACTCTCCTTTTATTAGCACTTTTTACTTAAACATAGTATAATGTAATACATAAACATAGTATAAATATATAAACATAATACCACATATAATAATGTATTTTATTTTTTACATTCATCCTAATGCTGGTTTTATATTCCTTCATAGGAAAACTCATTTTGGGGTAATATCCATAATATGTATGTATACATTACTATATAGAGATTTTTTTAATTAGGTAACTATGAAATATAATTGCAGTAGTTGTAATGAGATCAAGACTGACATTCTTTGCAAGTAAAAATTATTTTTTATTGTAAGAATACACACACAAAAAACATGAGATCTCTTCCCTTAATAAATTTTTGAGGGCCCAATACAGTACTGTTGACTATTGGCAAAATGTCATACAGCTGATCTGTAGAATTTATACTGAACTGAAAATGTCTGTTGAACAGCAACTCCTTTTTCCCTTCCCTCCAGCCCCTGGCAACTACCATTCTACTCCCCGTTTCTATGTATTTGACCATGTTAGATACCTCATATAAGTGGAATCATGCACTATTTGTCCTTCTGTGACTTAGCTAATTTTACTTATAATGCCTTCAAGGTTCATCCATATTGCCACATATGGCAGAATTTCATTCTTTTTTAAGGTGGAATAATATTCCATTGTACATATATAAAACATCTTTGTCCATTCATCCATTGATATACATTTAGGCTGTTCCATATCTTAACTATTGTGAATAATGCTGCAGTGAACATGGGAGTATATCTCTTTGAAATCCTGATTTCAGTTCTTTCATACACACACACACACACACACACACACACACACAGAAGTGGGATTGTGTTGGGTCATATAGTAATTCTGTTTTTAATTTTTTGAGGAACCTCCATACTGTTTTCCATAGCAACTGCACCATTTTTTATTCCCACCAGCAGTGTTCCAAGGGCTCCAATTTCTCCACATCCTCGCCAGCACTTGTTATCTTTTGGTTTGTTTTAGATAATAGCCATCCTAACAGGTGTGAGGTGATGTCTCATTGTGGTTTTGATTTGTATTTCCCTGATGATTACTGATGTTGAGCAAATTTTCATATACCCGTTGGCCATTTATATACATTCCTTCGAGAAATGGCTGTTTATGTCCTTTGTCCATTTTATAATCAAGTTACTTGGTTTCTTTCCTACTGAGTTGTATGAGTTCCTTATATGTTTTGGGTATTAACGCATTATCAGATATACTGTCTGCAAATATTTTCTCCCATTCCATAGGTTGCCTTTTTCACTCTGTTGATTGTTTCCTTTGCTTTATAGGAGCTTTTTCAGTTTGATGTAGTCCTAGTTGGCTCTTTCTGCTTGTTGCTTATACTTTTAGTCTCATATCCAATAAATCATTACCTAGACTAATGTCATGAAACTTCTTCCTATGTTTTCTTCTAGGAGCTGTTTAAATTCAGACCTTACATTTAAGTCCTTAATCCATTTTCACTTGATTTTTGTGTGTAGTGTAAAGTAAGGGTCCAGTTTTATTCTTTTGCATGTGAATATCCAGTTTCCCCAGCACTATTGAAGAGACTACCTTTTCTGCATTACGTATTCTTTTTTGGTGATACACAGGCCTCTCACTGTTGTGGCCTCTCCCGTTGTGGAGCATAGGCTCTGGACGCGCAGGCTCAGCAGCCATGGCTCACGGGCCCAGCCGCTCCGCGGCACGCGGGATCCTCCTGGACCGGGGCACGAACCCATGTCCCCCACGTCGGCAGGCGGACTCCCAACCACTGCACCACAAGGGAAGCCCAAAGTTACACTTTTTTTTTTTTTGCAGCATGTGGAATCTTCCTGGACCGGGGCATGAACCCATGTCCCTTGCATTGGCAGGCGGTCTCTCAACCACTGCGCCACCAGGGAAGCCCCTGCATTACATATTCTTGACACCCTTGTGGAAGATAAGTTGATCATACAATATATGTATGGGTTTATTTTTGTTCTTGCCATTCTGTTCCAGTGGTCTATGTTTCTGTTTTTATGCCAGTACCATACTGTTTTAATTACTGTAGCTTTGTTGTGTGTTTTGAAATCAAGACATGATGCCTCCAGCTTTTTTCTTCTTTCTCAAGATTGCTTTGGCTATTCAAGGTCTTTTGTGGTTCCATTTGAATTTTAGGATTTTTTTCTATTTCTGTTCAGAAAAATGCCACTGGAATTTTGACAGGGATTGCATTGAATTTGTAGATTGCTTTGGATAGTATGAACATTTTAACAATATTGATTCCTCCAACCTGTGAACATGGGATATCTTCCCATTTATTTGTGTTGTCTTTAAATTCTTTCATCAGTTTTATATCATTATCATTCTGTAAGTCTTTCACATCCTTGGTTAAGTTTATTCCTAAATATTTTGTTATTCTTGACACTGTCGTGAATGGGATTGTTTTCTTAATTTCTTCATGGATAGTTGTTAGTGTACAGAAATGCAATTGGTTTTTGTGTATGTTGATTATGTATTCTGCAGATTTATTGAGTTTATTAGTTATAACAGGTTTTTGTGTACTCTTTAGTGTTTTCTACATATAAGATAATGTCATCTGGATCATTTTACTTCTTCCTTTCCCATTTGTATCCTTTAAAAAAATTTTTTTTCGTAATTGCTCTGGCTAGAATTTTCATTACTATGTTGTATAAAAGCGGTAAGAGTGGACAGCCTTGCCTTGTTTCTGATCTTAAGGAAAAGTTTTCTATTTTTCACCATTGAGTATGGTATTAGCTGTCTGCTTGTCATATATGGTCTTTATTATATTGAGTAAATTCCTTTTGTACTTAGTTGATCTTTTATCATAAAAGTATGTTGAATTTTGTCAAACGTTTTTTCTTCCTCTGTTGCAATGATCATGTGATTTTTATCCTTTGTTCTGTTAATATGCTGTGTCACATTGATTTGTATATGTCAAGCCATTATTGCATCCTAGGAATAAATCACACTTGGTCATGGTGCATGATCCTTCTAACATCCTGTTGAATTTTTTTTGCTGGTATGTTGTGAGGACTTTTGTATCTGTGTATCTCAGGGATATTTACCTGTAGTTTCTTTTCTTGTAGTGTCTTTGTCTGGCTTTGGTATCTTAAAATGAGCTTCAAAGTGTTCTCTTTAATTTTTTGGAAGAGTTTGAGAAGTGATTAGCATTAGCTTTTCTTTAAAATTGTGGTATAATTCACCAGTGAATCCATCTGATTCTAGGCTTTTCTTTGTTGGGAGGTTTTTGATTACTAATTCAATCTCCTTGCCAGTTATAAGTCTGATCAGATTTTCTTTTTCTTTATGTATTGGTCTTGGTAGGTTGTATGTTTCTAGGAATTTATCCATTTCTTCTGGTTATCCAACTTGTTGGTGTATACTTGTTCATGATAGTCTCATATGATTCTTTTTATTCCTGTGGCATCAGTTGTAATATCCCTTCTTTCATTTCTAATTTTGAGTCTCTCTTTATCCTACATAGTCTAACTAAAGATTCATCAACTTAACAAATCTCTGCTTAAACCACCTACGCAACATTTTTTTCCCCTGCTAAGGCACTTTTATTCATGACAGTGACTCTCCTTATTAAATTTTACTTATGAGTTATTTTGTCACTAATTTATTTAGTAAGATTAATTACAAGCTGATTATTTTTAAATTAATGTATTTTTAGAAATCATAATTTCTAAGCCTTTCTGTTTAGAAGGAAGTAGACACTTAAATAAATCTAAAGTAGTGACAATTATCAGATATCTTTTGCTGAATGAGACCCATTGTTCACGGTATTTTTTCTTCTTTCTGAAATTTGAAGAGAACTCTTTATGCATGGGAACCCTATGATCTAGAAGATGTGAGAGTGTTTTTCCTTAAGCTTTCTTTTGTTTTAAAGAAAGAATAAGTCTTACGTAAATTTCAGGGCATTTTTGTTTGTTTGTTTTGCACTTTCCATCTTCCCAATTAAAACTATCAGCTCTGGAAATATGACATCAAAGATATTGACATCGCATCATTTAAAGAGAGTTTTGAAAGATGGGAAAAGAAGCCTATTCTTGAATTTCTCTTGTTCTCAAAAACACTTAATTGACTTAAGATGACCAAAGAAACCACAGTGACAGTAAGTTTGGCAAAAGAAATGTACGTGAAGAATCAGTCAATTTTTAGACAAGTAACACTTTTGTTATCCTGGCACAAATTTCCTTATTACATAAAATGCAAGATGAATTTGGTTGGCAAAGATTTTATATCTTTGGCCTATAAAATAGCAAAATTTTACCTGAAGCAACTTTGTGAAATTCTCACTGTGTTCTAATGTTTAATTTTCCTCTTCTTGCCATAATATAGCTTTGCTGGCAGATGGCAACATTTGGATCATACTGAAATTGGCAAATTCTCATAAGAATCTTTAAAATTTTTAATATTTGCATGTGGAAAAAAAAATCACAATTTTTACATAGCTCTGCCAGAGTGGCAAAGACAAATTCTTAGGCATTTTTCTTCTTTTCGTATTACAGTTAAATAGGATTGATGTCTAGGGAAAAAAAAGTTAGACTATTTACTATGAATATAATCTTAGAGTTGTAAAAACATAACCTTTTATCTTCCATATTTAAAAACTGTGTTCCTAAAGTAACAACTTGTGTTTTTATTAAAATATTACCAGTAGCTGAAAGTCAACATTTCTATCAGGGTCAAACACCTTTTCCTGTAGGTTCCCTCTAAAAATTCAAAATGTTCTCATCCAATTACTTATTTTACAAAGGGGCAGTGTTTCAGGTTACCTCCTTCTCATGTTATTTCTCCGCAAATACTCCATTCTAGGTGAAAGCTCCAGAATGAACTTCTAGGGGAGAGACTCGTTAGTTCTTTAGTAAATAAGACCCTTGGCAAGTTAGGACCAAAACAGACATGTTTTTCTAAGTTTGGCTTCAAGCAAATTCAGGTCATAGCAGGAACTTGGTGGATCTCAGTATTTATTTGAGCCCCTTGCTTAAGTGCACATCCTACTTATAGTGGGACTAGAATGGTAAATGGCTTAGAGTAAGGGTCTCGATTTCTGCTGCAAACCCATTAAAATTGCAGAAGTAACTATTTCTCGAAGTCTCAGAGCAGGTTTATGAACTTAATATGATTAGTCACTTTTGTGATGAGACCTGCTGACAGCTGGACCTGTTTCCCTCATCATCAGACAGATTAGTGATTACATTAAATTTTCATGATTAATATTTTCTTGGGCATATCTGTGAATGTTTCATGGCTCAGGTTTTCAGAGAAGGTCCCCAACCTAGCCAGTGACCTTTGCTGTTTTCCCTCAGTTGGTGGCATCTTTAGAAAGAGAAAGCTTGTTTACACCAAGCTGAGCCTGGCTTTGTTGCTTTGACTCCACAGGGCTGCCCTTTCTGCTCGCAAAGAGGCTAATTCCTTTATTTAGCTACTGCATGTGTTGTTTTGCTTTGTTTTCTTTCCATCGTGTAGCTTGTGATGGCCTGGACAAAAAGTGTACGTCCGTTTTATAATGATCCTTTTCTTAAAAGCAATCAAAAGATGTAATACTCCAACAGCACATTCTTACAAAGTGATCAAAATTGTTCACAGTTTTATAGCACCACTTACGTAAAGTAAGATATATTACAAGGAGGATAATTAATTTGATCTAGGAGTATTTATCCATATGGCATGGATGAGCAATAATTTCACAGTAGAATATAATCACTCTCTTCTATTAGATAGGCAACAGACACAGTTTATTCTCTCTTACTTTAATAGGTGAGTAATTCATATTGTGTGCAGTATTGTTCATTCTGAAAGAAACTTTTATAATGGGCCAACCCCTGTGGTAGAATACAAAGAAAAAAACTTTCATGTTGAGAAAGCTGTTACTAAAAGTAATTCTACAATCTAGAGTCTTCTTTGTAGTTATGCAGATTAATACTGGACAGCATATCCTTCTCTTGTCTGGATATCTTCAGCTGGGTATCTTGCAGACTCTGAAATTCAACATGTTCAGAATAGAAACAATTCTTTTTCACTTTTAACAGACTCCTCCTTTCTGTTTACCATCTCAATTTGTGGTACCTTTATATTATAGCAGTGGCCAAAGCAGAAATGGGGGCATTCATCATTTCTTCCTCTTTCTGATCCCCACAACTAAATCCTATTGATTCTGCTTCCGTAATGTCCAGCCAATCTCACTCTCTTCCCACATCTTCATTGCCAACACCTCTGTTTGGGCCGTTGCTAACATTACTTCAGAAGCCTCTATTTGGTCTCCCTACCTCTTTCCTTTCCTTTACTTCAGTCCAATTTCTAAAACGCAAATCTGATTATGTCCTTTCCCTCAACATTTTTTAGTAACCTTCCTTTGCCTTCAGGATGAACGACTCTACATTTACCTGACTGCCACTTACCACTCCACCCCACCTCTTACGTCTTGCCAGCCACAGTGTTTCCAAGCAGGGGCGCTGTTGCATTTTTATGGGAGCAGTTTTCATCAGTGGAACTATCCCTTCTATCACAGGTTAGTTAGCTTCCATAGCTTCTGCCCATATGTGTTTTAAAATGCCCCTAACAGGGGGAGGTACCATCCCTGGGGAGAGCCACTGTCTGCTCTCACCCATGGCCTTCCTACCTTTCATTCTGCACCTAGCTGCCTATCTTTTACTTTTCTTCCTTGAAGGCTCAGTTTAGGGTGCTCTGCTCTGTGAAGCTGTCCTGAACCCCTGTCCCCCATTTCCCTAAGGCAGCTTCCTTAGCATCTGTGTATAGTCTGGAACTCTGTGTTGTAATTGCCTCTGTATGCTGCTCCCCCAAAACTGAGCCCCCTAAAGGCAGAGGCCAGGTCTTGTTCAGCCTTGTGTTGCCAGTATCCGGCTCAGTGACTGACCTCTATCTGATGAAGCATTTGACCTCAAATAATTGACAACAAAATTCTCTTGACTCTATTAAGCATCAGTGAGAGTAATTCATCCATAAGAAGGACACTTTTAACAAAAATAAGACATGCAAATAAAACTGACAGCCTTCTAGTATTCATGCATGAGAAAGTTAAACCTGAGTCTGAATGGACTTAAGAGCAACTGGGAGCCAGTTGTCACCTTAATTTCCACCCACTACGCAGTGAAATACAGTCTGCTGAGTGACAGTGTACAAATCACTTTCTGTGGCCCAGATCTTCACAAATTACAACTAACACAACACTGCCGTCCCATCTTGCATATCCAGAACGTTGGTGCAGTGACAAAAATGTTATATATAAATAAAATCTCCTCTGTAAATCATATGGAATTTCTCGGAGAATATGCCCCTTAAATTTAAGCTGGAATTGTAAAGTTCTTTAAAGCTATTATAATATTCTAATTTTTTAAAGCATATATGGGTACTTTGCAAAAAGACATCTTTGTACCAAAGGTAGGATATTTTTACTTAACCAGATACACAACTGTGCTTGTTTCCACTTAAAAATTTTCCAGCCACATTGTTTACTTCTAACTTTTGCATATGTAAATAAGGATTAACAAAGCAGCAGCTAAAAATATATGCATATAGGTAATAAAGAAAAAGGAAGTTGTAGTTCCAAAATAATTAAATATCTAACCAAGCAACTAAATTCCACCTGGTTTGTAAATACATATGATTTTGGTGATCAGAGGACCCAGGTATTTCATCTTCTAAAATCATATTATTCCCTTTAAAAGTGTTAAGAGTAAGCCAAACCTGGCTTTACACAAGTTCTGTGTACTTCCACTGAAACTGTGACAGATGTATTTTACTGGGTTAAATTGGAATATGATCCACAGTTTTGTGATTCTTAAGTTATAAACATACCAGGCATATGATGTGATTGGTTAAGTTAGTGTTTGTGAGGTATTCAAAGGGAAATTGGAGACAAAGTCTTTTTTGATCTTTAGTATTTGCTTTTATAATATGTACAAACAGACTCTGCCTCCGTATTTCATTTTTATTTCAGGGGAAGACTTTAGTGAATAAGTGCTCTATCAGATTCACCTCATAGAGAAAATTATGATTACTACTTAAGCAGTCAGGTAGCATTTAATTCTTGTGACATATTCTGTACTAATTCTCTACTTAAGCAGGGCACAGGTGCAGTGATGATAGGATAAGAAACGTGTACCCAAAAAGACAAGTGGAAAAATACCACAAAATCATTTCGTTCAAGCACCAAAAAGAGCTTAAATAAATTTAAGCTCTTAAAAACTAAATGAAATGTTTATTGAATAAATTAGTAAAACACACACGTTACTCATTAACAAATTTTGCCTAAAGAAAGTTCCACACCTTCACAGTTGGCTAAGACAGAGATTGGGTAAGAAACGGACAGTAGTCTCAGGTAAACACTTAAAAAGCATACGTGTGTTGTTTATCAGCCGTGACAGTTCTGATACGTAGAAATTCACTTATTTGAGAATCTTTCTGAACCACTATAAATATATTAAAATTACTGGCAATATTATTTTAGTTAAATGTAATGTTATATTTTAAAATACAAAAGTGGCTTTCAGATTCAGATGATTGCTCTTATTTAACACCATCCCCCCACCTTGAGTTGGTTGTGTTATCCATAGAACTGTGTGTCTGTAAACATGAAATATTTTCTATATTTTTTGTATATATTAATGGAAGTCTGATCTAAAGCTCTGGTGCATGCAACTTGTGCAGTTGTCCGATGTGGCAGTAATTAAAGAAACTCAGCTCCTGATCTCAGTTCTCCTTCCATGTAAGTTGGCCCTGCACATCTGTGGGTTCCACATCCACAGCTTCAGCCAAAGGCACTAGGTCCGCATTTGGTAGAATCAGCTTATGTGGAACCCGCCAGATACCCAGGGCCGACTATACTTATGACATTTTATATGAGGGGCTTGAGCATTCATGGATTTGGTATCTGAGGGGGATACTGGAACCAATCTCCTGCAGATACCAAGAGACAACTGTATAGCTCAGTAAAATATACTATCAACCAAACTTGGTCATTCAACTGCTGTGAATCACTTCATAGTCCTTTGAGGACTGGTTAGAATAAAGTATATGGTGTCATTCATTCATTCAACAAACAGTTATTGAGTCGCTCTGTGCTAAGTGCCACACAGGTACTGGGTTTGAAGTGATGACTAAAATCAGAAATGGCTAGTAAATAAAAATAAAATAAAAATTAAAAAAAAAAAAAGAGTTATTGCCAATGGTGCTTGAAGTCTAAAGCAGGGAGACACCCTGTTACATGTACAGGAACACATAATTACAAACTGAGTTAACTGCTTTGAAGAAAAGGAATCTGATCCTAGGCAAATATATATGACACAGTAATGTTACTTACTTGGGGGATTGTCCAGTGCTGCAAATGGAGTTGGCTAGGGAAGTCTTTTTGAGAATGTAACCCTTGAGCTCTCAACAGAAGGACAAGTAGTAGTTAATCGGATGATGGCAGAGGATCATGGGACAACTAGGAATCTATACTAATGAAGGAACAGGCAAGTTCAGCTGCCCTATGGCGGGAACCTTCTGGATGGGCATCGACTGGGGTTAGAATGGTTGACATGAGGCCTGAGGCATAGCTAAGGGCCGGGTATGCCCAACCTTGAGAGCCATGGTAAGGATATTAATCTTCATTCTGGTGTCTTTGTTTCCTTACCTTAAATTTTTTCTTTTACCCTTTCCCATCTTCTATGGTAGAAACCTCAGTGTACTTCAGAGTTTTTGCTTCTGTTCAGAAACATAGACTTGCTTGCTTAGTGCGTCTCAGAGTGGTAGGATTTTTCTAGGGAAAATAAAAAGGAACTGCTTTCATATTGTGGAGTTGGGTGGGAAAGAACCGTTTGTAAGGATAGCTCACGTGTAAAGCAGCAGTATCTTCTTCTCTCATCATTGCGGGAAGCGAGTTAATCGTTCACGAGTAGTTACTCCAGCTCTGTAGCTGGGTAAAGACCACCACAGATTTTCTAATCATGCTTCTCAGGTTACCTTAGCCCTGTTCTCCTGTACTCTTTTTCCTGGTTTATCGTTTTCTGATTTTCCCATCCGTAGTTGACTCTTCTGGGTTGCACCAAATCTGCATCATCTGGCCATTCCTTCCAGGGCCATGCGCTGCTCTGTGTGTACCACCACATCTCTACTACTTGATTCGGCCTGTTTCTTTTTTTTTTTTTTTTTTTTTTTTTTTATTTACTTGCTCTTCCCTAGGATATAACTTTGTTTTTTTTTGTTGTTGTTGCTGTTGTTGTTGTTGTTTTTTGCGGTATGCGGGCCTCTCACTGTCGCGGCCTCTCCCGTTGCAGAGCACAGGCTCCGGACGCACAGGCTCAGCGGCCATGGCTCACGGGCCCAGTCACTCCGCAGCACATGGGATCCTCTCGGGCCGGGGCACGAACCCGTGTCCCCTGCACTGGCAGGCGGACTCTCAACCACTGCGCCACCAGGGAAGCCCCGGCCTATTTCTTGACTCTGTCATTCTGGTCAGCTCACCTCTGTAGCCAGTCTTTACATTTTACCATATCTCCACCATTTGAAGGTAAGACTCTGTTGCTAACCATAGTAGCTCAAGGACAGAATGAATGAAGAAAAAACAAAAAATGAAAACAAAAAATCCCAAGCCTCCCTCTGCACATGCCAACCAAAACGCGGGAGAGACCTGCCAGCTGGTTTTGAATCTTAAGAAATTCTTCTCTAGGCTAGATTTCCCACTGATATGTTGATGACAAAAGCTCCACCTGGACTATCAGGTTCTTAGCCTGACCAAGGTAAGCACCAGCTTTGTACTGTTACAAAGTACTATAGGACTAGAATTTTCATTTCATTTTGTTTCAGAATTTCCTCCTAATGGAACCTGTAAAGATTTAATAAGGGTTCTAGGAATTCCAAATATCTATATCTTAGACTTGGAGGCAACATTCCCCAAAGTGCTTCCTGCCTCGAAATTGGGTACCATGACTGTGTGAAAATAACTGTGCCTTACTCTCACAGACTAAGGGGCGCAGAAAGCCCAAACATGCATCAGCCGTGTTTTCTGGAGCTAATTCAGCACTGATGTACTTCCCAGAAGTCAAAGAGCTATCAGCAAAACCTGCATCTCCACCTAATCTGGGTAAAACCTGTGGTGTTTCAGGACCTGTCTTCTGTCCTACTTGATGTATTTGCTGCTGCTTTCTGCTGAAAACAGAATGTACGATCACTCTCAGGGCTGCTTTCCCTTCAGAGAAACGGGTATGAGGAAGCAGTCAGGAATTGCTCACTTGGATCTCTATCCTGACATCAGGAGAATAGGGTGCTCGGGTGAATTGAGAATAGTCATTTATTTAGTATGCCCTTCTAATTTTCAAGACATTATGATAGGTGTTTTCTTACTGATTTCATTTATTCTTCTGAATCCTTGTTAGGGAGGACTTACTACTATTCCTGTTTTCTAGGTAGGAGAATGTATCCT
This sequence comes from Neophocaena asiaeorientalis asiaeorientalis, assembly GCF_003031525.2. Classification (NCBI taxonomy): domain Eukaryota; kingdom Metazoa; phylum Chordata; class Mammalia; order Artiodactyla; family Phocoenidae; genus Neophocaena; species Neophocaena asiaeorientalis. Next base: position 3,708,635 of record NW_020174561.1, read on the forward strand.
CAAAAAATTTGACATACATGATTTAACTCAGCTTTTCAAGCCCAGTCCTCTTAGACTACAAATTTTTACTTTTTTTTTTTTAACACATCATCATCTTCTCTCTTGAATATGTAATGTATGCTTGTTATGTACAGAGCGCGGTGGTTGCAGTGAGGGGTCTAGCTGTTGTTGCTGAGACAAATCATAAATGTAGAAGGATAATGCAGTAGGGGGGAGACTTTGGTCTTAATGTGGAGGCCGCTATGTACCTTTAATCTGTACTATATAGTATTTGTTTATTTCACGCTTCTCCCTTTCCCACAAGCTAAGTCCCTGGATGCCGTAGACTGTTTTGTTTCATCTTCGTATTTTAAAACATTCATCACTACAATGGTCACATACTAGGTGCTTATTAAATATCGTTCTAGGGGTTGCACAAATGAGGCAAGAATTAAAGTGTCGTTATTAAAATGTTTCCTCAAGTGCCAATTAGGTAAGTTATGGAGAAACATAAATCACTTTCACTCCTTTAAAACCTTAACAGAGTTCCCGTTGTCTCATAAGGATCAAACATTTTTTTCAAAAAAATCAATTTAAATGTCCTTAATTTTTAAAAGCATGTCTGCGTTGCATTTACGTTCTAAAGTATCACAAAATTAAGTAGTCACCGGCCATCAGAAGTGCCCAGCTAATGGGGATTTCTTTTCCTGAGTAACACAGGGTAGGTCTCATAGGATCTAGAAGCACCAAGGGCCAGCAGTGACTGTGTACTGTGAAAATTACCAGATCTGGCTCCTTGACCAGATTCCTCCTGAGTCTTCCTGTGATGTCCTCCGGGCAGTGGACTGGAGTACAAGTACTCTACTGATGCTCTCGGGGCTGGTTTGGGCCCTGCCATGTTTTGCATGCTTTAGATCTGCTTATTTCAGCTCCATACATCATGCTCTTGTTGAGTGCTTGTTGCTTTTGGCTGTCTTCTTAACCCCTTCAGGATGGTCCCAGGTGACTCCTACCCTCTCTGGAATCTGAGATGTTGGTATAATTCAGAGACTTCTCCTATTGTTCCCAAACTACTCTGCACTTGGCAAATCTTTTTATTTCACATAAATAGTCATTTAGGAATGAAAAAAAAGTAGTTTTATCTGCAGGGAGACCCCAGGAGGGATTTTTCTAGGAGAAAACAGCCTGTGTAGATGATTCAGTCTGCTGTTTCCCTTTCAACCCCCCTGCCCCCCACCCAATGTTACTGCTTGAAGACACAACCAAGAGTCTTTTACCTTTGGAGCAGCTAGAAACAGCTGAGGAGCATTTGCTTTCAAATGTAAGTCATTAAGAATGGGATGCACTAACATTGTATTACTTTAGCAATTCCAAGGCCTTCACATTAAAAAATATAGAAAGCAAAATATTTTCATGCCCATATTGTCTAGCCCCAAAGAACATTAACCCCTGCTTGAAATTCTATCAAATTAAAGAGTAATCATTGGAAGATCTGGTAAAGCAAGCACCAGCTGACCCTTGAACAACATGGATTTTGAACTGCATGGGTCCACTTATACGTGAATTTTTTTCACTGGTAAATACTATAGTACTACGCCATCTGAGTTGGTTGAATCCACAGATGCGTGTATAGGGAGGTCTGACTGTAAATTATACTTGGATTTTCGACTACGCAGAGGGTCAGCACCCCAAGCCCTGTGTTGTTCAAGGGTCACCTGTACTAGTAACTGATGGACCCTCCAACTTACTAATAACAGTATGCTATACTGATTAGTGATCATTATAACCTAGTATTTGGAAACAGTATAGTTTAAATTTCTTTTTATCTTTAAAGGATAATGCATGATTCTATGACATTTGAAAGTTTTTTTTAAAAATTCCAGTTTATATAACACATCCACCTTTTATTTTCATGTCAAAAAAAAACAGGAAAACATCAGACTGATTCTCACATAAGCCTCAGAGTTACGGGTATGAGAATAGTATGCACATACATTGGTAAATTTCTGTAGTGGTTTATGCAGTACGTTCTCATTTTTACACCATCGCATTTTATTATTTAAATCCTTTTGTAGGGATTTATATGTGTATAGTGGACTTTATGCTTTAAAGTTAAGTTAATTTATCTTCTGTATCAGTTATTTAGCCTGTCTTTCTAAATGTAAGTTCTTAAAAATCTTGATTTCCAGCTTATAAAAAGTTACTTTTGGGTGCTTTCTTGACCAAGTAAAATTGTAATGCAAGATGTGACAAATGGTTCCTTTAAAATTAGATGCATCAAGCTAATGTCTCTGAACTACCTTGCTCTGAGGGAGAAAAAGAAAAATGCGTATGAGAGATTATATCTTCTGTCGTTCCTGAAATCCGATTTTGTGCTAATATGCTTCTTAGACTTGTTCAGAAGAAAATGGTTCAAATATAATGATTTCTGTACTCTGGATATGGAAGTTTAATGGCATTGAATAACTTCATAAATGAAATGCAGACTTTAGAGGAGAATTTTATCCTATTATTCTTGAGGCTTTACCAATCTTGAGAGCAACAAAATGGAGCTCTTTGAAGGCTAGCGGAGACATCGAGTGGAGGGTAAGAACCAGAATGAAGGTGAAGCCCAGAGCGTTTTTCTTTCATTATGAAAGTGATCATTACCCATCCTGAGTCATCCCCAAATATTGTTCTACCTTAAACTGCAAGAAACCATCCCAGGATTTCTTCATTGTCATGTTGAAGAAACAGATAACTTTGTATTGTCTTTTCATCATAATAAAAAGGTTTTAGTGTGGTGTTTTTGAAAGCTCCTCCCAAAGCTTAGAGTGATCAAACTTAGTTACTTTAAAGGATATTTTTTATTTCTTCTATTAAGATTTGCATCATGTCAGCATTTAGACTGTACATTGTCTTTAAAAGAAAGATTAAAGATAATGTGCAAAAATGGGTTAAGATCCAGACTACTGTCTCTCCTTTCCAGATTGGTCTTTTATTAATCCTCCTTCCTTTTCTCCCCCCTCTACCCTCTTTCTCCATTGTTCTTCTCTTTTTCACCCCTCCTTTCTTTCTCCCCCATCTCTTTCTCTTCCTGTTTCTTTTTTTCTCCTTTGTCGTCTTTTGCTATTAGTTGATATCTCTCTAGTTTCTGATATTGTCTGGATTTTAATGTTGCCGTTTTACGAAACTGATTAAAATCTTAACGTTCAAATCTATCAGTTTTTTTCCAGGTAGGTATCACTTTGCTTAGTAAAGCTAAAGGAATACTACTGTGGATCCTAATAGTAATAGTTAGCATTCTGTATGCACTTTCTGTGTGACAGGTGCTGTGCCACTATGAGTATTAATATGAATTGTCTTCATTTATACCTCAACAGTTTTATGCGGGAAGTGTTAGTTACGACAGAGTTGCTTGCCTGGAGTCCCTTTGCACATTAGAATTGGTGTTTGAGCCCACAGACTGTCTCTGGGACCTGCACTCTTTAGCCCTGTCTCACTACCACTGTTACTCCACTGAGGCAAGGGCTCAGATACTGGTTCGGATTTTTTTTTTTTAGTCAATCTGTTTCCCCCCCCCACATCTTTATATGAAACTCTTTAGAACAATGTTGTGACACTTGTCATTAATTTCACTAAGGTTGTTGTATTTCACAGATAGCTATGCAGAATAATTCCTTTGGTTTTGTTGAAAGGATACAGTAGTATACTATGATGTCTTAAATGGAAATGTGATTTGTTGAATAAATGTTATCCTCATGGCCTAGGAAGTTATATCATAATTTTATTCATTACCACAGTATTGCCTTGGGCATATTATTAACCTCTGCATTTCAATTTAGATATCTCAAATTGAAATTTCAAATACTTTTAAAGTATGTCAACTGTTATGACAATAAATAAGGCAACTTTTATAAACATTATTGATCACCTAACTTAAACTAATTCCATTAAATATATAGAAAATTGTTTTAAAATATACTCAGTATATTTATAAGGGAAGAAATTTAAATCTGCTCTACAGATTAACTATTAAAATTGAAGGGGAGGGGTGTTTCTTTGTAATAAAAGTTTGAAATTCTATCCGGTAATCTTGGGTTTTGTATTACAATGCATTATTTTCAAGTCTGGAGTTTTAATTACAATAGCTGTTTGTGACAAATGTTATGTAATACATAGATAAATTTCTTATGAATCAACCTTTTTAATTACTTAGGAAACCTTTAATATTTAAGAACATAAAAGATGTCTTGGAATTCTGTCCTTGATCTTTTGTTTTTAATATTGTTGTAAAAACAATTGAATATATAGAAAGACTTTTTTGTAGTATTTCTTGTAATAATTAAAACTGGAAGCAACTTTAGGATCCATTCACAGAAGAGTGGTTGAATAAGTGATGACATAGCCATATAAGGGGAATGCTTTACAAGTCTTAAAAATTGTGTAAATCCACGTACTGATGCATAAAGAATACGTAGTGTTAAAGTACAAGTTATGGAACAATTTAAATTGTTAGAAATAAGTATGCACTTAGGTACACACACAAGCATATGGATACATATATGGACCTAGACTTGTAAGATACAGGTCCCCATTATCATTGAGTTTTAATGGGCACCTTTCACAAGCTCATTCATTGTCATAGCTTCTACCATCTCTATGTTAATAATTCTCAAATCCGTATCTTCATTTGCAGCGTTTTAGCAAAAGTCCAGACCTGAGTTTCCAGCAGCCTATTGTAATCAGTTAAATTTTTCAAATAAGTCCCTCTCATAGTTTTGACCATAGTTTTGATGGGTAAATGACATCACCAGTCATCCAAATTCCCATGAAAATGTAGTTATCTTCACCATTCTTCCATTAATCTTTGGCTTAAGTCTATCAGTTTTGGATAAAACTCTGAAACACTTGGGCCCTGGGAAATGACTTAGAAATGTTGAACTTTTTAAATTTGAAGATCTGTTCTTCCAAAAATGTCTTCTGTTTAAAAAGAGCTTTCCATGAAACTGTCTTATTACTTTCTCATATTAATCAAGTGCTCTATTTTAAAGGATTTATACAGTGCTTAACAATTTTTAAAATGCTTTCAGTGTTTTCTTATTTAATTTATATTCATGTAATTAATAATCAGGCTATTTGTAATGTTTTTTAAATTAATCCCCATTTAAAATAATTCAATTAAAAATATAGTCCTGTGTATTTGTAATAGTGAGGTCTTGTATCTGCTTGGTATATTTTATACGTCCTATTAATGTACCTATTTTACACACACATCTATTTCAGAGTGATTTTAGAACACTCATGGCCATGATGAGTGGGACAATGGCTGACAGAAATATACCAACAGGTTCAGGCAAGGGGTATAGGTTTCTTTATGTAAGTAAAGCATGCTAGAGCTCACCTGCATAAAGACAGCTGCATAAGCAGAGACACAGCTGTTTGCCCTCAGTCAACCAGGCAAACTTCCCTGGCATCCAGTCCCCAAGAAGGCACATGTCTGTGGATGATAACTCTTTGAAACTCTTGTGGGTACAACATACCATCAGGCCTTCCTCATGAACTCACTGCATCCCATTCTCAAGCATCTTATTCCTTCTTGGTCCTTGGAGCTTGTGAAGAATGCCCAACTACCTTGTCACCAAATATGAATAATTGAAAATAACTCAAGACAATCCTGACTGTTCATCATGAATTGGGCGAATCCAAATCTAGTTTCTTGGGCAAATTACCTGTAGTACAGCAGAAAGAGACCTCAGACCTATTTGAAATCAATTGCAGAAAACTTGGAAATGTTTTCTACTTTCCAAGAGAGTATCTAAGTCAGTGCTACCAAATATCTGATGTTTGGATGTTTATCAACGGAAACTTTTATTTAGGCAAAGATTGTTGGATGAATGTTGCATCATTTTAATCTTAAAATGCCTAAATTATGAAAATGATAACTTATCTATAGTTGGATTGTTTGGTTAAGTAATTGCAGCATGGAAGATCTTAAGAATTATATGTGATTCTTTAAAGACTGATCTCTACCTCTGTAGTTGGATCCTTATTTAATGTTTTTATTATAAAATTAGTGATGTATTTGAATTATGTCACTGAGTTTTGATCATTTTAATAACTCAACTTTTGTAATAGAATTAAAGGTAATTTAGTGAAGACTTTATTTTAAAAAGCAGTCACTAGATTGGAAATAAAGCAAAACTATCATTTGAAAAAAAGGGTTTGTAAATTTCCTATATAACTGCAATAGTCAGACAGTATAAAGGAAATAGATTCCGTAGAATTGCAAAATAAGAAATACAGTTGACCCTTGAACAACATGGGTGTGAACTGCATAGGTCCACTTACATGTGGATATTTTTCAACAGTAAATCCTACAGTACTGCACAGTAAGTGGTCGGTTGAATCTGTAGATGGAGAGGAGATGCGGATACAGAGGTCAACTGTAACTTATATGGGGATTAACCCCCATATTGTTCAAGGGTCAACTGTACTGTGAAATGAGTTCAACAAGGAATGCGTAAGACCTACATAGAAGAAGAAAAAAAAGTCTTCACCAAGAAATATCAGAACAGATTTTAGTTCATGGAGACCTCCCTTTTTCTTGAATAGAAGTATAATTTGAAAATGTCTATTTTTTTTTGTTCTAACAGATATCTTATGAAGCTGTAATAATTAAAACAGAATAGCACAGCTCAGGAGATAGATATTTAGGACAGAAAATTCAAAACCAACCTCAAGTTTATATAATAGTAAATGTATTTGACTTTTAAACCAAATGAGATTGGGATAAAAGGAAAAGTGAAACTGAAATTTAATATCACTACTAAATTTCAGACAATTTGACGATTTAAAGAGTGGAAATGTGTGAAAGAAATATAGGTTAATATTCATATAATCTTTGGTTAAGAAGAAACTTTTAAATTCGGATGTCAACATCAGAGACTATAAATCAAATTGATAGAATTAGCTACCTAATACTTTTAAACTATACATTTTTAAAACTTATTTTTAAAAAATTTTTATTGGAGTATAGTTGATTTACAGTGTTGTGTTAGTTTCAGGTGTACAGCAACGTGAATCAGTTACACATATACATATATCCAGTCTCTTTTAGATTCTTTTCCCATATAGGCCATTACAGAGTATTGAGTAGCGTTCCCTGTGCTATACAGTAGGTCCTTATTATGTGTTTTATATATAGTAGTGTATATATGTGAATCCCAATTTCAAAGTCATATATGAGTTAAATAGAAAATAACCAAGTGTGACAATATTTGCCATATGTATGGAAACAGTTAATGTCTATCTTACAAAGAGTTTTTAAAAATCACCAATTGATAGAAAGCCTGCTAAGAAAGAAATGGACCATGGTAATAAAAAGGCAAGTCAGAAATGCAGATGACTAATAAAGAGAAAGTGCTAGACCTCAAAAGTAATTTAAAAGTACAATTTAGAGCCCTGTTCAGTTCTGTATGATTTAGTTTATTGTTTATATTTGAGTTTATATGTCTGTCTCCCCTACTACTATGAGTTTACTTAGTACAGGATCTGTTGTCTTGATTTTTTTTGAATGCCCACTACCTTTCCCAATACCAGTCACATAGTTGGCTAGATAAAACAATGAAGAGATAGATGATGGATGAAATAATTTTTTGAGTTACATATATCTTTAAGTCGTTACTGCTGGTTATAATGAGGAATATAGACTGAGACTGCTTTTAAGTTCTTAGCTTCTGTAATCATGGTGCATTATGTGGTCACAATGAATAAGAATTTTGAGTTAAGGGATTTGAATGGTTTTTGACATAACTGTTGTACTGCTCATGGTTTTCAACATACTTTAAAACAAATAGGCTATTAACTTCTGAGAATTCTTTCCGATCACAATATAAATCTAGTTCTCTAACTTCTCTGAGGCCATGGGAGGTATCTAGCTGTTAAGAATGCAGGGCAAGGGTGGAGAGAGATACGTTACAGAATAGAATAATAAAAATGTTTATTGTCTATAATCTTCTGTTAGAATATGTTTCAAGAGGCTAGACTTTGGTTGCTGACACTAGAATATGTCTGGCACACACAAGGTACTCATCAATTTTTTTTGAATGAATAAAAGGCCCTGATTCAGTTTTGTGTCCCCTCTTTTTTTCTCTTTTTTTTAATACATCATGCATGGTTGTACATCACCTTCATAACTGTCATAGGTAGCAGCAAAATACTCCATTGTGTGCCATATAATTTACATAATCCTTCCCCTAATATTAGACATTTAAGTTGCCTGCTTTTGCTATTATACCTAATGCTATAGGGAATATGTTCCTGCTTATACTTTTTTATTACACATGATTATTTTGTTAGGATAAATTCCTAGAAATAGTCTTACTGGATGAATAAATTGAACATATATTTTGGCTCCTGATACAAATTTCCGGCATACTTTATTTATTAGCAAATACATAAGTAATGTCAGTTATTTCAGTTGTATACGAACTACCCTGTTTTCATAGCCACGAAGTCCTGCAGGTGCTTTGTAGATACCTTATTGATTGGAAGATTTGCATTGGAAGTCTTAATCCTCATAAATAATACATTCATAGATGTAGAAAAAGGCAATGTATTTTGAATCAAAACACATTGACAGCAAGGGTAGTGTATTCTTTCATCACATAATACAGAGAAAATAGTAAGATGATAACTAGTATTAATTCCTGAAAGTGTTTAAACATGCCAATTAAGTAGAAAACCAGGAAATATCCTGGTGAATATTGAAGATAGGCCTATTATCTTTTTCCTTTCTTCCCTGACTTTTTTGGTGGGGGGGGGAGGGAGACTTTGGTTTTTAATTCATTCGTTACAGAATTCATAAGCGTGTTTTAACTGTACATATCTTTTTAACTTATTTTTCAGAGGAGAAATTATCAAGGTGATGCCAGTTTGCTTGTATCCTAGAATGTTGGAATATATAAGGACTGTTAAGTGTCACCATATTTATATTCATGCACCCTTTAAAATTGCACATTTTTGTCAAATGTCCGTAAAAACTTAGACCTCTAGCTGTTAGTTAGGATCTGCCAGTATCCTTGTGCCTCAGCTTCTCCCTGCCTGAAAGCATGTTGTTTAAGCTTTCCTCATTTCACAGGAGTTGCCCATTAGCAATCCATACTCTACATACAGAATTCCTGGACCTTGTTTGTAGGTAAATGTACTCTTGTGGATTGCCTATCAGGCCTCTGATATTCATCTATTTTCTGCCTTCATTGGTATACTGGTTTTGAGAATGGATACCCTGGATTCCCTTCCAAGTTATAGATTACTAATGATTTCTCATAAATTTTAACTCTTTGTTTTCTAATAAATTCCTGTCTCTACTTGGAATATATTGATTAGATTCCTTGTCTGACTTCTCTAAGCTTGTCTGTACCGTATCACCATTCATAGCATAGTGTTAGTTCTCTAATTTTACAAAAGTCTGATGGTTGAAAAGTAATCATGACCTTGGGATCGTGAAAAAATAAACTGTTCATACTTAAAGGGCATGGTTACTATTGAACACTTTACATCACCAAAAAGGACACCAAAAGTTGACAAAAATACAAAGGGAAATTGACAAATATTTCAATTTTGGTGGTAGACCTCGATACTTACTCCTTGCTATATAAGGGATACCAAAAATCATCAAGGATAAAATAGATTTAAATAGCACAGTAGAGAAGAGACCTTCAACATGGTGGAGGAGTAAGATGTGGAGATCACATTTATCCCCACAGATACATCAAAAATACATCTATATGTGGAACAACTCCCACAGAACACGTACTGAACGCTGGCAGAAGACCTCAGACTTCCCAAAAGGCAAGAAACTCCCCACGTACCTGGGTAGGGCAAAAGGAAAAAGAATAAACAGAGACAAAAGAATAGGGACGGGATCTGTACCTCTGGGAGGAGCTGTGAAGAAGGAAAAGTTTCCACACACTAGGAAGCCCCTTCCACGGGCGGAGACTGCGGGTGGCTGCAGGGGGGAAGCTTCGGAGCCGCGGAGGAGAGCGCAACCACAGGGGTGCGGAGGGCAAAGCGGGGAGATTCCCGCACAGAGGATCGGCCGACCGGCACTCACCAGCCCGAGAGGCTTGTCTGCTCACCCGCTGGGGTGGGCGGGGGCTGGGAGCTGAGGCTCGGGCTTCGGTCGGAACGCAGGGAGAGGACTGGGGTTGGCTGTGTGAACACAGCCTGAAGGGGGCTAGTACACCACAGCTAGCTGGGAGGGAGTCTGGGAAAAAGTCTGGAGCTGCCTAAGAGGCAAGAGACCATTGTTTCAGGGTACATGAGGAGAGAGGATTCCTTCCCTGTCTGCCCACAGAAGGCAGAACACCGCCTAAATGAGTTCCAGAGATGGGCGCACGAGCCGCGGCTATCAGCTTGGACCCCAGAGACGGGCATGGAATGCTGACACTGCTGAAGCCACCAAGAAGCCTGTGTGCAAGCACAGGTCATTATCCACACACACACCCCCGGTAGCCTGTGCAGCCCGCCACTGCCAGGGTCCCGTGCCCCCCCGGTAGCCTGTGCAGCCTGCCACTGCCAGGGTCCCGTGATCCAGGGACAATTTCCCCGAGAGAACACACGGCGCGCCTCAGGCTGGTGGAACATCATGCCAGCCTCTGCCGCTGCAGGCTCTCCCCACATTCCAATTATAACTACTGTACTCCTCCCTCCCCCGGCCTGAGTGAGCCGGAGCCCCCGAATCAGCTGCTCCTTTAAACCCCTCCTGTCTGAGCGAAGAACAGATGCACTCAGGCGACCTACACACAGAGGCAGAGCCAAAACCAAAGCTGAACCCCAGGAGCTGTGCGAACACAAAAGAGAAAGGGAAATTTCTCCCAGCAGCCTCAGGAGTGGATTAAATCTCCACAGTCAAGTTGATGTACCCTGCATCTGTGGAATACCTGAATAGACAACGAATCATCTCAAATTGAGGAGGTGGACTTTGGGAGCAACTGTAGACCTGGGGATTGCTGTCTGTGACTGACTTGTTTCTGATTTTTATGTTCATCTTAGTATAGTTTTTAGCGCTTGTTATCATTGGTGGATTTGTTTGTTGGTTTGTTTGCTCTCTTCTTTTATTATTTTTAATACTTTTATTCTATTTTATTCTTTTATTCTTTTTTCTTTTGTTTTTCTCCCTTTTGTTCTGAGCTGTGTGGCTAACAGGGTCTTGGTGCTCCTGCCTTGTGTCAGGCCTGAGCCTCTGAGGTGGAAGAGCTGAGTTCAGGACGCTGGTCCACCAGAGACCTCCCGGCCCCACATAATATCAGTCGGCGAGAGCTCTCCCAGAGATCTCCATCTCAACGCTAAGACGCAGCTCCATCCAATGGCCAGCAAGCTCCAGTGCTGGATGCCCCATGCCAAACAACTAGCAGGACAGGAACCCCTGGGACATTAGCAGAGAGGCTGCCTAAAATAATACTAAGATCACAGACACCCCAAAACATACCACTAGATGCAGCCCTGCCCACCAGAACACAGGCACCAGTTGCCTCCACCAGGAAGCCTACACAAGCCACTGAACCAAACTTAACCACTGGGGGCAGACACCAAAAACAATGGGAACTATGAACCTGCAGCCTGCGAATAGGAGACCCCAAACACAGTAAGTGAAGCAAAATGAGAAGACAGAGAAATATGCAGCAGATGAAGGAACGAGGTAAAAACCCACCAGCCTAACCAAATGAAGAGGAAATTGGCAGTCTACCTGAAAAAGAATTCAAAGTAATGATAGTAAAGATGATCCAAAATCTTGGAAATAAAATGGAGAAAGTACAAGAAATGTTTAACAGGGACCTAGCAGAACTAAAGAGTAAACGAACAGTGATGAACAGCACAATAAATGAAATTAAAAATTCTCTACAAGGAATCAATAGCAGAATAACTGAGGCAGAAGAAAGGATAAGTGACCTGGAAGATAAAATAGTGGAAATAACTACCGCAGAGCAAGATAAACAAAAAAGAATGAAAAGAATTGAGGACAGTCTCAGAGACCTCTGGGACAACATAAAAATGCATCAACATTTGAATTATAGCAGTCCCAGAAGAACAAGAGAAAAAGGGACTGAGAAAATATTTGAAGAGATTATAGTTAAAAACTTCCCTAAACACGCCAAGACACATATTAATCAAACTTTCAAAAATTAAACACAAAGAAAATGTATAAAAAGCAACAAGGGAAAAGCAACAAATAACATACAGGGCAATCCCTGTTAAGGTTAACAGCTGATCTTTCAGCAGAAACTCTGCAAGCCAGAAGGGAGTGGCAGGACATATTTAAAGTGATGAAAGGGAAAAACCTGCAACCAAGATTACTCTACCCAGCAAGGGTCTCATTCAGATTTGACAGAAATTAAAACCTTTACAGACAAGCAAAAGTTAAGAGAATTCACCACCAAACCAGCTTTACAACAAATGCTAAAGGAATTTCTCTAGGCAGGAAACAAGAGAAGGAAAAGACCTCCAAAAACAAACCCAAAACAATTCAGAAAATGGTAATAGGAACATGCATATCAAGAATTACCTTAAATGTAAATGGATTAAATGCTCCAACCAAAAGACCTAGACTGGCTGAATGGATACGGAGACAAGACCTGTATATATGCTGTCTACAAGAGACCCATTTCATACCTAGGGACTCATACAGACTGAAAATGAGGGGATGGAAAAGATACTCCATGCAAATGGAAATCAAAAGAAAGCTGGAGTTGCAATTCTCACATCAGACAAAATAGTCTTTAAAACAAAGACTATTACAAGAGACAAAGAAGGACACACTCAGAGGTAAAATGCTGAAAATATTCCCTTTAAGAAGAAAGCAGGGGACGCGGGTTTGTGCCCCGGTCCGGGAAGATCCCAAATGCCGCAGAGCGGTTAGGCCTGTGAGCCATGGCCGCTGAGCCTGCACGTCCAGAGCCTGTGCTCCGCAATGGGAGAAGCCACACAGTGAGAGGCCCGCATACAGCAAAAAAAAAAAAAAAAAAGAAAAAAAAAAGAAAGAAATGCTAGGGAATTATTAACATAAAATCCAAAATCCTAGCTACTTTGGTGGTAGTGTGGAGTAGGGGCGAGAGGAAGATGTGACCACTGCAGACCTGAACAGCTCTTCTAATGTCCTGGTACATTTTCCATCTTAACCTGAGCTGTGGGAATATCGATTTCCTTTTTATTATTATTTACATTGTATCTCACTTTTAGGCAACTTATATAGGATGTTCACAATAAAATGGTTTTAATGAATAAATGAGAGACGTACCACAGTGAATAAAGATTGAAGAACAGTTGTTGAAGATGCTTGTTTGTCAAGGGTCTGAGTTAGTAGGCAGTTTTCCAGAAGTTCATGCGATCATGCGTGAGCACAGCTCTTTACATATGCCATGTTATTTGTCTTATTGTATCCAAAAAAGTGGAATTGGTAACACATTTCCCTTCCTTCAGGTAAAATTACAGGAGGATGAGGGTAAAAGACAAAACTCACCAAGTCCCTCAGTGATGGTTAGTAATAGGGTCAGTCAATATTTTTCTCTTTGGAGAACTGCATATTGGAGTAGATTAGGAATTTCAAATAATCATCTAAAACTGTAATAATAGTTTCAAAGGATTTTTGACATTAGAGGAGACAAAATATCATTGATTTAATACACAAAAGAATTTTTCTGAAGAGAATTTAGTTTAAAAGATCAGCAAATTCTGTGGAAAACTATTAGGCTGTGTCTACATGACTACTAAAAATCATTGATTTCAGTTATAAGAAAATGTCTCCAAAAGTTAGTTTTCCAAATTTAACCACATGTTACTCAATAAAGAGAAGGGTATGTCATGGACGTCAACTCCGGAGTTGTTATCCAGATCGGCTGACTGTATTGAAGGCTTAAGATTCCACACTCTAAATTAAGAATTGGTCTCTCCTTCCTTATTTTGGTTCTGAATCTATTTTTATTTTTATTCCTATTTTAGCTCTACTTTATCTCAGACCATCTTAATTCTATGAAATGGCAAAAAGATTCTTTGCTAATCAGTTTCTAGAAATCTAAAATAGAAATTAAGTTGCTTTCCATCCTGAATGAATCTCTCCCTTCTCTCTGAAGTATGACTTTAATTTCAAAAGAACAAACTGCATCTTGATGCAGGTTTCTTCAGTCATTGAAATGGCCTCTGCTTTTACTGTACATGTATCACAATGTTAAAAATTAAAACTGCTGTGATAGAAGACATCATGATTATTTAGTTTTTGGTATACTTACCTCAGTTTTCTGTATTTCAGCTTTCTGAATAAAGTTTATAAAATAAAGTTTAGACAGTGCCGTGAATGTGGTAAACTGTTTTTTTTAAATAAATTGGTATTTTTATTTGGTTATTTATTTTTAACAGGAATCTTATCTCATTAAATCTCTCTTTTTCTTCCTGCTTTGTCTGTTTTTCTCAGTGGTATTTTCTTTATGCTGTGCTGAATATCACGTCTGATCTCAGAATTATGAGAAACATTGATAAGATTTTTTAGTATCAGGTGTGTGCCATCTAAGTTTGTAAATAGACTAGAATGAGTTGGTATGTGGTAAAGATGAGATGCTATTAATTAAAAGATAAGCCAAGGAAACGTTATTTTGTTATGATTTGAAAAGCCAGATATCGACAGACTTACTTCATTCTCAGGAGAGTGTACTGGGAAATTAATGGCAAAACACTCCTATTTTTATGGTGCTTGTTTCTTTCCTTTTGACAGGAGCTTTAAAAAATCATATAAAGTAAGGGATGAGATGATTACCTCCACTTTTAAAATATAAATAAAATATTAGTGAAGACTTTGTAAGAAGAGATGGTGTGAAATCTTCAGCATGCAAAAATAATTTCTGAGAAACGACCTCTTACACACTCAAACCGTTCAGTTTTCCCCAGCCATCCATAAAAATTGTGTTGTAATTTGTGTTTGAATTAATAAAATAGGTTCCAATAGCTATATCTATAATGCTTTACCTTTCTTTTAAAATTGAAGTATAGTTGATTTAGAGTGTTGTGTTAGTTTTAAGTGTACAGCACAGTGATTCAGTTATATATATGTATTCTTTAATGCTTTACCTTAACCTAAATTCTTATGGCACACTGTGTTTTGTACTCTAATGTGCTAATTTTTAGAATAGCTGAAAAATTATTACAAGCTGTAAAGCTTATTGTTATTTTCTTTCTTGACTGTGCCATCTGTCAGAAACAGAAGCAAAGATAAAAATCTCTGAGCCATGAAAGATTCTCCATTGCTTAATCTGCCTTCTAAGGAAACACATCTACATGGAAAACAAAATTAATACTGCATTTCAAAGAGAATCTTTGTTACTTCATTGCAGGTGGGGAACCCAAGGAGATTTTACCACTACTCATCCACGGCCTGTGGTCAAAGTAAAACTCTTCACGGAAAGCACTGGGGTCCTGGCCCTTGAAGATAAAGAACTGGGAAGGGTGAGTTATGGTCAGCTCCGTGTTTCCCAGAGAGCACAATTTTAACTTCTCTTGATTTAGAGTTAAGGTGGACCAGTATGCAGTGTGTAAAACCTTCTGTTTGTACGTTAATAGTTTATTTGTAATTTCCCACGAGCCCAGCTTACAGCTCTGATTTACTAAACATAATTGCTGTAATGGAGAAAGTATTGTGATAGGCCTTGGTGTTTAAGGGGAACACATAAGGTCCTAGTCACTGACTGAGTCATTCTTGTCACATGTACTCCACTGGCCAATGAGTGAATGGTATAGGCCAACTTGTCCTTCTTGGTGAAAGGTAACCCTAATTCAAACATTTCTGTCCGTGGGTTACAAGCATCCTCTTTATATTTGAAGTCATCTGCTCTTTATGTTCGTTGTGATTAGATTGATTACAGAATATCTCAACTGTATTTATCTCTTGTACCTCTCTCATTTTCCCTGTGAGAAGGTCTTTGCCACACACCTTTTAGCATAGAATTGTTTTTTTCCTATAGTCACCTCCTCATACCTATAATATATTTATCCTCTAATCCAGTATCTCTCAGCTTCTTCTGACATTACGGTAGATGTGTGATCTTAACACCTCTCTGTGAAAGATTATCTGCAGTTTTGTTTACGAGGTAGATGTGTTCCAGTGAGTAGACTATAAAGTTATCTTCTGTAATGTGGATCTATTTTACCCAGACCTGAGCACTGCTTTCATATATATTTTCCAGAAAATAAAGCCTTAAGAAATTTTACTTGAAAATTTCTGGTAATGTTGGATAGCTGGTGTGATGCTAGGTGTCGAAGGATGCTAGGATTCGTGTGTATGTTGGTTTTTTTTCCCCCTAAAGTTGGGATTTCTGTTCATTTCAAGTCTTCCTCCTTTTCTGTATCCTTTGCACCTTTGAAGTTTTTTCATTTCTAGGGATTTCGTGAATCGATACCCACACTCCAGAAATTGTGAGTCTGCATTCATATGCTAGATTTCCTCTTCTGTTTCCCTGTTATGTGTATTTCTTAATACCTAAGAGAGCTAAACCATAATGTTTGTGCATTCATGTACTTATATATTTGTGCATTTATTCATTCAACAAAGGTATACAGGTGGCATAATCTAAGAGAAGAACCCTAGAGACTGCATGTGGTCTGATGGATTTGTGAATCAGGGTTTCTCATTTAAATTATTATTGCATTCATTTTACCTTGTTTCCTTATTGTAACTATTTTTCACTGTGTGATAGCAGCCATTTTAAGTCTAAAGCTATAATGTAATTTAAGGTATTTTTAATTTATTTTTTAGCTCTCTAGATAGATAGATAGATATAGGTATCTATATATATAAAAGCAATTTTTAAATTATGTACATGAGTGGTATACCTTCCAATCAGTTGTATATCTGAGAAAGACCTCATGCTCCCCTGTTCCTGTGATACATTAAAGACAATTTTTCTATATAAGAGTCTCTCAACCTCAGCACTATTGATGTTCTGAGTAGGATAATTCTTCGTTGTTAGGAGCACTCCTGTGCATTTTATATTTGGTAGCATTCCTGACCAGTAGTCTCGTCCCCTCTTACGTAAAGATGGTAAGAAATGTCTCCAGACGTTGCCAAGTGTCCCCTGGGAGCACCCCTGCTTGAGATCCATAGATCTATGCTAATGACCTCAGTAGGTTCCATGATTATAAATGTTTTTTGGGGTTAATATCTTCCAATTTTTAAATTAGTTTTCTGGAGCTTCAGATTTGTATATTCAACTTGCCTACTTGGTATTTCTAATTGTGTATTAACAGATATCTCACACTAAATATTTTTGAAATAAGAACTTTTGATTAGCAACCCCATCAAGTCTTCCATAGGGGCCATTGTCAAGCAAGTGACCTCAGCATGCCCTTTTTTTCTTCTTCTTTGACTCTAATACCCGATCTGTTTGCAAGTTTTGTCAGCTTTTTCTTAAATTTATACTGAGTACGTTCACCCTTTAACATTTCCTTGACCGTAATTCAAGACATCATTATTTCTCACTAGTAATAGGCAGCTTACTGCTTCCTCATTTGTCATCTCGTCCCTTCTGATCCAGCGTTCACATCTCAGCCACTATGACCTATTTAAAATTCAAAACAGAATCACATCATTCTGTCCTTAAAATCTTCCACTGTCTTCTCAGTTATTTGGAACAAAGAATCAGACTCCTCATCATAGTGTCGTGTGGCCCAAGAAGGGTTGTCACAGTGGGACCCTGGACAAGCAGCATCAGCAACACCTGGAAAATTGTTAGAAATGCAAGTTCTCAGGCACATCTATTGGAACAGAAACTTGGGGGTGGGGTGCTGCAATCTGTTCTAACAAGGCCGCCTCATAATTTGGACACACACCAACATTGAAGAACTCGGCTCTGCATGAACTGATCTCTCTCCAAATTCATCTCCTATTACACCCTCCTTGCTTACTATCATTCTTCCTTCATGTTTCTTTCTGTTCCTCAAACATATCAGACTCCTTCTTGGTTTACACTTTGGGTCTTTAGATGTGTTATAATCTGACCACATGTGTGCAATTTGAAGAAAATTAGAAGAGAATGGTGGTCATCGCTGAAGGGTAGAGCTACTGGTAATGTTTTCTATATATTTACCTACTTTTATACTTAGAAACAGTAACAACATTTTAATTTGAAGAAAAAGGCCTTACGTCATCTGAGCTTTGTAGTCTAAAATGATATAACTCTTGTATCTGGGGATCTTAGTTTAGTGAAGTTTTTTAATTAAAATTTTGTGCGGTATTTGAAAGATGAGTAACACAGCCTTTAAAATAGATGTATAGCACAAGAAGATACAGTAAATGGATATAACACAAGAAAACTGACAGTAACAAAAGCTGACAAGGATTCAATTCAACAAACTTAATCTTTGCTAGCAGAAATGAAAAGTTGTACAGCCACTGTGGAATACAACTTGCCAGTTTCTTATAAAGTTAAACTTAGACTTACCATATAGCCCATCAACTGCCCTCCTAGGTATTTACCCAAGGGTTTATACAGTTCATTTCCACACAAAACCTGCATGTGAATGTTTGTAACAGCTTTATTCATAATCGCAAAAAACGGGAAGCAGTAACATGTCCTTCAACAGAGTAATGGATAAATTGTGGTACATCTATAGAGTGGGATACTATTCAGCAGTAAAAAAAAAAAAAAAAATGAACTACTAATTCATGCAACAACGTAGATGAAACTTAAATGCAAGTGAAGGAAGTCAGACCCAAAAGACTATATAATGTATGATTTGCTCTAAAAAAAGACAACATTATAGAAACAGAGAACAGGTGAGTGTTTGCCATGGATTGACCCGGGGGGGAAGTGGTTGGCTGAAAAGGGGTGTACCGGGATCTTTCAAGGTGAAGGAATTTTTCTGTGTGATACTGGGTATTGGATATATGAATGTATGTATTTGCCTAAACACATAGAACTGTACATCACAGGAGGAGATCAATCAAGATGGAGGAGTAAGAGAATGTGGAACTCACATGTGTTTGATAAACACATCAGAAATACACCTACATGTGGAACCGTCCTCACTGAAAACTAACTGGAAACTGTCAGAAGTACTCCTATACAACCAAGGCTGTAAGAAAGATACACATAGAATCAGGTAGGAAGGGAAGAAAAACGATCAGGTTGGGACTTGTGTGCCTGGAAGGGAACTTAGAGGAAAAGGGAGAATACACGGCTGGACACCTGCCCTGAGGAATGAGCAGTGAGAGCCACAGATTAGACACCCCAGTCCCAGGGTCCTAAACAGGGGACATGAACCCCCTTGGCTGGTTGGAGGCTCTGGGAACAGGAGGGCTAACAGGAGGGCTCTGGGAACGCTGGACTCGGCTTGTGGGCAGCACAAGCACACTAGCTTGCCCCCCAAGGCAGGGTGAAGAGAGGGCTGCTCTAGCAGCTGCCAGGTTTCCCAAGACATGGGATCTTGGGCAGCCGTGACTGGGGAGAAGACTCAACTGTGGGACACGGAAACTGCCAGGTACTGGGGCAGAGCCTGGGTGAGGGGGTGGCAGCCATTGTTGGCACTTACTTAAGTAGCCCATCAAAAGCAGCCCAGATCTCTATGGCAGCCACTCCACCACAGCTCACCACCCCCATACATGCTCAGAGTCCATGTGGGTCCCCC
Organism: Neophocaena asiaeorientalis asiaeorientalis; assembly: GCF_003031525.2. NCBI lineage: Eukaryota > Metazoa > Chordata > Mammalia > Artiodactyla > Phocoenidae > Neophocaena > Neophocaena asiaeorientalis. The sequence continues at coordinate 3,728,264 of NW_020174561.1, forward strand.
CTGCCCTGCAGTGTTGCTCCACCACAGGGTGAGGGTGGCAGAGGCTGGGGAGAGTGATCAGCTGTTAGGGACAGAGGGATTTGCACCTGAGGCTGTGTCTGAGCAGAGCGAGGGAAACTATTGTGGGTGCCTGCCCAGGCAGCATGGCAGAGAAAGCTTGGACTTCTGTCTGAGGCAGACATGAGCAGAGAGCCCCCAAGGGCCCCCTTTGCTTCAGCACTACCCCCTCTGGGGCCAGGGTCCCCAGTGCAGGGAGAGGGATAAACACATACTTAAAGGGAATAGAGCCACCTCAGGCCTGACCCTCAGGGAGTCTGCTCCAGCAACTTGGGATCAGACCACTCCCCCCAATAGGGTGTTGCTGGCCACTGAGCAGAGGGGAGGTCCTGCCTCACACCTGGCTCTAGCCCCTCCGTCTCCGGCCCCACCCCCTACCAAGGTCATAGCTGCCAGAACACCCTGAGGAAAGATATGACTTGCATCCTCATCAAATCCAGCTGTCCTACCAAAGGCATTGGACACAGTCTATATGGGGACTCTCCCACATAAGAATACTCCTTCAGGACCACAATAGGTAACTGTTTCACCTAAATTCATAGAGGCAGAGAAAGTTCACCAAAACGAGAAGGTAGAGGGATTGCTCTCAATTGAAAGAGCAAGAGAAAACCTCAACAATTTGCAATTGAAACAAACAATTTGCCAGATAAAGAATTCAAAATACTGGTAATAAAAATGTTAACTAAATTAGGGAAAAGAATAGATATACACAGTGAAAATTTTAACAAGTTAAAAAATAGAAAGACCCAATCAGAAATGAATTCAATACCTGAAATTAAAAAAAAAAACAAAAAACACACAAGAAGGTATGAATAGCACACTGAATGATACAGAAGAATGAGTAAGTGATCTGGAAGATAGAATAATGAAAATCACCCAATCAGAGCAGCAAAAAGAAAAACAAATTTTAAGAAATAAGAATAAGAGATCTCTGGGATAATATTAAGCCCACCGATACTTGCATTATAGGGGTCCGAGAATGGAGAAGAGAGAAGGGGATTGAAAATGTATTTGAGGAAACTATGGCTGAAAACTTTCCAAACCTGAGCAAGGAAATAAATATCCAGGTATTAGAAACACAGAGGATTCCAAACATGATGACCTCAAACAGACCCACACCAAGATATATCATAATTAGAATGGCAAAAGATAAAGAATTATAAATGCAGCAAGAGAAGAAGAGTCAAATACAAGGGAATCCCCATAAGGCTATCAGCTGACTTCTCTGCAGAAACTTTGCAGGGAGTGACATGATATATTCAATATCCTGAAAGGGAAAAACTTGTAACCTAGGATACTCTACCCAGCAAGATTATCATTTAGAATACAAAAGGAACTTCACAGGCAAGCAGAAACTAAGAGTTCATCAGTACTAAGCCTATCCTAAAAAATGTTAAAGTGTCTTTAAGTGGAAAGATAGGAATCTATAGGAGAAGGAAAATCCCACTAGGAAAGGCAAATATATAGTAAGGACTGAGGATCAACCACTTACATAAGCCAGTACAAAGATTAAAAGACAAAAATTGTAAAAGCAACTATAACTACAATCAACTGTAAAAGGGATACGTGTGAAAATGTAAAATATGACATTAAAAATGGTGCGGAGGAGGGGAGTAAAAAATGTGGCTCTTTTAGAGTGTGTTTGAACTTAAAATGACTACTGGTTTAAAACAAGTAGATACATGAACCTCACAGTAACCATAAATTAAAAACCTACCAACGAAGAAAAAGGAACACAACCATACTACTAAGGAAAATCAAACCACAATGGAAGAAGCAAGAAGAAATGAACAGGGAAGAGCTATAAAAACAACAGAAAAACAAGTAATAAAAGGCAATAAGTAGGTACCTATCAATAGCTATTTTAAATGTCCATGGACTAAGTACTCCAATCAAAAGACATAGGGTGGCTCTTTGGATAATACAAGAGACTCGCTTCACAGCTGAAGACACACAGACAGAAAGTGAGGGAATGGAAAGAGATATTTCATACATAAGGAAACAAAATGGGGGTAGCAATAGTCATATCAGACAAAATAGGCTTTAAAACAAAGTCTTTAACAAACCACAAAGAAGGGCATTATATAGTGATAAATTGCTCGATACAAGAGGAGAATATTACTCTCATTAACATGTATGCACCCAATACAGGAGCACCTAAACATACAAAGCAAATGCTAACACATAAAGGGAGACATTGACAGTAATACAATAATGATAGGGGACTTTAACACCCCACTGACATCAATGGACAGATCATCCAGACAGAAGATAAGGCAACAGTGGTTTTAAATGACACAATAAACCAGTTGGACATAGTAGATATTTACAGGACATTACATCCAAAAACAGAATACACATTCTTTTCAAATGCACATGAACATGGAACATTCTCCAGGATAGATTATATGCTAGGCCACAAAACAAGTCTAAACAAATTTGAGAGGATGGAAATTATATCAAGCATTTTTTGGACCACAATGGTATGAAACGAAGTCAATTATAGAAAACAAATGAGAAAAGAACAAAGACATTCAGACTTAAGAAACATGCTATTAAAAAACAATGGATTGGACTTCCCCAGTGGTGCAGTGGTTAAGAATCCACCTGCCACTGCAGGGGACATGGGTTCGATCCCTCGTCTGGGAAGATCCCACATGCTGTGAAGCAGCTAAGCCCGTGTGCCAAACTACTGAGCCTGCGCTCTAGAGCCTGCGTGCTGCAACTGTTGAAGCCCACCCGCCTAGAGCCTGTCCTCAGCAACAAGAGAAGCCACTGCAATGGGAAGCCTGTGTGCCACAACAAACAGTAGCCCCTGCTCACCGCAACTAGAGAAAGCCTGCGCACATCAACAAAGACCCAGTGCAGCCACAAAAAAAAAAAGGTCAATGAAGAACTCAAAAAGGAAATCATATGTGGAATCTAAAAAATAAAACAAACGGGTATAGCAAAACAGAAACAAACTCATAGGAAACAAACCAGTGGCTACCAGCAAAGACAGGGAATTGGGGAGGGGCAAGATAGGGATATGGGATTAAGAGATACAAATTATTATGTATTGATATAAAATAGATAAGAAGGATATATTGTATAGCACAGGGAATTTTAGCCATTTTCTTGTAATAACTTATAACCTGTAAAAATACTGAACCACTATGCTGTACACCTGAAACTAATTTAATATTGTAAATCAACCATACTTCAATAAACAAAAAGAACTGTACATCATAAAGCATGTACTTTAATGTATGCCGATTAACACAGATGAACTTAGTTGTATTACAAGGTACAACATAACTGCACTGAAAGGGGTGGTGAGAAATGTACACCTAAGCAATATAAGAGGAAAACAGTAACCTGCAAACACTGCCTTAACCAAGTAATGAAGATTAACACTGCCATTGATGCCACATAGCTATCATGTACTCCTGTTACGATGTTATGAGAACGGCACGTTTCACCTCTGTGATATTCTTTCTGAAAACCCCAACTTAAACCCAGTTTAATTATGATGAAAATATCAGACAAAACCAGACTAGGGGACACTGTACAGGGTAATTGGCTAGTATTTTTCTAGTCTGTCTAGGTATAAAAACAAGACTCAGAAACTGTCACACACAGATCAGAAGAGACTAAGGAGACATGACAACTAAATGCGTTGTGGTGTCTTGGATTGGGTCTTGGAATAGAAAAGACTGATGGAAAAACCCATGGGATCCAAATAGAGTCTGGGGTTTAGTTAAGAGTAATGTAACAATGTATGTTTCATGGTTTTCGCAGAAGTACCATGGTATCATGTTAATTATGGGGGAAACTCTGAGAGGTATACAGGAACTTTCAATAATATTTTTGCAACTTTTCTGTGAATTTTTGAAATTATTTCAGAATGTAAAGCTTAGTTTTAAAAAGATTTGTAATAAAAAAGGCTTTTCAGCATTTTTTTTCCAAAATGCTTCAGCTTATATTTTCTAAGAGACAAACATTTTCTTACATCAATTCCATTATTGCACCTAGGAAATTTAATATTGATGAATATTAGTATGTGATATATAGTCAACATTCAGAGTCCCATAATTATCCTAGCATGTCTGTAAAAGCTGGATTCCCCCCCCAATCCAGAATACAATTCAGGATCATATATTGGGTGGGCGGGGTGGGGGGGTTGTATGCGTTATGCGGACCTCTCACTGCTGTGGCCTCTCGCATTGTGGAGCACAGGCTCCGGACGCGCAGGCCCAGCGGCCATGGCTCACAGGCCCAGCCGCTCCACAGCATGTGGGATCCTCCCGGACCAGGGCACGAACCCGTGTCCCCTGCATCGGCAGGTGGACTCCCAACCACTGTGCCACCAGGGAAGCCCTGATGATGACATTTTTAACGAGTTTAATTTTGTAGAATGTTTTCCCTTCTGGATTTGTCTTACTGGTTTTTCATGATTGGATTCAGCTAAACATTTTTGGGAAGAACCCTACATAGGTGATGTTTTGTGATCCCCATAGCATCATATCGGGAGGCATACAGTAGTAGATTTTCATGGTGTTAGTGAGGTTAATTAAGCTTGATACCATCAGTCTTTGTTTTTTGGAGCTTGAGATGTTGATCGACTCAGCTTGTACTCTCCCTATCCCAGGGCTATAATCAGCACTGGTTCTTTTTAGTGATAATGGAATTTAGAAATCAACGTTCTGTGTATCATCACTTATGGTTAAGGAATATATACTTTTTAAAAATCATGAGTTTACAGGTTCCCAGCAGCATCAATACGTTTACTTATTTTCTGTCTTGTAACACATACGAAATTGTTCCAGAAATACTGTACTATACATAACCAACAAAGAACTTACCAAGTAATGGTCAGTGTTTCCTTCTAGTTCTTTTTGTCCTTAGAACGTATCTCAGTAAGGATGTATATGTGATTACTTCATTAAAAGTAACCTAGTACAGGGCTTCCCTGGTGGCGCAGTGCTTGAGAGTCCGCCTGCCGATGCAGGGGACACGGGTTTGTGCCCCGGTCTGGGAAGATCCCACATGCCTTGGAGCGGCTGGACCCGTGAGCCCTGGCTGCTGAGCCTGCGCGTCCGGAGCCTGTGCTCCGCAACGGGAGAGGCCACAACAGTGAGAGGCCCGCGTACCAGAGTAACCTAGTACAATAGAAGATAAAGCTTCTTATTTATATTCTAAATGGTAAAAATCACTGAAGATACTACAGGTTCAGTCATTATGGAGGTTTCCTTCAACAGGTCTATCATAATAATTCTCATCCAAGCAGCTCACTGAAGGATTTATTAGATCAGTTTTCCATACTAAGTAAGGTTAACTCCACTGACTTTTATTAAGCGTGATCTGGAGGCATTTACTCTCTGGAGCTCTGACCCCTTGTCTGAAATACAAACTGTGTTGTCATTTCTTGTTCTCCTTTTCTATCATTATATTGATTTACTGGTTGCTATTACTGCTTACTATTCACATATCCCATTTAATCCTCTTTGAAGATGCTAGTAGCAGTCCATATTTAGTTAAAGAGTGAGAATCAGAGGTTAAGACCACTCAGTTAGCAACTGTGAGAGTCCTGATCTGAACTCCAGTTTTCTGACCCCAAAGTCTATGCCCTAAAACAATCATTAAATGCTATGTTTCATAGATGAGATGAAGTAATGTGACTGTTTTACAAATCTTGGTGTTGGTGTGGACCAATTTAATTTCATGACTTAAAGCAGGAACTGGATATTATTTAAGCTAAAGCCAGTTCATGCATAGTCATTTTATATCATTTTATACAGTGATTTGAATCTTATTAGGGTACTGTCTGGCTGCTTTTATTACTGTCATTTGTGATGGCGCATCTCAACTTGATGTTCACATAAGAACTGCTTCGGGGAGTGTTTGAAAAGACTCAAGGTCTGGGCTCACACTTTTAGTTGGTTTAGGGTGAGCCCAGGAAAGAGAATTCTAAGCACTTCTTAGGAGCTGATAATGTGCATATAGGGTTGAGAGGCACTGGCACAAATAGTATCGCCGATACTAAGGTGCAGCCAGGGTTGAGAACTAGTAACACGTAAAAAAAAAGATCTGTTGTAGCACATAGTTCTGTGAAATGATAGCTCAAATTTAAATCGGCATTAGGCACTTAAAAGATATGTTCTTTGGCAAATGCTTGGCCTGCAGATTTTGTTTGTAGATGGCAAATGCAAATACCTATTTAGGGAAACGGGGGTGGCATATGGAGATTTTTCATCCAAGTTGGTGGCTAGCCCTCCACCGGGTGCTAAGGGAATACCTCGAGACAGAACAGGGAATTTTTCTTACTGTGGGTATGTCCGAGCAGGTAAATAGTAGACCAGTTAAGCACCCAAACTTATACAGTTCATCATAATCAATTGTCCCCGCAAAAATTTAAAAGTGGGGCTTTTGTAACATAGCCATATAAAAATCTGAATGATCCCACAAGACATCTATTTGTGAGCAATGCAGTTTGCATTGAGTTTTTCAGAATGAATTAATGTACTCCTGGGTACTATTTAACCTGCCAAATGGTGTTCTTGAGTCCAAAATGGATTTTTTTTTTCTCTGCATTGGGTCTTCGTTGTTGCGTGCAGGATTTCTCTAGTTCCGGCAAGCGGGGGCTACTCCTTGTTGCAGTGTGCTGACTTCTCATTGCGGTGGCTTCTCTTGTTGCCGAGCCCGGGCTCTAGGAGCGCAGGCTTCAGTAGTTGTGACCCATGGGCTCAGTAGTTGTGGCTTGCGGGTGCATGGGCTTAGTTGCTTCGCAGCGTGTGGGATCTTCCTGGACCAGGGCTCGATCCTGTGTTCCCTACATTGGCAGGCAGAGTCTTAACCACTGTACCACCAGGGAAGTCCCCAAAATGGATTTTTGAAGTTTCTACCCAAATAACTTTTTAGTTTTAGAGTGTTGCTGTAAAGACATTCTTTCTGACAGTTGTTAGAAAAAGGACCTATTGTCTATTCATACACACTAAGTTTGTGGCCTTGGTACCACATCATCAGTATACACAGGAAGGTGCTGGTTCTTCTGTCTCCCTGAGGTTGGAGAAGTGTATAAATCAGAATCTATTTTCCTTTATGGTGCAGTGGAGCTAGAACGTCAGCTTTTTTTCTCATTTGATTAAATAATATTTCAACATCTGTACTTCTAGTAAACATTTCTTAATATGGAGATGTTCATAGCTAATAATGCAGAGTGACAATCATTATGCGTGTTTTACACATTTAAATATTGATATATGGAAATTTCAGGTACATTTTAAATATTAAGATAAATTAGCCTTGCTCAATAGATTATTCCATTAAAACGTACTATTATCTTTCAAGCACCTTGGTTAGGACCTATAGAGTTTAAAACATGTCTCTAGGGCTTCCCTGGTGGCGCAGTGGTTGAGAGTCCGCCTGCCGATGCAGGGGACTCGGGTTCGTGCCCCGGTCTGGGAGGATCCCACGTGCCGCGGAGCGGCTGGGCCCGTGAGCCATGGCCGCTGAGCCTGCGCGTCCGGAGCCTGTGCTCCGCAAGCGGGAGAGGCCACAACAGTGAGAGGGCTGTGTACCGCAAAAAAAAAAACAAAACAAAACAAACAAACAAACAAAAAAAAAACATGTCTCTAATTGCCTGGTTTATAGGGAGTCATCACAGAACTTATTTCAACATACAAAGTAATAGATCAGGAATAGACTACAGATGTTTTATTGACTAATTAACAATTCTGATTTTTCACAAATAATTATAGAGTTAAATGCATAAAAATCACTTTAGGCCTTCCCTTCATTCAGACAAAATTTATATTTGAGGATTAAACTTTCCAGCATTATATAAATTTGATTCATCTATATATGAGTCAAAAAAGCATTAAAGAAGCTGCTAGTGAAATCATAATCATAGGCATTTTACTTCAATTTGAAAGCAAACTTTAAGGTCCAATTTCATTGAAATAGCGAGTACTCAATGACTGCTGTTTTAGCCAGCAAGTTAATATCATTTGCTGCAAAATGGAATGGAAATTCATTTGCATTTCATATATGTCTAATTCACCTCCTCAAACAGAGTAAACTTTTATTTTTGTAGTTCTAACAAGTGGTATACCTTTTCTGAAACTAAAAATCACAGAAAAGCTCTCCTTCCTCCTTTAGTCCTTTCATGTAGCCATTTGTCGCAAGCCTTTGTTGTCATATCTCAGAAGCCATGCCAGTGACAAGAAAGGGACCACAGACAGGTGAAGGGCCAGAGATCATTCATATACGGTGCGAAGTCTTTCTAGATATATTTTCTAGCAGCAGTCGATTACATCTGGGTCATTAATTACATGCTTTGAAGCGTTAGAGGAGAGGACTTACTACCATCCTGAGTCTTCTTGGAAAGGAGCCTTTGATAATGTGCATCACTTGTTCCTCAGTGAGTCTCCCTCAGACCTTCTCTGAGGAGTTGGCTGGCATCCTCACTGTAGAGGTAGAGGAAAGCATTTCCTTACATTCTCACCACTAAAAGAGCAAGTTATAAATAGGCATCCTCCATGATGGGTCCATGTGGGTGATTATATAGTAGCAGAAGTTGACATTTCAGTTTCCTCAGAAAAATAGAGGGCTGCCTCAGTCCCAGATAGAACAAGTATTCAACGTACACACTGTACCAATTCCTTATTTGTAATAGGTGTGTAGTGTTACTTCATTATGGTTTTAGTTTATACTTCAGTAACAGCTAGTACTAATCATGTTAACGTCTTTTTGCATGCTTACTTTTCATTTGTACCTCTTCTTTGATGAAGAATCTGTTCAGACATTTTTCCAGTTTTTAATTGGGTTACCTGTTTTCTTATTCTTAAGTTTGGAAAGACCATAATATATTGTTTACACATCTTTTATCAGGTTTATGATTTGTAAATATTTTTCTCCCAGAATTTGGCTTGTCTTTTCATTCTGTTAACAGTGTGTTTCAAAGAGCAGAAGTTTTTAATTTGGATGAAGTCCAATTTTTTTTCTTTTATGGCTTGTACTTTTGGTGCCATATGTAAGAAATCTGCATTGAATATGTAGATCAGTTTGGGAGTTGGTCAACAAAGTTGAGTTTTCCGACCCATGAACACAGTATATCCCTCCATTTATTTAGGTCTTATTTCATTTCCCATAGTGATGTCTTAACAGTTTTCAATGATCAGGTCTTGCATTTCTTTTGCCAGATCTATCACTGAGTATTTCATATTTTTGTTATTTTAAATAGCATCATTTTGTTAGTTTTAATTTTCTTAATTTAGATATTGTTAGTATATTGAAATGTAGTTGACTTTTCTATACTGATCTTACATCCTGCAACCTTGATAAACTCACTAGTTCTACTGGTATCTCGGTAGATTGATTGTTTTTCCATTGACAATATTGTTGTCTACAAATAAAGACAATTTTACTTCTTCTTTCCAATCTAGATGGTTTTATTTATTTATTTTGGTTGTCTTATTGTACTTATTAGAATGTCCAATACAGTGTTGAATAGAAGTGGTGAAAGTGGACATCCTAGTCTTATTCTTGATCTTAAGGAAAAAACATTGTCTTTGAACATTAAGTATAACATTAGTTGTAGGTTTTTGGTAGACCCCCTTCATCAAGTTGATAAAGTTCCTTCTGCTAATTTTTATTTAATCTATTTTGGCTCTGATCTTTATTGTTTCTTCTATTTACTTTGAGTTTAATTCATGATACTTTTTCTATTGAAGCTGAAGCCAATGATTTGAGAAAAATCTATTTTTTTCTAATATAGACATTTAGTGCTCTAAGTGCCACCCTCCCTAAATATTGCCTTAGTGGCATCCCACAGATTTTTTTCTCATTTTCATCCTGTTCAGAATACTCTATAAGTTTTATTTTGATTTCTTTGACCCATGGGTTATTAAAACTGTGTTAGTTTCCACATATGTGAGAGCTTTTTTGGAGTTCTCTATGTTATGAATTTCTAATTGCAGTCTATTGGTCTTAGAGAATATACTTGATATGACTTGGATCCTCTATAAATTTATTGAGGCTTAGTTTATAGCCTATAATAGGTTCTATCCTGTGAATGTTCCACATTCACAGTTTAAAAGACTGCATATTCTTTCGTTCAGTAGAGTTTTATACATGTCAGATAGTTCAAGTTACTGTTATTTCCATATCCTTACTGAATTTTTGTATCTACTTTCTAAAAAGCAATTTTTTTTTTTTTTTTTTGTGGTATGCGGGCCTCCCACTGCCGTGGCCTCCCCAGTTGCGGAGCACAGGCTCCGGACGCGCGGGCTCAGCGGCCATGGCTCACGGGCCCAGCCGCTCCGCGGCATGTGGGATCTTCCCAGACCGGGGCACGAACCCGTGTCCCCTGCATCGGCAGGTGGATTCTCAACCACTGCACCAGCAGGGAAGCCCTAAAAAGCAATTTTTGAGAGACTGTTACTAACCTGAGTATAATTATGGATCTATTCTGTCATTTTTTGCTGCTTGTATTTTGAAAATATGTTATTAGGTGCACAAATATTTAGGATTCCTATTTCCTCTTCATTAATTGACCATTTTGTTACTATGAAATAACTTCCTTATCCCTGGTAATATACTTTGGTTTAAAATCTTCTTTTTCTTAGCTATCCCAGCTTTCTTTTAACTAGTGTTAGCCTATTATATCTTTTTACATCCTTTAATCTATTTGTTTCTTTACATTTAAAATATGTTGATTGAAGCAGCATATGATTGGGTCTTTATTTTTTATTCAATCTGACAATCTCTGCCTTTCAATAAGTATTTAAACTGTATTTTAATATGATTACTGATATGATTAAATCTGTCATTTAGCTGTTTTTTCTTATATGTTCTTTATTTCCTTTTTCCTCCTTTTTTTTCCTCTTTTAGACTAATTGAATATTTTTTATGGTTCCATTTTTGCTTCTTTGCTTATTATTGGTAACTGTTATTTTAAGTGTTGCTTATGTTTAGTCTAACTTCAAATGATATTATAACACTTCACGTGTAGTTTACGAGCCTTACAATATTATATCTCCATTTCCCATTGAAGGTAAGACACAGGACATATTATTTCAGCAACAGCACCTAACAGCTTCTGACGTGTGATACGTGTCCAATTATTGTTGGAAGGATGAATGAACAAATGAACAATCTCCTGAAGTTTCAGTTTCATTCCTCCTTTGCAGAGTTATCGTAGACAGTAGAATGAGTCACTTTTGTTTGTACACCTGAGCTCCCTAACCAAGTGATAAGCTGAAACAGCAATTGTGGAATGATACATGGTTTGGATCCTGTAGCAAGAGTGAGGTTCTAGGATGTTCAGCCCATCTCCTAGTTATAATATATAGAAGAAGCAGGTTGGAACATCCTGACATCCATTACTAACTTCTTTTAGTTACTGCATTAAGAAGTCCCTGTGCATCTGGGAGCTATACAAAGCCTCTTAGGAATATCCACCTTTATTGTCTCTAGCACTGCTACTGAAAAGCTAAGTACCTTTATTCCCTGCTAGTTTTTATAATATGTATTGTATGAGTCAAAAATAAAGTCTTTAGGTCAAAGGTCCAACATTCAGATTAGTTGGTTGTTGAGCATCACAAACTGAAAGTTTGAAACCTGCGTCCGTAAGATGTTGATTCTGGTCTTGACTCTGCCGTAATAGCCAAGATGGCATGAACAGGTCACTGAACCTCTCTCCCTTGACCTTTATTCCCCACTACTTCCATCTTATCATATTTCTCTAAATTCATGCAGTTTTTTGGAGCATGTGAAAACGGAACACCAAGAATTCTTAACCTCCTACTCTCCTATCTTCCTTTTCTATTCTTTAAAGGATTTCTGACTAGTTTGTATACATATAGAATGACAAATTGGGAAGGTTTTCCTGAATCTTATCATTTTGGCAAACTGTTAGCTTGTAATTATTAGACCTTGCTTTGATTCCTTATTCAAATGAAGAATAATAATTCAACATTCACTCTTCAGGGTGGCAGTTGGTTTTTAATAAAAATACCAACACTTATCTGTGAATTAATCAGTTCCCGAACACTTTGCTATAATTGTCTTCAGTTTAAGGACTGCAACTGAAGTAATCCAAGTTTAGGCATTAACATAACTTCCTCCTTTCCATCCTACCATCCTATGTATGGATCGACAGAAACAAAATTGATTTGGCTCTAAGAGTTCTTACAGTTCTTAATAACCAAAGAATGAGAACAAAGCTAAATTAGTTATTATAATGTATGTGGAATTATGAAGGGAATGTGTTGGGGAGGGTATGTAAAATTGAAAGTGTCTATTGTTATCTTGAAGTAATTTCCCTTAGGTATTCATTTAACTTCAGTGTCAAGTTATTTACACAAGAGCAATGCCTATCTATTAAGGGTGATGTGAGAATTAGTTTAAATTTCACAAAGCACTTTGAGGCACTGAGTTGAAAAGTTCTTTGGAAATGCCAGGCATTATTATAACCAGACTAGTAAAAAGAAACATGATAAAGCTACTCATGCAGTGTCCTCTAATAGAAACTTTATTGGTAAGGAAATATAAAGGTTACTGCTATTCATAATTTATGGCTGAGGGGAATAGATCAAGAATAATAATGCTTTCCTGTCTAGATAAGTCTTAAAGCCACAGATGTAGCTGTGATGGAATATATTGCTCCACTCACGGAGAAGTATGAAATTGAGAACTTACAGGCAATAAAAGTGATATATGAAGATTAGTAAAGGCCAGTGTCTTTAATTGAGCCATGAAAAATATCTTGACAAATTTGACTATGTCTTTCAAAGTCTTTCTTGAAGACTGAAATAGAAGGTGTAATCCTTGATCATTTGGGTATATGGAACTTGAAATTTGTTAGAAATATACGCATGAGGATCTTCATTCTAATAACCAAAATAATCTGTCTCATTGTGAATCCTTTTCAATTTTTTCTTTTGTTTTAATGGTGAGGAAAATGAAAACTTTAAGTTAACTAACACTAAGTGAGTGAGTTTTTCCAAAAGGTTTAATACAAGCAGAATACCTCAGGAAAGTGAGAGAAATAATCACACCCCAAAACATCTTAAAGTAATCAGAGATAATGATAGAAATCTGTCTGTAAAAATCTTTGAATTACACAGTTAGCAGAAGAAATTTTTTAAAAGGTAAATTTAGTGTTTTTGTAATCAAATCGCAGCTTTTATTGGCTGTGTATTGGTTTCCTATTGCAGCTTTAACAAATTACTGAAAACTTAGTGGCTCAAGACAACACAAATTTATTATCTTACAGTTGTGCCGGTCAGAAGTCCACAGCGAATCTTGGTGGGCTCAAAATAAGGTGTTGGCAGGGTTGTGTTCCTTTCCAGAAGACCTAAAAGGGAGAATGCAGGTTTTTTTACCTTTTCCAGCTTCTGAAGGCTGCCTGTGTTTGGCTCGTGCATGGTCCTCTTCCATTTCCAAAGCCAGCAATGGCTGGTCAAGTGTTTCTCACATCACTTTGCTTCATCACTCCTCTGCCTTCCTCTTCCACCTCCCAGAACCCTTGTGATTGCACTGGGCCCACCTGGATAATCTCCCTTTCTTAAGGCCCACTAATTAGTGACCTTAATTCCATCAGCTACCTCAGTTCCCCTTTGCCAGGTAAGTAACATAGTCACAGGTTCTGGGGATTCGGAATAGGCATTTTGGGGGAGACTAATTATTCTACCCACTACAGTCCAGAAATGGAAAGATGAGAGTTTCAGAAGTTTTTAGAGACCGGCAAGTAAATGGTGTACCAATTCTGCCTTTGCTACTGTCATTTTCTGTTATCAAGTTTGGGCAGTACTTTAGTTGGCAAGCCTTTTTCTCTTTTCACCTCAATGAAGTTATCAATGTTTGGTTTGCATTTTTATTTCTAATTTCTCTAAGCATCCACCCATCTATGCAACAAACATTTGGTAAGTGTCTAGTTTAGGATGTGAAGCAACATGTATGGACCTAGACCATATTATCCTTAGTGAAATAAGTCAGACAGAAAAAGACAAATACTATATGATATCACTTGTATGTGGAATCTAAAAGAGTAATACAAATTAATGTATATGCAAAACAGAAACAGGCTTCCAGATGTAGAAAACAAACCAGTGTTTGCCAAAGGGGAGAGGGGAGGAGGGAGGGATAAATTGCGGGTATGGGATTAAGATACAACTGTTATATATAAAATAGATAAGCAACAAGGATATACTGTATAGCACAGGGAATTATAGCCATTATCTTATAATAATCAATAATAGAATATAATCTGCAAAAATACTGAAACACTATGCTGTACATCTGAACCTAACACAATATTGTAAATCAACTATACTTCAATTTCAAAATCAAAAGAATGGCTTAATTAAAGATACTGGCTTAAATTACACTAGCAGCCACAGGTGAATTACTCTAGGTATCACTATGAGCCCTTGCCCTCGAGGAGCATACTCTGCTAAATGCAGTCCATGAGCCCCTTCATACAGTGGTTCATTATTAAGTAGTGATGCCAGAAAAGATTTAGGAAGAATTTACACACCTTGATGTTTGTTTTTCATGCTCTCTCCAACCCCCATCATGCAAATAACAAAGCTTATAACCTCCATTTTTTTAACAAGCTAATGCCAAGGAAAAATATATAGTTCAGATAATACTTTCCTTTTTCTTCTTTTACTCATTTTTTTAAAGGCTTTTCTTATTTAAAAAAAAAAAAGTACTATATAGAAGGAAGGAAATGTATAATTTCCTGTCAGGCCATCAGCACATTTTTAAGGGGTTGGGAGTTTGATCAGTTCTATATTGTAAATTCCAGGTTTCTTTCCAGCTTTGAAAATAAAGGGAACTGGATTTAGCCTACAGACAGTAAGGTTCACAGAAGACTTAATGCTAATTTTTCAGTATACAGAAGAACCTTGTGTTAGTGAAAGTGAGCATGTGTTCTTTGTTTCAACCAAGTAGGACAGGAAGCAGTGACATTAAAGGAGAAATTATTTAGACTGAAAAACCTCAGGTGTATTAAAACACTGGAAAATGTTACCAAGAAGGATGTATTGTAGATTTCTCTCAGAAGTCATCCAGTTCATCTTCTCCATACAGTGAAAATACAGGGCTCTGATATTGGAGAAAATACATGCTAGTTATTAACATGTGCTAAATAAAATTTATTGAAATGAAGTAAATTCAGTTGGTCCTTTCACTGTACATGCTTTCTCAAGGTTCTAAGTTCTCAAGAAGGTACTTGAAAGGTTCACAGGGCATAGTTGTCATGAATCTTTGCTAAACTAAAATTTGTCAGTTGAAAGAGAAAGATAGAAAAATGTCAACTGAACCCCAAAAGTCAAGGTTTCTCATAGAGATAGCTCTACTTATCTGGAGTGATGATCCCTTGGACATTTCCTTAAAATACCCTATGCCTCAAGGACATCTGGTTGTCAGCAAAAAAAAAAAAAATTTTAATCACAAACTGAAACATTCCAGCTAAAAGCATTTTCAGTCCCTTCTTACTCTGTTTTAAAGATGTATTTCTAAGGCCATTTCATTTCTTAATTGGATGTTAGACACTTGACTACACATGACTCCTCTCCAGAATGTATACAGCTGGATAGACAAGGATTATCCTTTACACAAGAGTATGACGTTTTGATCTTGTCATTCTCTGGTTTAGAAGCATCTTTCGATTATACGTTATGGGATAACATACAAACTCCTTAGCAAAACCTATGCTTTTACAGTCTATCCCCATTCTTCCTTTCTGATCTCACCTATCAGCACAACCTTCCCATTTCCTTACCCTCTTCGGTCTACGTGGCCATACCCTCACCACCCACCCTGCCCCCGCCTTTGTACACAATCCCCCTTCCAGCCAAACGATCTTGCTTATCTCGCCCCATCTTGTTCATTTAAGAATTAAGTGATGTCTTCCTCCATTCCTCTTGTAGACTTTATCCCTCAAGCTGTTATAGTCTGGCCTCACCTAAACTTTCTCCTGCTGAGATCTCTAGTGGCCTCTCTGTTGTTAAACCAAGCAGTAGCCTTTCCTTCCTTACCACGCTTGACCTCTTGAGTGTCATTTGGCACTGACGGCCACTTCCTGTTCCCCGAAACACTCTCTGTCTTGAATGTCGTGCATCCCACCCTTCTGGTTTTTCTTCTGTCTCCTTGGCCTCTGGTCTTGATTATAGAGTTCTCTTCCTTTTCTTAACCCTTAAAAGTTACTGTTCCACGGGGCTCTCCCCTTACCTTTAGATAAGGTAGAGAATTGACATGGCAGAAAATGTCATGAACATTTGTACTCGTTGAAGTTCCCTTGGTGGCAAGCAATGGAAACTGACTAAGGATAGGCCCCTGGGAACAAAGAGCTGACCAGTCACGCTTGGGGAAGGGCCTGAGAAGCAAAGGTAGTGGTAAGAATGTCAGCATCGGGATTGTGTGCCTACTTTCTAAGGGTGGGTCAGTTCCAATGGGTGGGTCAGTCCCTTCCCTGTGTCTTTTATTGTGTCTTGTATATTGTATCTTACAATATCTTATAAATCTTACGTGTTCTTTTAGACTCCAAAATGAAGCAGTGATTCCTCTATGAAGTCTGTCCTGATCCCTTTAAGAATTGTTGATCGCACCTCTCTCTGAGTTAGATTCATGCCAAAAATGTAGCTGTATTATTTTACTCAAAGACCACAGTGCAATTGCTGCAGTCATGTGGTCTTTTTTTTTCTTCCTCTGGACTGAGAGATTTATGGGACAAGGCAGTGAATTCTTTACCTCACCCCAGAGCCTGCCTAGCTCCCTCTCGGTTCTTCTAGATTGTTCCTCCCAGTTTTTAGGTTTTTAGTTTTGAAACAGTTTAGAAATTTAGAAAGTCGTGAATTCATAGGCCACAAAGTTCAAATAATGTAGTATATGTACAGATGCACATGGCTTGGCTTTAATTAATTGTATCTTAATAGAAGAAAAATAATGTAGAGGTGTCTGTACAAGTATATTTTAAGAGAAAGATCCTTCTGTACCCCATATTACTCTAGATGTTATGTACATATGTAGTTCTATACTTCATTTTAAGTTTTGACTCTGTATTAAATTTGACAGAATTTTACACAAAGCCTGAAAATAACATTTTGTGTTTTCCATTACACTTTAGCAAAGATGGAAAGTAATGTTGACGTTTTATTATGAAGAAGATACATTGGCTTTATATTTAAGATAAATCATAAAATGTGTTGTTATGCTAAATGACAAGGCATTTAAAGTGTTGGTGACAAAAATAAACTAAAAGACTAGAAGAAGCAGAAATACATGTAGAAAAGTTAAGAAATGAATAACAAAGAATAAGCTACTTTGCTCTGTAAGAAGCTAACTATTTTGTACAGAGCTACGATTTAACTTATGTGTGAACCTAAAATACAAGAAGAATCCTTAGTAAATTATGTCTCTTAAGTATTCTAATTATTGTACCATCAACATCAGACATCCCTCTCTGAACGTGAACTAAGTCGTGTTGAAGTAGAACTGTTTATCTGCTTATCGTGAAAGAAAATTCTTCAAGCACTTACTACCTGTGCAAGTCTTATGCAGCAAAACTCTGTGTTAATGTACTAGTTGGTATACTGAATGCTGTAACAAATGACAACATTTCAGTAATTTAAAATGTTAGTGCCTGTATAACAGTTTATCATGGGTGTTCCTGATGGATGGGTAGATTTCCTCCGTGTGGTGATTCAGGGCTCTAGTTTCTTCCCTCTTATGGCTCTCTCATTTTCTAGAGCATTGGAGTCCTTTGCATTTGGCTAGCAGATGAGTGAAGACGGCATACCTTCTTCACTTCTATATCTTAATCATCATTCCCCAAAATGATTTACCACTTTTCTTCATATTCCATTAGCTACAACTTTCATGTGCCCCTACTTAGATGCCAGGGGAGCTAGAAGATATGGCTGGCTAGCTGCTTCTTGGCACCAGTTCTATACTAGGGAAAGCATGAATCCTGGTGAACAAGTTAGATCACCTGCCATAGCTCACCCGTATAGCCAAGGTAACAACAATTCTGTTACCCTTCCAACTACCCATAGAATGCATTTACTTCAAGGGAGACAACACAAAGCTTCATCCTGTCCTTACTTCCAGTTCAAAGTCCAGCATCTCAATCAGGTCCAGCTGTGGCTCTTTGCAGCCTGGTACCCAATGAGCTAGGGTTCGTGTTCACTGCCTGCTGTTCCATCTCCCCTCCCCACCCTGCTCAAGCACAAATCCAATATATAGCAGTGGAGCAGGGGGCAGGAAAGCTACAATTACGCTTCCCATTCTAAAAAAAGGTGAAGTGGGAAATACAGAGCAATACGTGTCCAGGGAGAGCAGTGAGATGCTGTCATGGCAGGCACTGTGAAGACACCCTGCCTGACAGTGTTCAGGATCTCTTGATTAGACCCTTATTATGCATCTGAAAAGAATTGTTTTGTCCTTTATTCTCCCTGGCCCTTTGGGCTCTACACATTTGGGTGCGTCTTCCTTGTCTGTTATCATCCATGGCTGAATCATGGAAAGGTGTATGATCACTTTCTCCTTCTACAATTTGGGAACCTGGTAACAATTTAACAGAGTTTGTTCACCAGTACCATTTTTAGAAGTAACAGATTTCATATCTCTGGGCCTTCATTTGTTACATATGGCAGTGTTTACACCTTTATTAGTCTGTCCAGAAAGACAGAAAATTCCAGGTCATTCAAATGGTGGAAATTTAACACGGGGAGTTAGCTACATGTGTGATAGAACAGAGAAGCCAAACAAACGATGGTGAATAAACCCAGAGGCTAACAATATCGGAAAACTGCTGCACACCCTAGGGATAGAAGGGCAAGAGAAAGAAGTGATATTATCAGATATTATCTGAGTTTTTAGCTTTGATAAGAAGAAACCATCAACTCCTTATGGAGTCATCCATATTCTTTCATCTTTCTGTGTCCCCACAGAGTAAGCGCTCAAATGTTTAACTGAACAGAGATACACAGTAAATCCTTCCACCGACTTCAGTTAGAGGTACCCATCGGAAAATTAAAATGTGGCAGAAATGATGGTGTTCAGTACTGAGATGATCCTTAATTGGGGATAAACTGCAGTTATTTGGGGACCTTTTTTAGTAACCCATTATTGGCATTTAGAGAATGAGAAATTGTCGAAAGTTTTAATTTAAATATTCTCTTCCTGTATACGACATTTAGAGTTTGGAACAATACCCACGTTCATATAAACATAGAAAGAAGAATTAAAAAGGAATAAAGTCTGTAGGTGGTTTGTGCCAAATTCTTTTTAAAAGGATGGGGTGGGGAGAAATAGAGAAAGCTTTTCAGACTTGCTGGGAAATAGCAGTAAGAGCTACAGAGGATGTATAGCTCTGTCTTAGTCTTTGACTCTTCTTGTGGAATCACCTTCTGAGTTGAAAATGATATACCTTTGTCTGCTGGTTTGAGCCAGAAATAACTAATTTATTTTCCTTTACTGTTGTTTAAGAAAGAATCTGTAAAATATTCCATTGGCTATTTCAGCAGTCAAAAAGAACTCTTTCTAGAATCTGATCATAATTTTTGAAAACGTCACAAATGCCGTTTAATCTGCTTTGGGCTGAGCCTTTATATGCTGAAGTGTGTAGATACGCTGGACTGAACCTGGCTATGGATAGGTTTGAAAAAAGTCTCAAAATAGTAGATATATTTAACAGCTTGGAAGTTGGAGACTATGACTATGTTGTTTTTCCTAGAGAGAGAAAGAGCCTTGCCTGAAGATTTCTCCATGCATATTTTCACTCATACATGGAAATGAAGATTTTTTTTTTTGACA
Source organism: Neophocaena asiaeorientalis asiaeorientalis (assembly GCF_003031525.2). Classification (NCBI taxonomy): domain Eukaryota; kingdom Metazoa; phylum Chordata; class Mammalia; order Artiodactyla; family Phocoenidae; genus Neophocaena; species Neophocaena asiaeorientalis. Next base: position 3,748,127 of record NW_020174561.1, read on the forward strand.
GAGCATGTCAAATTCAGTTGCCATGATGTGCTCTGAAAACATTTTATCATACCTGAGCATATTTATAGTTCTTTCATTTTCTTAGAAACTTCAAGCTTTTTTACTTTTCACGTTGCTTTAAAATAAGAAATGGCTTAAAATATGATGTACTGCATTTCATATCTTCATTTTATCCTTCAGAATATAGTGCTCCCATTTAAAAAAATTCATTAAGGCTTGAATATAGGCTGTGTCTAAGTAGTGTCATGACTGACTAAAAGGGGAAAATACTTTTTTTTTTTTTTTTTTTTTTTTTTTTTTTTTTTTTTTTTTTTTTTTTTTTTTTTTTTTTTATCTACATGGTACGTAACATCTGAAGAGTAAGCTTTTCTTTCCTGTGTTGGCTCTGTGGAATGTGGGATTGTGAAATAACGACTTGATAATTTGGCAGTTTTATTAAAAATAATTACTTTGTTTCAGTCATCATAATATTATCTTTATAGTTTTGAGAACATGTAGTCAGGAAAAAAATCCTTCTCTGATATTGATCTAGAGCAGAAAATGCGACGATCCGTCTTTTCCATTTCTAATTGGGTTGATTTCCTTTAACACTGCTTTGCAATGAAAATATGAAAACATGAGGTATATTTTTGCTGCTTCAAATAATTGGTTTTGCTTTTTGAGCATGCTATTTGTAATTTCAAAGAATATTTCTTTCTGAACTTCTTTGCTCTGAGGAGTTTAGAGTGGTCTTGAAATTATAGGTGTCTATTAAGTATTTTTCAACTGTCAATTCAACCGTAGCCGCCGTGCTATTAATTCATTATGAAGTGACACAGGAAGAAAACTCGTTATGTGATAATGTGAAAACACATATTTGTCAAAAAAATAAATACACCAGTTTGTATTGAAAACCCATCTGCTGTGGTGGGAGTGAAATTGTTTATTAGACACATTTGGGCATGACACCACCTTTTCAATCAGGAAAATATATAGAAAAGATTTCAGTTCTACTCCTTAGACGTTCTGTATTCACCTAAATGTGTTATTTTTGTCCCTTACAGGTGATATTATACCCAACTTCTAATAGCTCCAAGTCAGCTGAGTTACACCGAATGATCGTTCCAAAAAATAGCCAGGACTCTGACTTAAAAATCAAATTGGCAGTGCGAATGGATAAACCACCACATATGAAACATAGTGGGTGAGTGTACTTGAAGATGTTTTTCTCCTGAATTATTGGATTTCATTGTATCACTTTTGTCATTTTACTGAGAGCCTATATATCAGACATTCACATGGAGTTTTTCCCCCCCAAATTACATTAATAGGTTAACTTAATTTTTTAAATCTGTAGACATCTTTATAGCTGAATACATGGGGACTTGGTTAATATAACTGATTGCATGCTAACACACGATTGGTACTTGCTTGTGTTGTTGGTATTGCACCTCACTTATATTGATAAAGAACAGTGATGTATGGAGATAACGTATAAGATATATTTCAAAATACAGTAGTAGTTGAAACAAGCCTAGAATTCAGATCCCCAGAAATAGTTAAACCTACATAGACTACATTTAGAGTTTAATGGTGGTTCAGATATAACCCAGGAGGCTGTACAAGTTTTGACGGGAGGGGCGTGAGTGTTCATTGCAATATGTGAGTGAGAAACTAGATCCGTACCGGAGGAAACTGATGTTGGTGGATAACCAGAAGTGCAGGGGCTGGCCCCTGGGGATTGCTGTGGGTCGGAGTCAACTTCCATCTCCGAGATTCTTTTTCCCTTGTAGCTGATGAGGAAACAGGTCTGAACTCTTGAATACGATTCAATGAGTTTTTTTAAAACCCAGGTCTTTCTCAGATTAATACTTTAGGACTTGCTACAGCCAAATTCTAGCATAGGGGTGTTAGCCGCTAGGAAAGAATGTGAAGACTTTTCTTACTAAGGAGAGAAGCAGTTGCTAAAGTGTCTCATCCCAAGTTTAGCAGCAAATCTAACAGTCTGTGCGCATTCCTGTACAGAGGGGCATCTCTGCTGGCTTTGGAGCCAAGTCACTAGCACTGTAGCAGAGTTAACTGGTAAGTCCACAAGATAAGGATGCTTTAGATGACTGTTAGGGAAGACCAAGTTACGCTCTGAGCAGAAGGCAGCCCAGATGTATCTACTAGAGCTGGGATGAGACTCTAAGGACCATATTGCTTCCTTGGTTTGGGTGGGCAGTAGTGTTTGCAGTGTCAGAACTGGTCTCTCTTGGGGGAAGAAGACCTCAGCGGGTGGGCTCTTAGAAAGGGAACGATAATTTAGGTATCCCACAGTATGGCGTCTTTAATGTAGTAATGCAGAGTCTAACTATGACTCGTGATGCAGATGGAGTTCCTGGGATTTAATACTGAGCGTTCTTTCTTCCCACTTCCATCTAGCTGCTCACTGTTGATTTATGCAGCAGACATGGATTGAGCACTTCCTCTGTGCCAACCAGAGCAAGCCTCAGTGAGATACCATCCCAGGCCTGAAGGAACTGGCTAGCCAGGGATTCAGGCTTGTGTACGAATCATGATAATACTGAGTGATAAGCGCTACAAGAGAGGAATGGGAACAGGTGGAAATAACACCTGATTCTAGCTGGAGTCAAAGAAAGTCTCACAAGACAACTGACTTTTGAGATGAAGCTTGAGGGGTGAATTCAGCAGGTGGGCAGTGGGGAGAAAGGGCAGTCCCACCAGCCACCAGCCACATGGCATAGCCTATACATAGGCAGGAGATCTGGAAGGGCTGTTAGCTAACCGTGACAATTTTGATATGGCTGGAGAGTGCTTTAAGACTAGAGAGAGTACTACTGCTCTAAAGTGCTTAGAGACTAGTAGAAACTAGAGGGAGATAAAAAGGAACACATTCTGTTCCAAACATTGTAGTTATTTCCCTACTCTTTTGAACTCAGTCTCTTGATGAAGAGTACAGCAAGAAATGGGAACCTATGCACTATAACGCCAAGATGGCCCCTGATTTACACATGGGCAGCACTGTGATGAATACCCTTTGAGCCTTCAGATTGACCCAAGAACCAGGATTGAATATGAAGTTGGGCACATAGCAAGTTCTGAAGCCTTCAGCTCCCGTGGAAAGAAAGCTCTGCTCTAATCCTTGGCATTTTCTTGCTCTAAAATGCTTCAGGGCAAGTGGTACAATCTAGCTGCTTTCTAAGACTTGTTTTTTTTTTTGCTTTTTTTAATCACTCCTTTGCAACGAAGGAGAATTGGTTTGTATCACATCTCAGAGACCTTTGACTAAATTAGAACCCCCAGAATGGTTCTGGAGTTGACTTCTGCCCAAGACTATGGGTGAAAGAGATGACTAAAGAGAATATCTCATAGTCTCTGAATTTAATCTGTAAAGCTCGAGAACTATTGTGACCTGCCTTTACGAAGATACTAGCAGGCATTGCCAGACATGTGGGTAACTGCAGTTTATGGTATGTAAAAGAAAGAAATTCTAGAATTGAAAATATCTGTGACGTTGTTCTGCTAGTTGGTGTGTTTTGGAGCATAATTAAGAATATCATATTTCCTAATAGTTATTCAAAAAAGCTATGTAAGACCGTTACTGAATGTAATAATAATGATCAACCAGAATTTCAACATTGCTATAATAGCAATTTATCACTATGGGCAGGGACCACAAGCACCTGTCTAGGTTTCTCAGTGCCTGTGTGGTAACAGTTTTAAATATTTTGAATATCACCCCTGTGTTTAGATGTATATGGGAAAACATGACTTGACACACACATGACAATCCTAACCTTATACATCTTTTTCTGTGGTGCTTCACAGATGGATTTTACTGAAGCCCCAGTTGTTGCATTTTAAAATGACCTTTTTTTGAACCAGAAGGAAAAATGTAACCAATCTAAAGCTCATGCTTCTGGTAATTAATCAGTCCATGACTATACATTATAAATTTTTAATAGGACTGACTACATGCAAATGAAAATAGATATTTAATTTGGATAACATAAGCATAATGACGACTCATTCATTCAAAGCCAAACTAAACATTACTATGTGACATCTAGCTAGTAAAAATTTGGGTTCATAGGCTTGCCTGGTGGCGCAGTGGTTGAGAGTCCGCCTGCTGATGCAGGGGACACGGGTTCGTGCTCCGGTCTGGGAAGATCCCACATGCCGCGGAGCGGCTGGGCCGTGACCCGTGGCCGCTGAGCCTGCACATCCGGAGCCTGTGCTCCGCAACGGGAGAGGCCAAAACAGTGAGAGGCCCGCGTACCGCAAAAAAAAAAAAAAAAAAAAAAAAATGGGTTCATTTGTTCTTTGGGGGTATGTCATATAAACTAATTACATAAACTCTTATATAAATCTGTTAAGTGAATTTCCAGCTAGGTTTTGAGTGGTTAAATAATTCACATTCAGCTTTAGAATTTATCTTCCTTCTTTTTTTGGGTGGCTGGAAGACAGAAGTGTTCGTGAACAAATGGACTGTCCTTTAGCATAGCCTAGTGGCTGAGAGGCAGTATTAACTTAAATCTCAGAACTACCGTCGTCGTTTTTATTAAATCATGTTTTCCTAATTCAAATGTTATTTTCTCAGCCAAAAGAAAGGCAAAATAAAATGGGGCTAATAAAGCAAATGACTATTATGACAAATCTACAACTGAAAAGGAGAAAGATGAAAATTCAATTGCCACAAATATGTAGAAGCATTATGACCGGGATCTACGTAGTCTGTATGAAGCTGATTACTTTTATAGTTAAAAGAAAGAAAGAAAAAGAAAACTTCATGAGTATATAACTATAGAAGGATTATTTCACAGTTAAAATCAGTAAGATAAAATTTTAGCCAAATCACTACCATATAAATCTCATAATTCTCTGTGTGTAAAGTCATGCTTGGCAGTTTGAACGTTTATTGAATGAATAGGTGTTTTGAAATACTTTGAGAGTATCATGTATAAAACTCCCTAATTTACATCGTAAAGGTAGAAAAGGCCCTGGGCCCATTGCTTGCTGCAGGGGCAAGACAGCGTGTGAGCTTCCAGCAGGAAGAACAGCATAAGCCCCAAGCTGGCTGCATGATTGGTTTCGTGTGCTTCCCTGTAGAGAGGACCTGCCACGCATTCAGGGTCTGCTGTGTGATGCCTACGGAACCTTTCAGTCATACTCTTAATGTTCAAGTGTGGCATTTGCTCTAAAGTGAAATGACTGCACTCTAATAAGTTGAATTATTTTGCTTATGACTTAGGGTTTATTATCTTCAAGTAGTTTAGGGGACAGTCTGAAGACCAAAAGGAGGAAAATCTTATTTTTGGCAAAGTGGTGCTTACTTACAGGATCTGGACCTTCCAAAAAAAACAAGTCGGGTTTTTTTCCCAAGGAAAATTGATTCCTCATTTTAAATCGACCTTTTAGCATGACTTTTCTACATGTCCTTTATTAAAATAACCATGTTTTGACACCTCTGCATTCCCAATTTATTACCTCAATCTGCTTACCCCAGTTTCATAGAAATCCCACTCCTTGTAGCCGTGCCAAAACTTCTGACAAAGTGTTTGCTAGTTTCTTAATAAATGATTGATTCTTTTTCTGGATACAGTTTTCAGGAGAGAAGGCTGTCTGTGGTCCTTTATAAACATTGATTTACTCATTGTAGAATGATAAAAATTTTCCAAATACCTTAATACTCATGTCATTTTATATATACTAATATAAATCATTAAGAGTTATGGTTTTCATTTTAATTAACTAGTGATTAATAAATTATAATGTTAGAAACATTTTCAAGCATAACTTTAATAATTATTAAGCTAAATGTTTTAACTTGTTATACTCCTTTGCAAAACTTCTCTGATTTCTCCTGTGACGGATTAGTTTGTCTGCAACTTTAAGCTCAAACTGTGGCTTTCTGTTCAACACAGGATTTTTCTCTAGGAGGCTAACATCTTAACATATGTTATTTTCTTCTACTTTTTATGCATCAAATAACTATTCTCTTGCTTTTAGACACCCTTCAGTATCACATTTGGGCATCTTAAACAAAGGTACTTTAGGTCAAATAATTAAGGGTAGCAGATGAGCTCCCTTTTTCTTTATTTTCTTTCAGAAACCATAGACCATATTTATTGGTTATCTTATTTAATTTGGAGCACTTTTCCAAAAGGTATCGTGAAAACTATTTAGGAATACTATAAAGTTTTATAAACAGTTAATGCACATAATTATAATGGAATGGTTTCCTCTTCTTAATTGATGCCTTGCCGTAAAATTTTTGTACTATACACTTGACACAGTCGTACTTTTTATTCATTTGTGCATATCCAGAAGTTTGGAAATAGTAACACTGTGTTAATAAAGCGAAAATCTTGGGCTGGTTAAAGGCCTGGGCGTTGTGGAAGGTCAAGAAAAATTTGTACATTATTTGAAGATATTTATTTTTAGCTCATTTCTCTGATAATTGAGGCGTAGATGGAGGACAGTACTATACGAGTTTGAAGAGTAAGCACTAGTTTAAGAGCCAAGATGCTTGTATTTTGGCCCCAGTTCTGTCACTAACTTTGGGTAAATCACTGCATCTTTTTTGGCCTCAGTTTCATCAATTACTGAAGGAGACAGTGGGCTAGAAAATTTGAATGGCTCCTTAGACCCCTGGAAAATTATAACTCAGTGAATCATTTCCTCCCTGACCTTGCCAGGTGCATATTTTACTCATTCCATAGTATGTCATCAGAGAGAGGGTGTAAGGGTTCAGGGGGAATAGAAGTGGTAAAAGCGAGGGCAACATGGAGGGATGTGGCAGATTTGGGGGTTTATTTGAATCCTCTCAAGGCAAGGAAAGGAAGTATCATGACTGACTTAGAAACATCAGGCTTCTGTTGTATAAGATTAATTTGAAAAATACACAATATAGAATTGTTTATACTCTGATGGTGTTAAACAAATGCATATGAAAATTCAGAAAGGATATATACTAGACATACTAAATAGAATACAACTATGGGTGAAATTGTTTTTGTTTTCCAAATTTTCTGTGATGTCATCATACTTCTTTTATGATGAAAGAATGTAGTTTATTGAATTGGAAAAAAAAAAGGAAATAGGTTTTCTTTTCACTAAAAATAGTTAAATTTATTTTACCGGAAATCTGATTGTTAGGGAGACTTTTGAGAGGATGCCTTCAGGAGAGCCTGGGAGGAGTCCTGCCCTTCCAGTATTTAAAGGGACAGTGTCATTTAGGAGTATAAATTCTGGAGCCAGACTGCCTTTCTTCAAATTCTGGCTCCATCACTTAGTAGCTAGGAGATCTTGGGCAAGTTATAAAACTTTCATAACTTTGCCTCAGTTTCCTCATCTGCAAAATTAAAATGTTGGTAGAACCTACCTCATAGAATTGTCTGGAGGAGCAATATTTTAATGTGTATAATGTGCTTACAGGGGTGGCTGGCTAGCTCACAGTAATAATATATTTAGATATTAATAAAACCCTAAGGCAGGTACATCTTTGAGTTGAGATACTAGTAAAAGAAGGAAAAATATTAAATATTTAAAATATGAAACAGACCAAAACACTTTAAGAAATAAGGCATTTCCATTTCACCCCCAACTTCTGACCCCCTGCTCTACTCCTCTCCAGCACTCAGGAGGGCTGCAGCTGGGCAGTAGGGGGCCGGGACTGGGAGACCTGGGCTCCAGCCAGCTCTGCTTTCACGTAGCACTGAGTCCAGTCACGTGCCTCCTTGGTTTCTTCATCTTTATACAACATATTGAACTCATTAAATGATCTTTAAGTTTCTTCCCGCTCTGAAATCTTTTAATTCTTCAAATCTAAAATTAGGATTCCCTTAAGGAAAGAAAGATGGAAGTGTTTATATTCCTGGGCAGGGTGGAAACAGTTAAGTAATTTTCAATCCACGTTATTCTCTTTGAGGACATTTCCATAGACATGAAGCAACGTGCAGAGTGACACAGAACACAGACTTTGAAGTTAGACCTGGGTTCAAATTCTAGTCCTGTCACTTTTTATGCAAACTTGGTCAGGTCTTAACTTCTCATAGCCTCACTTTTCTCCACCATGAAGTTGGATTGTCCTGAGCATGAAATGAGATATACTGATAAAGCATGTAGCACAGTGCCTGTTCCATAGTAAATTCTCAGTTAACTAGTAACAATCATTAAAATAAACATTAAAAAAATGAATAATTCCTTAAACTATAATACAACCTTCTTCTAGTTTTAATCACATCATTTGACTTTATTTGGAAGAAAATGCTCAAAGACAGATGGGAAAATAGCAGTATACAAATCCTCACTGATTCCTTGAGAGTTTAAAAGTTATATCCCCATTAATCCCCCATTAGGGCCTTCTGCTTAATTGTTAAGCTTTAATTTACATTTTTATTTGACAGCTGTCATGGCTGTAGGTGGTGGCGGTGGTTTGTTTCTCTTGGTGTATGCGTTTGGGTGCTCACTTTATTTTGTCTACTCTATGTCCAAAGGAAGGAAAAGGAAAATACAGTTGATTCTTGAACAACATGGATCTGAACTGTACATGGCCACTTGTACTGGGATGTTTTTCAGTAGTAAATACTGCAGTACCACACCATCAGCAGTTGGTTGAATCCAAGGATGCAGAGGAGCTGTGTATACGGAGAGCCAAAGTTATAGGAGGATTTTTGACTGAGTGGAGGTTCAGCACCCCAGTCTCCACGTTGTTCAGGGGTCAACTGTATTGCCTAAGAGCTTCCAACTGTGTCTGAGCAACTGACTTGAATGATTTACCTAAGAAATAAGCTCCAGTTCTAAGAAAGAACACCTGGAGATCATTTCATAGCAAGTGAGAAGAATCTGATAGAATTTCTCTCTTTATTTTAGTCCAGTGCAGTCTAAGTTCTTTGAAAAATGGCATGTGCTCTCAAAGTGTATTATTTTAAATAACTAGTGTGGTACCTTTTGTAGGTTTAGTGCAATTGCTAGTTTTAATTTTCTTAAATCATTAGACAAGTATTACTTGACCGACATAGGTCTAAACAGTCTATCAGATCTTGCTCTTTGTGGTATTAAAATTTGTTCTCTTTTCAATAAGTTGTTGATCTCAATTTGTATATACCAAATTAGTTAGTTTTAATTTCATCTCAGGTATTTTTTTTTTAAAATTAGTGTTGTATATGTGCTTTGTTTAAGGAGGCATTGGTAAGCCTGAATAGCTTATGCAATACTTATTGAGTAAAAGACTTTTATTTTGTAGTTAGCATAGTACCCAAGACATTCAGGTAATTGAGTAGTCAATTATATATGCTGACATTTTATGAAAATAATCACTGGGAGTGATTGGTGTCTTTGAGATTAGAGTTCTACAGCTGCATCTTGGACATTCTTAGCTGGCTCCTGGTAGAGGACTGTAGCATTTACTGATATTACTACAGAATACTCTTACTCCACATCCACCCCCGCCTCACTTCTGCCAGTTTTCAGATCAGATACCATCTCTGCAGTGAGGCTCAGCTTGACCACCCTGTATAGAACGGTGCTCTTCTTTCCTTGCTGCCAGCTCTCTTAACCTGCTTCAATCCTTAAAACTCTTATTACCTGATATTATAGGTAGTGACTATTGCTTATAGACTGTCTCACCATCTAGAATGTTATCTCCATTTGGGTGATTTGCTGTTAACTACTCCCCAACCAAATCTAGTTTCTGTAAGATAAGTACCTTGCCTTATTCACTGCTATTTTTAAACCCAGTTTTTAGAAAATTGCCTACCACTTATCAGAAGCTAAATAAATATTTGTTGAATGAATGAATGTTTTCTTTTCCAAAGAAAGAGGAGAATGCAGAACTTAGGTTCACAGATCTTTTATATTCTAAGTTTTGGATTGGTTGTTTGGATATATTGGTTATAAACTTCAAATTATAATGCTGTCTAATTGGTACCACTGTAATATATGTTTATTGGAGTGTGCTTCAAAACATTATTGCCCCAGACGAAGTGCAGGAAACTTCATTAGTCCACAGATTTCTATATGAAATCTAAAAGTTATATTATGAAAAAAAATGTATTCTTGTCTAAAAACTTTGTTATTCTCTATAGTGATGCTTTCTTTTTTTAAATGGCCTTTTTGTTTAAACTATGATGGAGGAAGTAAATTTCTAATATCTATTATCTGCAAACATTTATATTTAGACTATTCCTGTGATATGTGGTTGGAACGTAGGAGGAGGCTTTAGCAGCATTTTGTGTGGGCAGCATTATACCTCAGGGTTCGTATATAAGAATGACGGATCACGTAACCCATACTTATTAAGGGCAAAAAGGAGCTAGGCTTGAGCTTTGTTCATACTATTTGTGGAATCAATAAGTTACTCACTTTCTCCTACAGCGCCTCCTGATTTGAAGTAGTCCCATTTATTTCAGAAGTTGTTCTGTCAGTTCTGTTTGGTGAACACTTTTACTCCATTTACATAAGCTCAAAAATACTTCATGAAAATGTTCTTCCCGACAACTGCCGAGGAAGAATGAAGAGAAACCGAAAAGGAGCCAGCATTTTGGTCATCAGTCAGATAGGAAGGGTCTTGGATACATTACATGGGAGAGGAGTCGAGGGGACAAGCAAAAGAATGGGCTGATTGCTACCAAGATTTGTGAAGATTTCAGAGGGTCCAAACATGGCCCAAATCATCAAGAAATGTAGGCACCTGCAGATTACATAAGTTAGGAAGAATGAAGCATGGCATCAGGGAAGGGCAACAGCACTAAAAGAACTTGACCAACGTATGTTGCAGCAAAGCGGGAAGCCCCAAACAAAAGGAGGAGTAAAATAGCTTAGGGGCATATGAGAGAGGTCCAAAGGGACAAAAATGAGTGTTGGTGGGAAGTAGTGATAGATAGGGTAGTGTCTGGAAATACAGAATTGATTAAAAAGAATCTTTTCAGAAGTAGTCCCAACGTGTCTAGTAGTGTACTTAATTCGGTAATTCTTTCAAATAACACATGATCATTAGGAATATTTCCTAATCTTCTCTGGTGTTTAGCAGGATTGGGTATTGGTGACAGGAGGTAACATCACAGCCACAGTTGCCCATCGAGACTGTGTTTGAAATGCCTGAAAATCGTTGTAAGTCCACGATCGTGGGGACGATAGCAAATGAGCTTGTTTTAGTCAGATAGATGTGTGTTCTGATTATAAAAAGAATCATCACCACAATTTAAATGTTCATTAGTACCAGTGTTGACGACGTGAATGAGCATGAGCAAAGGGTCTGCAAGTGTTAACATTTCTAATCATTCATCCCGGAATCATTGATATCCTTAAGGGATGGTACGCTAGTATTAAATCAGAGGAAAAGCACATCTTATTTTCATAATTTTAAAAAAGGAATGTTTATTGCCTTTATAAAACTATGAGTATCTTTTAGTGTCTTTGTTTATTTCATGTATCAGAACTTATGAAAACATTTTTTTAAATTTCTTTTGACAGTAGATTAGAAGGGCATAGCAATAGAACAAACGTCAGAGAAAATTTGAATGTCAGCTCTTTCCAGCTTTGTGAAATTAGAAGCCTTATCCTTTCTGCCAGTTAGAGTGATCTTTACATTTGTCTTTAACCATTTCCTCTTCGTCCATTGTAGTTAATACCTCTCTACATATAGTCTTTCCCACAGATAAATCCATTCGTTCTGCCAAACCCAATTCAATCTCTATTCCAACAGCAACAACAAAAACAACCCAAAAAGCTGTTCAGTGACTTTTGTACTGATTTTCCTGTTTCACCTGTTTTCCAACGCAGTCGGGAATTTAGGAATACTATTTAATATCTCTACTAAAAAACTTCTTGTGCTTCCCCATTGTCTGTAGGATTAGAGTTACATTTTTTAGCCTAGCATTCAAATTCTTCAAAAACCTGTCCCCATCTAGTCTTTACAACTTTTTCTCCTTTCCATACCCAACACAAACCCCCAGCTTCAACCAAATCGATCAGTTTGTATACACTGAACATGCTTTTACTAACACAACCTTATTATTTCCACTTTTTTATTAACAAACCCTGCCAGTCTGATACTAGGTTACACATTTTCTCACACTAGTACAGATGTACCAAGAAAGGTAGTTTGTTAATCTAACTTCCTCTTGAGCAGAAACCCAGCTAACCCTCATCACTTCATCTCCATGCCCCTGGTTTTGAGGGAACTGCTGGAAATCACTCAGATGTCCATTTTGATTAAAATGAATAAATTTATAGAAAGGTTTAACCATCAGGTTGACTAAGTATATCTGAGAGAGTGATAGTGTTAGGTGTGTTTGTAGTGAAAGATGTGAATAATTGATGAAATGTTTTAAGGCATAATGAAAACTACTAAAGGACAACAATGTAATACCATAGCAGTACAACTTTGTTGCAGTGGCTGGAGTGTACAACCCGGCTGTAGCCCCATCACTGTGTACTCCTGGCGTAAATTTCTTAACCGCCTTGTGCCTCAGTTCTTCACTTGTAAAGTGGAATAGTAATCACCTATTTCACAGGGTTGCTGTGAGGGTTAAATGAGTTAGTATCACTAAAGTGCCTGGCACATAAATGTTCAGTACATTTTAGCTGTTCTCAGTAAACAATAATTAATTCAACCTATGATTTACAAATAAGTGCCATGTTTGTGCTTAATGAAAGATTCTTTAAATTTTATAGTGCTTTACAATTTTCAGAAGTTTCACACATGTGAATGCCGTGTTTTAATTTTATGATATAGTATTATATAAAAATAATTCCAGTGACTGAGATTTTCCTATTACCGTAATAATATATATTTAATATAAAAAACTGGAATTATAAGAGAATCAACATAGAAGTCACCTCATAATAACAACTTTAAAAAAAAATCTTAGGTATAAACACACATTGTAAATCAACCATACTTCAATAAAATTTTTTTAAAAAATAAAGCAACTGGGGCTTCCCTGGTGGCGCAGTGCTTGGGAGTCCGCCTGCCGATGCAGGGGACACAGATTCGTGTCCCGGTCCAGGAAGATCCCACACGCCGCGGAGCGGCTGGGCCCGTGAGCCGTGGCCGCTGAGCCTGCGCGTCTGGAGCCTGTGCTCCGCAGCGGGAGAGGCCACAACAGTGAGAGGCCCGCGTACCGCAAAAAAAAAAAAAAAAAAGTGCTTCTCTTTATTCTCTGATCCCACCAGCCGTATCAGCAATTTTGTGCGTGTATCTTTGTTATGTTAATATATTCAACTTACAGTAATTTATTTTAATATTTATTTAATTGGTTGCATCAGGTCTTCGCTGTGGTACGCGGGATCTTCCTTAGGGCACTCTTTGCAGCGCGCGGGCTCTTCGCTGTGGTATGCGGGCTTCTCTCTAGTTGTGGCGTAAGGGTTTTCTCTTCTCTTGTTGTGGCACAGGCTCTGTAGTTTGCGGCACGTGGGCTTAGTTGCCACGCAGCATGTGGGATCATAGTTCCCCGGCCAGGGATCGAACCCGCGTCCCCTGCATTGGAAGGTGGATCCTTTACCACTGGACCACCAGGGAAGTCCCTACAGTAATTTTGTTTTTTTTTTTTTTGGCCTACAGTAATTTTTGATGTCTCATATTCCACCGCTGTTATTTTCTGCCAACATCAACCACTCTATGTATTTAATGTTCTGACTGTTACAGTCATATCATGAATAAATGTGTTAAAAATTATTTCTTAATTAAAATTATCCCTACTACTTGCATTCCTATAAAATCAGTTGGTTTTGTAAAATGAAAAGTTGATCTTTGTGAGACAGAGCACAAGTTGCATTAATGATTGAAGGGTAATAAGTGAAATGAAAAATTACCAGGCAAGGAGGAGAAAGTGTTTATCCTGCTACCGAATATTCAGTGAATGGATTATAGCTGCGATCTTGCCTTTAGTGTTTCTTGTGGTAATTGTCAGGAAGAGGTATGAAGAATCGTGGGACCTTAATAGTATGCCTTGCCGTTTTAATTGCCGAGAGAAGCAAGAGAATCTAAATTGCCAGGAGATGCATTACTAATTAAAGTGTCATTCTACATTCATTCTGCAATAATTAGTTTGAATATCTGTAAGAGCTGAGATATAAATTTACTTCCAAATTCAAGAGCATACCCACGGCAGACTTTGTTAAAGTGATCTGTGGTTGGGAAAGGTTAACAGTCATAAAATTTTAAATGTTACTTTAATTTGGTACAAGTTAATTTTTTATTGGATTGATTATGGAACTTGAACAGATAGAGTTTATAATACTTTAAAACTTAGTATGTTTTTAAAATTTTTATAACACTGAGTACCTAAATTGTTTTCAGCTTCCTTGAGTATTGATGTTTTTTTCATTTTTTTTTTGTTTCAGCATTTTTCACCGTTTGGGAAAAATCTTCTTTAATAAATAATGATGTCAGTATTATATGAATTACATGTTCTCTTAACACTCCATGGCAACTTATAAATGTAGTCATATTCAGTGGACTCTTAAAATTCTAGATTATATCTCAAAAACTTCTGTTTAAAATAAATTCACCTAAAAGGACGTGTACTTGAGAAGAGTTTAAGTGATTACATGTTTCTCTAGAATTTGAGGCACAGAAATTCACATACTCATATTCCTCATTTCATGGCACACTGTCACCAGCTCTTCCTCTGTTTTACTTTTTAGCCCTTTCATCCCTTGTCCCATCTCTTACTCTGCTCCTACCTGCATAGGTGTCCATCCTGTATTGGACAGTGTATCTTTGAATGGTAGGTAACCTTATAGAATATGTTTTGTATGTATATGTCTTTTAAGTTTATATATTTTGTGCTAAAGATACTCAACTTATGTTTTCATTAAACATTAAATATTTAAGACCTATGTACATAATTATGCTTACATTATTCTAGGTCATTGCTTCTTGATATTATGTACATTCCATAGTATTTATCATATTTTACCTATGCAGTCCTCTTATGATGACCACCCACCCGAACTGTCTTCTCCAGTCCATCACCATACACAGTGCCCCCTTGATTGTCCTTGTTCATGTCCATTTGTAGGCCGATGTCAGAATTTCTCCACCATACATAACCAAGAATCAGATATACACATACTTTTGTTGGTTTTAGCTGTTACAGATACCCTCTTGATCTGTTATCTGATGGATAACCTTGTTGAACAGAAATGCTTGGTAGTCAAATTCATCAATTTTCTTTCTGTGTATTTGTGCTTTTGGAGTCATCTTAAAAGTATCTTTTACCCCTAAGTCACAGAAATAGTCCCTTTTATTTTCTTCTTTTAGGTTTAAAGATTTATCTTATACTTTTATGTCTTTAACCCACATAGAGCTCCCTTTTGGAATGTTGTAATAAGAAAGGCCTCTAACTTTGTTGGGAAGGCAACCCATCCTTCCACCTTTACTTTTGTGGGATAGAAGCATGGTACTGATTGTAGTAAGCTGACTTGATCAATTCTCTTATTCTAACAATTTATTTTGTTGTAGTTTTTCTGTAGGTGATTGTGTCACCTGCAAATAATGGCAGTTTTTTCCTCTTAATTTGTTGTCTTTACTCTCTCTTTGTCTTATACAGTGGGCCTAGGCCTTGAATGCTATGTTATTTAGAAATGACAGCAGGCAAGCTTGCCTTTTCTCAGTTTTAGAATAACTAAATCTGTATTAGGGTTCTCCAGAGAAAAAGAACTGGTAGGACGCACACACGCATACACGCATGTGTGTGTGCACTAAGAGACTTATCATAAGGAGTTGGCTGTTGTGATTATGGAAGCTGGCAATTCCAGAACCTACGGAGCCAGTGGTCCAGTTCTAGTCCAAGGACCAGAAGCTGCTGTAGAACCGGGAAGAGCCAATGTCCCCGTTTGGAAGGTTTCAGACAGGAATTACCAGTGTTCCAGTTTGAAGGCTGTCAGACAGGAGAATTGTCTCTTACTCAGGGGAGGGTCAGCTTTTTGTTCTAGCTAGGTCTTCAACTAATTGGATGAGGTCCACCCACATTAGGGAGGGCAGTCTACTTTATTCAGTCTACTGATTTAAATGTTACTGTCATCCAAAAATATCCTCACAGAAACACCTAAAATAACGTTTGACCAAATATCTAGGCACCCCATGGCGCAAATTGACATAAATTAACCATCGCAATATCTAAAATTTATTAAGCACAATGATTGCTTTATGTTCTTGATATTCAGCTTTACTAAATTGTTTATCAAACCATAAATTGTTCACCTTTATCAAATGCTTTCTGTGTGTCTATTAAGGTAGTAATATGTTTCTCCATTAAGTCGTCAATATAGTGATTTTCATTGGTAGGTTTTCTGATGTTCAACCATCCTTACGTTCATGGAACACATGTTTTATTATTGAAACTATTTAAAATTAAATGAAATTTAAATATTCTCATCAGTTTATCTGACTGCTAACGAGTTTGAGTAAATTTCCATTTGCTTTTTAACTAGTTGGGCTTCTCTTCTTTAATTCATATATTCATCTCCATTGCCAAATTTCTCATCTCTGTTTATAGGTGAAATTGGCCTACACTTTTTTTCTTTTAATGTTTTCATTTAGTTTTAATTTGGGGAATCAAAGTTATGTTAATCTCTTTAAACCTCTTGGGCAGTTTTTTTCTCACTTCTTTTCTTTTTATTAAAATAACTTGTATAAGAGGGATTTTCTGTCATTGGAAGTTTGTTAAAAACTTACCTTACAACATACCAACTAGAATGGCCAAATTCTGGAACACTGGCAACACCAAATGCTGGAAGGATGTGGAGCAATAGGGAGTCTCATTCATTACTGTTGGGCATGCAAAATCGTACAGTTACTTTGGAACACAGTTTAGCAATTTCTCACAAAAATAAATATATTCATAGCATATGATCCAGCATTCATGCTCCTTGGTATTTACCCAAAGAAGTTGAAAACTATGTCCACACAAAAGCTGGACATGGATGTTTATAGCAGCTTTATTCATAATTACCAAAACTTGGAGGCAACCAATATGTCCTTCAGTAGCTGAGTGGATAAATAGTGGTACATCCAGCAACAGAATATTATTCTGTGCTAAAAAGAAATATCAAACTATGAAAAGACATGGAGGAACCTTAAGTAAACTTAAGTGAAAGAAGTCAATCTGAAAAGGCTACGTGCTGTATGATTCCAACCATATGACATTGTTGGAAAGGCAATATTATGGAGACAATAAAAAGATCAGTGGTTGCCAAGAGGTGGAGGTAGGGAATGCACAAATAGGCAGAACACAGAGGATTTTTAGGGCAGTGAAAATACTCTGCATGATGTTCTAATGATTGGTGTATGTGTATCATTACACACTTGTCCAGATACATATAATGAACAATACCAAGAGTGAACCATGTCCTAAACTATGGACTTTGGGTGATTGTGATGTGTCAATATAGGGTCATCAGTTGTAACAAATATACCACTCTGGTGTAAAATGTCAGTATTGGGAAGAATTTGCTTGTATCGAGGCAGAGAGTCTAAGGAAATTTCCATACCTACCTTTTAATTTTTTCTGTGAGCCTAAAACTCTTCTTAAAAAATTAAATTAAAAAAACCTTATTTGAATATAAATATATTCTTAGTTGATTATATTTTTATGATGTATTCTTATTTCTTGCAACTCTGATATGTTTATATAACTTATGTATTTATGTGTCATTTGTATAATATGATTGATATCACTATTATATCAATTTACAGAGATTACTGAGGCATAAAGAGGTTAAGGAATTTGACCAAAGTCTTATAACTAGTAAGTGACCATGATTTAAACCCAATTTTGTCTCATTCCAGAGCTTGTTCTCTAAACCACCAGACAACATTCCCTAAGAATATAGAACACTTTTCTCAAGTGATAACCAGGTGTTCACAAAACTCAAATGGCACCATAGGCCAGGCAAGCCAAACGAAGGTGTGAAATGATTAAGTTTTAAGGTCAGGAAGAGTAGAATAGTCAGGGTTAGTGGAATCAACAAGATAACATGCCCTACAAAAAGAAATTCAGAATCGCTTTTTGTGATGCTGGGCTTTCAGAGCATATCTGCAGCCCCATTTGGCCCATCAGGTCACCGTGTTGCATCTCTTGGTTACAGGAATTATCCCTCACTATTCTTACCTTCGAATAATTGTTGAGGCTTTGCTAGTTGACACATACTCAGAAATGGCATTTGTTTATTTTCTTAATGAGTAAGGAACCTTAGACAGTCACATATTTTGAAAGTGATTTTAAGAGAATGAAAGGAATGAAAAGTTAATGCACTTTTCTTTTTTTAAACCTCCTTCATATGTTCTTTTAAAATAATGAAGTCCCCATTGATGTACACTGCTGTTATTCTGCCACCTAATCAGATGATCTTTTTCGTTGTCTCCTCTGTGATTATCTGACATTAAGGTTTTAGAGGTATGGCCCTGCTAGTTATTGAATAACTAATTTGCAAACTCTCAATATTAGGGTCTTGATTTAGGACATAATTCAGCATCAGTCTGGTATTTATTCATACTCTCAGAATTGTGTCAGTCTACAAGCTTGGCATGGTGAATATCTTAATAAGTAAATTTTAAGCCTGTGTCTTTGTTGTAGATTATATTCAAAAAAGCAAATCTTTTAGCCGAGTATATTTGGCCCCTCTATGTGGTTACTTTGCTAAAATACATTTAGATACCATGTTGAGAAGGCTTTGTTGAAATAGGCTTTACATGTTAAAAACTTCGAATATTCTTAGTTCAAGGAATTTACCTTAGTACAAAAGCAGATGGTTTTGATTGTTTAAAATGTAATATTAGGAAACAATATTGCTCATGTTAAAGTGCTCTAGAGTTTAGATAAAAATCAAAAACATCCCTTTAAAAGAATTCAGATACAATAAATAGAATTTAGATCACCAAATATTCAAACTCCTAAATCGGTAGCAAAGCAAGTAACACGCAGGGCTGGAATGTGAATATTATATAATGAAGATAATAAAGGAGTTGAATGTGATGTGCCTTGGGTGCATGTTAGTAGCTAATTCCAATATGAATGCTTTGCAATCACTTGCCAGTTGAGATGCATGTGTTCAGCTAAATGGAAGTCTTGGACGTTCTCTCATACACCCCATTATTTGTAATTGAACACCTGATTTCTATCATGCAACAAATTAACATCTGCACTGGATCTTTTCTGCATATGGATACAATGATTAGAATTTTGCAGATAGGCAGATACTTGAAAACAAAAAGACAACATTGTGAAACACTTCCAGCCATAATTTTTGATTACATATTGAGAATCGTTTAATTATCTTACTCCATTTAATTAGCCCTTCTACTTAGGTCAATTGCTTTTTTTATTAACATGACATGTTAACAGTTTGTTAATTGGCATGAAATAACATGAGACTTTTCAGAGTATTTTGTACAAGAGATACACGGGCCTAAGGAAGCCAGGGGAAATGCGAAGAGGTAAATGTATGCATTAGCCCCCCTTACAGCACGTACCAGTGCCCCCGAAGCCTGTGTTCCTTGGAACCCTTTGAATTTCTGTCCTTCTATTAGGCAGAATGAGTTTATGTGAGCAGTTTATGAAAATGTGAGACTGTGGATATACATTTGAAATAGATGTCACTTTTCTGAAATTAAGGGAATGATGAAAAGTGACGAAGAGATGGAGATACACATGTATATAAATAAATGCTAATAGGTGGGAGGAAGGTAGGCAGAGAGATACATGCATGTAAGAAAATTAAGGAAAAGATTTAGTCAGTATCAAGCCTTTAAGCCCCAAGCCTCTTCACCAGTGTTTTATGTTAGAAATAATTTTAACCCATCCGCAGTATCCCTTTCGTGGCGTTGACTAGGTCCTTTAATTTATTGATTCCATATATGCCCGTTGAAGTAAGAGAACATATATAATTCAGCTGATAAGTTTTTAAATGAATTAGAGTGCTACAAAATGATATACAAATTGCTATGGAGTGTACTGTAAAGATACTGTTAATTACGCCTAGGAAGAAAGATTGGTTTTCTTCCTAACAATTCCTCCGGGGTTGTGGCACAAGTAGCCGCACTGTGGAGGCAAGTGTTTAGCCAGAGCCCATTTAACCACCTTGCATTATATTCGATCATTTAAGTACAGATATTTTCTTTCTAAACCCTAAATGAATGCTTATTGCAATCCAGTCACAGCTTTGAGGAGCTATGTGATGGTGAGAATAAAGAGCATAGAATAATACTGGTTTCTCTGTTATTTCTTTATATTCTACTTGATTCTAAATAGGTTTTTGTGCTTACTTCACGCCAGCGTAGAATTTAAGCACTAAAAGAGATCTGGGGATTACTTGACCCAACATTAGAGTTTTATAAATAAAACACTGAGGGAAAGAGTGGTAAGCCTTTCCAAAGTATGTGTGAGTATTTATTCCGTTAACCTGTCCTGAATGTATCCTGGCAAATACAAAGATAAATTTACCTAACTCCCTCCCAGTGAGAATTGTTTTCCTTTCCCGTTAGTAACATTTTCATGCACTTGGGGGCACTATGATCAAATTTAAGAAGAAAAAGGGAAAAATGTTATTTTGTTAGGTTTATTTCAGTTAGAAAAATTGTTCCTAATACTACTATAAGGAAACCTTAACTAATTGTATACTTTTAGGTAAAATACCTTTTAAACATATACTCGAGGTGGCTGAAGTTTTTGTTCAAGCTTCAGAATAGGTATAGATTAACTAGTGCTTAATGTGTGTTGCCTGGACCCGGAGTATCAGCCTCACCTGAGAACTTGTTAGAAATACAGATTCTCAGGCCAGCTGCAGTGGATCAGAAACTCGGGGCGTGGGACCCAACAATGTGTGTTTTCACAAGCTCTCTGTGCATGATTTCGTTGCTTGCTAATAACACTTGAGAAGCCCTGGATTAGAATAAATGAATGTCGACATACTTTAAAAAGTTCTAACTGTTAAAAATCATTAGGTTAAAAATTAACTTATCAGATGTGCTTGAAATGTTGTGAAAATGTTTCTCGGGAAAGTTTTCTCTCCTACATTAACTATAAATGAGTCTAAATTTATTTTTTTGTTCGTGATTATACAGCTGGGTCCATATGAGTCACAACAGTTAGTTGATGAGTCACTTTCATCCCCCCTCCCAAAAAGAAACCAGTTTTTTTTTTTGGCGGTACGCGGGCCTCTCACTGTTTTGGCCTCTCCCGTTGCGGAGCACAGGCTCCGGACGCGCAGGCTCAGCGGCCATGGCTCACGGGTCCAGCCGCTCCGCGGCATGTGGGATCTTCCTGGACCGGAGCACGAACCCGTGTCCCCTGCGTCGGCAGGCGGACTCTCAACCACTGCGCCACCAGGGAAGCTCAAGAAACCAGTTTTAATCATCTGTTTTATATTATGTAAATAAATAAGCCAATTAATGGAATTTCTCAAATTTAACTCCTTGTGATAGTAACAAGACATGACCTAGATTTTAACATAATACTGCTAACAGCATTACGTCTTAATAGTATCTTTATATTTATTATAAGGGCTATTATACCTATTGGGTTATTTGATCCTAATGGTAACCCTTTAAGGCAATTAAGAACCAATCATTAGCTCTATTTACAGTTAAGAAAAACTGAGGCTCAACTGAGAACAGTTTCAGAATTCTTATCTAAGTGTTATATTAGTGTAGGGACTATGCTAATTCTCTTTTTAATAAATTAATTTTGTTCCTCGTCTCTGAGAGTTAGTGGAAACTACTGGGAGAGAATGCCTCTGCCCTTAAAAGAACAACTGCAAACCTCCAACGATTTGAGTCAGGTGGGAGAATCTTCTGGAAATACGGTGACTGGACTGTGAGGTCGGGACCGAGTTTTCCCCTCCTGGAGATACTCTCTCACATCCTTCCTCCGTCCTGTGCTAGACCTCATCTCATTCTCTTTCTCTCCCATGATAGACTTCCCTTCCTACTTCTCTTTGGTCAGCTAGAATAAGGTAGAGCATTTGAAAGTCTTCATGCTAAGGGAGAACAAATAAGAAAGTAATCACAGAGAATATAAGAAACTACCAGTAAAGCTTGCCATTATCCTATAGATTCTGACCTGTTTATCTACTGTCCTGGGATACTAGGGGGTCTGTCCAAAAAGCTGGCCTGAGTTAGATGGCATTTCATGTGGGTCCCCTGCTATTTTGCTCTTGGTCTTTTCTCCAAATGAAGACTCCTACGTTAACACCCAGCGCCAGGGAGCGGCCTCCTGTTTAAGTAAGTAAACCCCTCCCATTCACAACCAGTCCAGCAACTAGGACAGGATGTGCCTCACCCAGTGTACAAGGAGCGGTCTTGATATTCCTGTTCTGAGCTCAAGACCACCTTCTCCATATATGAGAGGTTAAACCTTAGGTGAAGAGAAGCGTTTTATGTATATATCAGTAGAAGCTGGGGCCTGTTCCCTCACAATTAACTACAACTGTGAAGTGAATCTTGTAGCAAAGTCAGAAAGTATATTCAGTGAGTGTTGCTAATTAAAACTTAAAGATGGTCCTTAACATATAGTTTCTATAGTATTGAAAGTATCGGAAGTTGGTTATAAACTGTATGTTTCCTGTCATTTGTAGCAATAACTATACCTACCTAATAGGATCGTTAATGAGTATTAATCAAGTTAATATATGTAAAATACAAAGTACAATGCCTGGAATTCAGTAAATCTCAAAAAATGAAATGTAACCTGTTATAAAGAAAACAATGATGAAATGCATTGTGAATAGTTACCTGATACGAAGAATATCAACATAGGATGTGTTCTATGACGGGATATATTCTGATGTAATATTATAGTCTGTCATTTTACTCACTTTTGTTGGTTTTTGTTTTTGATTTTTTTTAAATTTCAGATTGATTCAAAAGGTTAACTTGAATGCTAGCAAAATAAGTCTAACTTAGTTAAACCTTTTTAAATTTCAGACTTTATTGTTTAAAATTGCCTTGATGTTTACTAGAATTCTGTATTTCTCTTTAGAGTTCATAAGTACATTTTAATTTTATTTGATGATTAAGGATCATTTATTCACCTCTGGTCATCTGTCTGATTCTCTCTGACTTATAGGTACTCCCATGGTAGTTTATCTTCACTATTCATCGTATTTTCTACCTTTTGTTAATGTTTATGGTGAGCATATCTTCCATCCTGAAATGCACAAAGTAAATATAACTCAATTATCACTAAGGAGCAGCAACTCCAGGATATGTCTTATAGTCTCTGCAGTGAGGGTTTTTTTTTTTTTTTTGGTCTATTTCCTCTAATTATAGAGAGAGGAAGGGGTAGGGCCTCTCATAAATTGAAAATTATTTGGATTCTTAACAATTACAGTTACAGTGTAATTTATGTTAACTTTCTAATAATCCATGCATCCCACTAAAAAGCAGATATATATGTGCCTGCAACTGAATCACATCCCACACCCAGAGATGTAATTGTGATATGGACCTTCAAACAAGATTCTCATTTCTTTTGCTAGGAAAAATAATAGCCGGCCTTCTTAATTGAAAATGAACAGATCTTAAATTCTTCTGCTTTAGGTGGTGACCTCATACGGAGAGACGGGAAAAAAGCTATTTAGAGATCATTGTCTTCTGTGTACTGATTTTTTTACACTCCATATTATTGTGGTTGTGGTTATTTATTAAGAAAAACCCCGAGATACCTTCAGAATGGTTTCAGTTCTCTTCTGTGAAGTAATCTTGACATTCTACCAACTCATCTGACAATTCTAGTCTTTATCCCTAGCTGTATGACTAAATGGGAGAGAGCCTCTGCTTATATTCATTTTAAAATTAGGTGTTTGTATACTTTTTAAATAAATAGTAAAATGGTTGTATAATCTCCTTTCCTCCATCTGTGTTTCTCTCTCTTCCACATCTATTACTTTTGCTGGTGGATTAATAACTCTGTCAAATTAAGATGGGAATATTGACTTACTTGAACTAACGTATATTTGCGTTGTTTTGCGGAAAAACGTGCTGATTTCCTGTACTGACACATGCAACAAAGAAAAGGACCAGATTTTGTTCCAGTGTTGCATTTTGGAGGGAAGTACCTCACAAGAATCTTTGGAAATGGTGTTAAAGTTGTCCTTTGACAAAAGTAGTAATATATTTCTCCAGTAGATGGTGCAAGCATCCCCCCCAAAAAACAAAGTGTTTTTATCTGCTGAATGGAGAACTTGATAATAAAGGTGGCATTATTTAAGTAGTATTAAGTAATCTTCAAGACGTTTTCTTTTTTTTTAAAATGTAAGAAAATGTTAGAAGGTGAAGTGGTAGTTCATTTTGGACATATTAAACTTGTCAAGACATTTTATCACATTAATACAGAAAAACTTTAATGTTTAGCACTATGAATAATCAAAGATGTCACTAATGTCAGTTTTAACCAAAAATATCTGAGACTTGAAATTCTGAATATGTTTCATTAAATGTCAAAGGTTTTTTTTTTCTATTGACTATCTTTTTTTTTTTTTTTGAAGATGTTGGGGGTAGGAATTTATTAATTTATTTTTGCTGTGTTGCATCTTCGTTTCTGTGCGAGGGCTTTCTCTAGTTGTGGCAAGCGGGGGCCACTCTTCATCGCGGTGCGCGGACCTCTCACTCTCGCGGCCTCTCTTTTTGCGGAGCACAGGCTCCAGATGCACAAGCTCAGTAGTTGTGGCTCACGGGCCTAGTTGCTCCGCAGCATGTGGGACCCTCCCAGACCAGGGCTCGAACCCTTGTCCCTTGCATTAGCAGGCAGATTCTCAACCACTGTGTCACCAGGGAAGCCCTCTATTGACTATCTTGATTTCATTTTTCTTTGTATCCTGCATTCATAGGCAGAAGCATTGTGTCTATAGTTTAATAAGCAAGTAAGTAAATAAGTGGAATTCTTAAGCTTTAAGTTAAAGGAGAAAGAAACATTTTACAAGTGTAGCCCAATGAATCCCAACCTGATTGTACATAGCCCTCTTATTACTGTTACCTTTATTTTGTTATTCATTCTCCTCCAAATAAATAGATGCACATGAGAGAGAAACTGAACATCAAAGTGTACTTTTTCATAGCAGTCTAGAGTTTTTTAGTAGGTGGTTAAGTAGCAATTTCTTAAGAACCTAAGGAATTCAGCAGCTGGGAAAGATAATACATGTACTCTATAGAAATATTGCTTTTATCTGATGAATGAAAAGAACTAGGTGTTTTGTTGTAACTTGTGTGATATTATAGTTATACTTCATTGTAGGAAAATGTATACTTAAATTTTTGTGCCACTCTTCAAAAGTCTTTTTTTCGTAAATGGGAAAAGTTGAAGAATTCATTGCCACTCTCCTCAACCTTTTCCAAAGAGTCCTTTAAAAAGTTAGGTTGAAATAGTTTTCAGTATATACCGCTACTACTAATATCATAAAGATGATGATAATGCCTTCATTTACATTATGCTTTATAATTTCAAAGGCTCCTTTACACACATCATTTAACTAGATTTTTGTAATGACACTATCTGTTATAATCAGAACAAATATTGCTATTTCTATTTTACAGGTGAAAAATAGTGAAAGTCATACCAGGCACATAGCAGTTAAAAGTTAAAGAGACTTAAGAAAATCATTCATTCGTTTTCCCTCTCACTCTCTCTTTCTCTGTCATTCTTCTCTCTGTCTCTGTCTCTCATATTCATCTCTATTTGGAAAAAGCTCTTATTCTGTGCCCCAATATTTGCTTCCATGTGGAGGAATATGCGTGACAGTAATACTCCTGGCTTCTCTCTACCCCCTTTATTTTTCTTTTTTTTTTTTTGGTGCATCTGATTAGTTAGCTTGAGAGCAGGGACTGGGCGTGCATAGATCAGCCCTTTCCACTCCATTTGTCCCTGGAACACCTGTTCAAGCAACTGCTTGCTGCTGCCCCCTGTGTGAGTTTGTCAGGGGCGGGATCTCCACGTGGACAGGCGTGGCCTGACCAGCGCTGTCTGTCACTGGAGTGGGGAAAGTATGTCTGATAATAATACTGAACCTCATAAGGGAGCCCACTTCTTACAGAAATAACCCACATTCTTCAGTATTGTTGTTATCACTAATAAGGTGATCTTTTAACCCTTGTTAACAACTCTTTGTCTTTAGCCAGTTTGCTCAGAACTCAGGCAAAGAAAAGAGGTACTAAGTTATTGGGCCTTCTAAAAAACTCCAACCATGTTTGTATATCATGAAAGATAAAATATATATATATATACATGTTATATATATTTATATATATATATTAGCGGGAGTTAGAAATCTTTAGACATAGAATATATTCTATTGCATTTTAACTTAAAGGCCCCTGTGATACTGTGACCTTGGGGCCATCTCCAGCTGTGGTTCAAACTGTCTTGCCAGAAACCCTGGGAGTCCCTTTCGTGACTGATGGGCTTGTATGCGAACTGGACTCCTGCACCTCGGTTCCTCCTTTCCCAGCAGCCACTTCTTCTTTCCTCTGTGTTCTGAGCTTCTATATTAAGTTAAATATCAGGATAAAATTCTGCTGCTAAAACCTTGAATACTCTTGATTAGATAAACATGAAAATACCAACTTTATGGAAAATCCAAAGTCTGTCTAAGGCTTTTTCTTTTACACTTGTACATATTATATAAATTTTTGCTGAAGATTTACTTTCTTCATTATGTTCTTATAATCATTCCTAATGACAAGACTAGAAATAGCCATTCAGTCATTCCAAAAACGCTTATGGAATATCTGCTGTATAAAGTCACAGTGCTGAGACAGGGTGGTGAGTGGTAACTGATGTATGTGGTCCTTACCCTCACAGACCTTAATGTGTTGTGTTGGAAATAGACATTCATCCAATGTGCCATGCCATACACCATGGCAGGGCTGTGGAAGGAATGTCCACATCTCACCAAATACATGTAAGAAGGGCGTATGACCTCATTAGGGATGTCAGGGAGGGCTTCTCTGAGAAAGTGATAGTTGAACTCTGAGGGATGGGAAGAAATTGGAAACATGAGAGGTGAGAACTAAATGAATTTAAATTGTTGGAAATGGATGGAATTGTAAGATATGTAGGACTGATGGGGTAAGACAGCCAACACACAACCAGGGGAGCAGCAAGAACTCAGAGTATTGGTACAAAGGAGCACTTGGTGTCCAAAAAAAAAAAAACACACACACAACAAGAAAAGTATCAAAGGGTCTCAGCACAGGAATGTTCCAGATATGAGCTGTCTTGGAAATGTCTGTGACCAACTAATAAGTCTAGAATTCAAGAGCAGGGTGTCAGAGAAAGATCCACAAGAACAAGAGCAAAGCTGCGTCCTCAGCCTGGAGTATTGGACAGCTTATCAAAGCAACCACTTAAGCTCAAAGGAACAGGGGCTGAGACGCTGAGGCCAAGGTACAGGTCAGAGCTGGCAGGACAGCAAGGGGATCTCACAGCTCAGTCCAAATCTTGACCCAGAATTCACAGTCCTCCTTGATGGCAGGTAAGATTGGTCACAAAGCACAAAAGTGAAGTTCAAGTGATACAGTTTAGGTAAAACAAGTCTGTTGCAGAATGCCAAGTGTCAGGAGGAATTCAGATACCTTTACAAATAACTCACATGAAGATAAGTTAAAGATGGACGTAGACAGTTTGTTTTCTAAATTTTCAGAGCCCTCCAAAAATGTCCTTATTAACTAAGACCAGAGAATAACGTTACAGAAAAAGAGACCTTTCTGGAATCAAACATAATCCATGGCGATTATGATCCAAATTTTACAGAAAACTTTTTGTTTTCAAATGCAAATGTTTATAGATTCTAAGTAAAGCAGTGTCAAAAGTGAAGAGGAATTTTTTTAATATTTATTTGTTTGCTTATTTATTTTGGCTGCGCTGGGTCTTAGTTGCAACGTGCGGGATTTTTTTTTTTTTTAGTTGCAGCATGCAGGCTTCTTAGTTGCAGCATGCATGCGGGACCTAGTTCCCTGACCAGGGATCGAACCCGGGGCCCCTGGGTTCGCGGAGAAGCGCGGGGTCTTACCCACTGGACCACCAAGGGAGTCCCTGAAGAGGATATTTTTCATCATGATTAGGATATTGGTTAATTCTGAACAGAATGCAAAAACCAAGTTATATGGTTGAAGTGCTTAAAGACTCATTAGCAGTCATCTAGTCCAGCTAACTTCCCAGAGTGTGTGCTGGAGAGCGTGACTCCTACATGGTCTTCAGTGAGAGAGAGTCTGTAATTTTGGAGACGCTGCCTGCACTATTCTCCCCCCTCCTGTCCTCACTCCTCAGCGTCTCATTTCCCAGGTCTATTACAGGCTTTTACTAGTCCTCACACACACAGCACTTAGCTTTGTTTAGCTCGGTATCTCTCACAGTTATTTGCTTGCCAAACTCGTTCTCTTTGTGTACTACTTCTTTCTATCCAGATGTCCTGAGACACACAGTGGAAAACACGGAATCCCAAATTATCTTCTCGATGATTTCCTTTTTAGAGTGTGTGCAGTTTATAAAATGGGCATTTTATGTACGTATTTCACTTGAATTTAGCCTAAATATGAAGCAGGTAGAACAGATATATCCACTTACAGAAGAGGAAACTGAGGCCTACCATATCTGTGTTAACTCAGGATTACCTGTGCCGTATATACAGTTTAAAAGTGTGTGGCCATTTTGCATTGCTTTAGGAATTTTGTGCCCCAAGAGGGAAGGTAGTTCCAGTACCTTCCAATACCTTATAAATAATATGTACTATGATACATGCATAAAAGCCTTTGCTAAAACTTTTGTTTCCTTATTTCCAAACTATTTGCATTTTCAGGGAGAAGAAAGCTTAATGGATTGTATCACAAAAATATCTAGGAGCGCCTAAGTAAATTATTTCATTTTCATCATCACGTGTGCCAGAGGTTTTTTGCTAAATGGTGCGGAGCATCCTTCCCTTTGGAATGTGTCATAGCCCCTAGAGAGTCACAACTTCATAGCGGCTACCCTCCACCCTTCTCCCAGGAGATGGAGGCATAGGCTTGACTCTAAGCAAGTTTGCCTGGTTGGGGTAGGTTACTCAGTACATTCTTGTGACATTTTTTCCCTCTTATCCCCTTCTGAGACATTTTATAATCAACTTGGAAAGGTCACTAATTTTAACTTTTAACAAGGCAGTAAAGTTTCTGCACATGCAGAAAAGTATTATTATATTTCAAAGGACATTTAAACTGAGGAAAAACATGAAACCATGTCTATAAAATATGCACTCTGTAGTAGAGTATATTAGAATGAGACCCTAACATATTTGTATAACTTTCTAAATATCAGCATTGGTAAGGTCATGAACCATTAAAAAATATGTATTGGGGCACTTTTTCTGCTAATTGAGATATAAAAGGGTACTGATGATCAGTTATCAAAAAATACAGGAAAAACTGCCTTTATAACAAAAGATTTCTCTGTACAGGTTTAGTTCCATGGTTTGGCTTGTGTTTAGCTGTTTAAAATTGCTTTTTGTAGAACTGCTTATAGTATAATTTACCCAGATCAGTTTTGTTTCTAGGTGGTAGTGCATTGCCATTTATATTAGAACACCTCCTTTAAGAGTGGTCACTTGTAGATCTTGATGTCTTAATCTAAGGGTGGAATAGGGCTTTATGGTCTTCTCATCTTGGCAGTTTGCCTATATTCATATTCTAGTTTGTGAATAGCAAGCCAATTTTTAAAAAAATATTTATTTATTTATTTGATTGCGCTGGGTCTTAGTTGAGGCTCGAGGGCTCCTTAGCTGCAGCATGCGAACTCTTAGTTGCGGCATTCATGTGGGACCTAGTTCCCTGACCAGGGATTGAACCTGGGGCCCCTACATTGGGAGTGCAGCGTCTTAACCACTGCGCCACCAGGGAGGTCCCAGCAAGCCAGTTTCTAAAGGATAGCATTTATAACCTTAGACTGTTAGACTGAATCTGAAAATGCTGATATGAGCTCAAGTTTAACTCCCATCTAGCTGAGATTAAACTAGCAGAAGATGAGACTTCTCAGAAAAAGGGTGGGGGGAGGCAGTTCATGTTGCTGATTCTACAAAATGTGATACAGAAAAGGAAGAACTACATTTTATTCCTTTGCTGTTACACGTCTCCTGCTGACATAGCACACGCATTTTAACTTCTTACTGAACAATAGGAGTTTCTGATTTTTCATCATTTCTTTCAAAATGTTCTGTGATTTTGTTTGGTGATGATCCTCTCCTTGCAGCCTCACCTCTTGTTCTCTTTCCCATAAGAATTCAGGAAGTATATAAAAGCCAACTGGAAAGTATTTACTTCTAGGTTTCTTAATGCCCAGGTCACACTGTTGTTTTGAATCAGTTTCTTTTTCTCATCCTTAGCTGAAAACAAAACCAAAAAAAAAAAAAAAAAGGCTTAATCTTGTGGGGTTAAATAAAGGAAAGAATGTAGTGAAAGAAGGAAGATTCCTTTTATGCGGGGAAGCTGTGAGCACAGACTGCAGGGAATGACTGAAAGTGCCTGAGGGCATTTGGTCCCTATTGGTTTTCACATCAAATGCAGTGATGCCCACGGATAGCCTGTATTGTTGTCAGTTAAATGGGATCATGAGTGTCTGAAAGGTGTTTGAGAATGAACCGAAAATCATTTTCACAAGTGGATGATTACTTCTGCCACATGTTAACCGAACTCTATCAGAATGGCCCAGATTTTTGAGCCTGCATTAATTGCTCTTTCAACCTTGACTGAGGTTTCTCTTTAAGAAAGCCCTTTCCAGGACTAAACTACTCTATATATTGATTTTTTTTCTTTCTGTATTTTTCCTTGAAAAATGAAGGCTTGTAGAAGAATAGGCTTTATCATTCAACATGTAGATTGATTGTTCCATCTCTTTGAATAAAAAGCTAGTCATAAGTGATCTGCCAAAAGTAATAGTCTTTTTTTTTCAAGCACCGAATAATTCCCAGTTTCTGTATACAATTATGTTTTTCAAATATTCATTAGTGATGATTTTTCCCCATAAAGTAAAACCATGAACTCCCACACCATGGACTCCGTGCAAATAAATCATCATATGCTCCTTTCTATTAGAACTGTATACCACCACTCTAATTGAAACTAAACTACAATATTTAGTAATATGTCTGGAGAATTTGTGTGTGTTGAAGTGTTCTTTGAACAATCTTCAAGTTAGAAAGGTTTTATAAGGTGCTTTTAAAGCGTTTGGATAGATGAGTTCTTTATTTCATATTACCATTTTCTATTTCAAATATGGCATAGAGAATATTAGCTGTTTCTTTACTATACTAGAAAAATATAGGGTATATTGTAGTTTAGACATACTGTGTTATGAAGATGAGTTAAATCTCAGTTTTTAAAACTAATCAAAATGAGCTCTTGAGATTTCATTAACTTTTGTGACTATATATATTAGCAAATAATATATAGCATTTCTAGAAAATGGCTTAACTTATTAGTAAAACTAATTTCAGAGGTTTTTTGGCTTAAAGGAAGGCAAATCACAGAATGTTATATGGGAATCTGTTTTTTTTTTTTTTAAAAAAATACTCAAGGGGTACTGAATAAAAAACAAGCATTTAAAGTAATTTTATTTTACAAGCATTGCAATGTGAACATGTGATGAAATGTAAATACCTATTTGAAAATTCAGCAAAAATAAGCTTCGTATTTTACTGATTTTTGTTTCGCTTGAAGATTATTTTTACCAAGCTTCATTTTACTCCATAAATATATTGAGACCATTTTATTGATAATAGAGTAATGTATGTTGTTAATGATCAACATATCTCTACAGAAAAGTTTTTATTCCTGTTGTCACAGAACATTCTCATGGATTTCATTAAGACTCTGCTTTTGTTTGTCCACAAATGAAAACTTTTAGAAGCAACTGTGGTATGTGTTCCAGCTTGCTTCTTAAGTTAACAGATAACTCTTTTAAGGATCACGTTGGGACCATAGAGGTTGTATAATTTTTAATGTTAAATATTGAGATTCTCTAATGACATATATAAATGTGATGTAATAGATGAAAAATAATGACCCGTTTGCTTTGTTGATAGTAACTGTATTGACTTGAGGTTTGGCTATGCCAAAACTTTTATTTTCTCTTCTTTTTTTTCTCTCTTTTCTTGACATTTTTCCTAACAGCCTGGTACGTAATCTATGTCCATACCGTATTTTAAATATACAAGCGAAAATTCATAAAGTTCATTGTCTCTTAGCTTTGATATTTGAGGATAGAGCACGACCTAAGAATAGTTAGAAATAAATACCAAAAAAAAAGTCGTAGGTGAGTGGATCATTGATAGCACGTTAGTTTGTTTTGTGCCTCGTTTCCTAGCTGATTCCTATGTTTCTTGGGGGGAACTAGTACTCTCAATTAGAAACAGCCCTAGAAGAGGGATTAATACTTTAAGATTATTGCTGTATTTATACTGATTTATAAAACCAAATGCTTCAAGGCTTTACTCTTATGTGTTAAATCCGAGCTTTGTGTCAGGGCTGCTAATTTCTTTGTTACCTAATCCCATGTAAGAAGAGAAGATTTTAAAGTTAAGCAGGCAATTTTTTGTTCAAAGGGAACAGCTTCTTAATACCTTACTTAAGTTGGGTGTATTGATGAAAGCAAACACTTTAAAATAGTATCTGAGCAGTTATTTTTAAATAACCCAAAATACTCTAGTTACATGAGTATTGTGATGGATTGGAAATATTTCGATGGAAAAAGTGTTATGTTTAGTATCAGTTTAGCATTGGAAATATGTGCTTTTGAACTGTGTTACGTACATTAGAATATATCTTCTGTCCTCATTTAAATAATCTTGAATCAAATTTAACTCCGATTAGGGAATTTGTTTCCTAGGGTCGTACTCTAGTATAGAGTACTGGAGAATGTAATATGACTACGACTGTGAAAACTGCTGGTATGTGTTCCTCTTCCATCCATTTCTTTGTTGGTTTTTTTTTGGCCATGCCACCCGGCTTGTTGCATCTTAGTTCCCCGACCAGCGATCGAACCTGGGCCCCCTGCAGTGGAAGCTCAGAGTCCTAACCGCTGGACCAGCAGGGAATTCCCTCCATCCATTTCTTAGTAACTGAGATAATTTAACAAGGGTGAGAAAACATGTTTTGTTTAAAATCAAATTCTGTAGGTTGATGAAAATGAATCATGTTGAAGGCCCCACCAAAACTAAAACATAAGACTTGCTTTTGGTTTGCTCTTTAAAACCTTTAAATAAGGTGACAGAAATTCACTCATTAGAGAATGTTGGTCTCATGCTGTGTGATAAATATTTATTTTATTGGGTAACATTGTAAATTGTCACACAAAACCCAGTTAAATGTGTGTTCCCAGTTTGTCTAGTATTTGGCAGGTCTAATTTACATACTCTGAAAAAAAACTTTTTTAATTTGAGATAATCCTACAATTGAGAGGAAGCTAGTAATGACTCAGCAGGTTACTAAATATTCAGGGAGAATACAGTTGCAGAGCAGACCGCACCCCCTTAACAACATTACCATATGAGCCAAGGTACTCTCTCTGTCCCAGGTGACAAATGCACTTCTTGGAAGATGTTCTCTACACCTTTATGGGGTAGAATCAGATTTCATAAAGCTTTAAAAAAATGAATTTTTCCAGAGTTCAGACAGCAAGAAAATAATATTAATAATAGATTTCTTAAATTCTAAACTATTTTTATGAAACAGAAATAAGTGACAAGTAAATAACTCTCAAGGATTTGTTTAATCATCACTATTGCCATTGTATGTCAAATAGATTTGGTCCTACCAGGTGTACCTTCTCCTTTTACAGAACTATGCAGTTATAACTGAAGTTCATGGTAATGACCCCAAGATGTTTATAGGGTCCTTTTCTAAATCATTAAGAATGATCAAATTATATTTTATGACTCTTTGAAGTCAACCTATTGTATACAAATTCTTTAAAAATTCATTATAGATGAATATACAGTCTCTATACAGAATAACTCATTTTTCAGTAATCATTGCTGTGTAAGTATAACGAAATGAATCTATTGCCTAGTATAACATGTTAAATGTAACTTTAGTGTATTTTTCTGAAATTAAAAAAACTTATTGGATTTTTATCCATAAAAGAGATAATTTATAACCTAACACTCAACATTAAAAACAACAACAAAAAATATGGAACTCTGAATTCAGCAGCAGTGCTAGGCATAAAGATGAGTTACAAGAGAATGCATCTTGAGTGATGAACTAGGCGATTGGGACTGACATGTATACAGTGATGTGCATAAAATTGATGACTAAAAAAAAAGGAAAAAGACCCAACACAGTCAAAAATAAAAATAAATAAAATAAATAAATTCAAAAAAAAAGAATGCATCTTGGTTTTTACAGATGCTTTCTAATAAATGGATTATCTGATTGTAACCAAATATTCAAATGATTTTGGCTCCATTTTCCTTACTTTCTTTACACTTTAATCGTCCCCTGATAAGACAACCCACCTACAGAGAATTTAGACTGCTCTAAATATCAGAACTTGAGAATAGCTTTGAAAACTGGAAAGCCCATTTAACCATTAAAGTTTATAGGAATTCGCCTCTGTACTCAAGATAAAGTGACAAAGATCCTCATCTTTGGTCTATAGATATTCAACTTAGTCATGTCAGAAGTATTGTTTATGGAGCTGTAATGCCCACATCCTTCAAATCCTTAATAAAAGTGATTTTTTTCTAATGATAATAGTAAGATGAGTTCTCATACATTGTTAATGACAATGCAAAATTGTACAGCCATGGAAAACAATCTGGCAGCTTCTTATAAAGTTAAACACACTTTCACTGTAACTCAGTAATCCCAATCCTAGATATTTACCTAGGAGAAATGCAAACATGTGCCCACACAAAGACTTACATGTGAATGGCTATAGCAGCTTTATTTACGGTAGCCAAAAAGGTGGAAACAACTCAAATGTCCACCAACTGGTAAAAGGATAAACACATTGAAGTCATCCATTGAAATAAAAAGGAATGAACTCCTGATACAGACAAAAGCTGAATCTCGAAAACTTTATACTAAGTGAAAGATGCCAGACACCAAAGGCTACATACTGTGTAATTCCACTTATATGACATCCTGGAAAACAAAAAACTATAAGGTCAGAAATCAGGTCAGTGGTTGCAAAGCTGCAGATGTGAGGAGGAGATGGGTCATAAAAAGGCATGAAGGAACCTTTGGGTGGGGGGGTGGGAGTGTTCTATAAATTCACTGTGGTGGTCACATCCCTCCTATTTCAAGTTTCATCCAATTATATACCTAAAATGGGTGAATTTTACTTTAGGTAATCTACCAGTATACCTTACTTAAATGACAACAACAAAAAAAAGGAAGACATGCTCAAGATAGAAATTGTGAAAATGGAGAAAGGTGTGAAGAAGAAAATAAAATTTATCTTTAATCTCACCAGCCAGGTACTCACTTCAGGTTTCCCATTTTGATACATCTTTCTGGATTTTTTTCCCCGTGCATACAGTATAAGTTCATGTGACAGCTTTTTAAAAACAACATTATTATGATTTTCCATTATCATTCTTTCTGGCCTCAGTCTTTTTTTTTTTAAACATCTTTATGGGAGTATAATTGCTTTACATTATTGTGTTAGTTGCTGCTGTATAACAAAGTGAATCAGCTATATGTATACATATATCCCCACCGTTCCCCCCTCCCCATGTCCTCAAGTCCATTCTCTAGTAGGTCTGTGTCTTTATTCCCATCTTGCCCCTAGGTTCTTCAAAACTTTTTTTTTTTTTAATATTCCATATATGTGTGTTAGCATACGGTATTTGCTTTTCTCTGACTTACTTCATTCTGTATGACAGACTCTAGGTCCATCCACCTCACTACAAATAACTCAGTTTTGTTTTCTTTTATGGCTGAGTAATATTCCATTG
Organism: Neophocaena asiaeorientalis asiaeorientalis; assembly: GCF_003031525.2. Taxonomy (NCBI): domain Eukaryota; kingdom Metazoa; phylum Chordata; class Mammalia; order Artiodactyla; family Phocoenidae; genus Neophocaena; species Neophocaena asiaeorientalis. The sequence goes on from NW_020174561.1 coordinate 3,784,040, forward strand.
TATATATGTGCCACATCTTCTTTATCCATTCATCTGTTGGTGGACACTTAGGTTGCTTCCATGTCCTGGCTATTGTAAATAGAGCTGCAATGAACATTTTGGTACATGACTCTTCTTGAATTATGGTTTTCTCAGGTTATATGCCCGGTAGTGGGATTGCTGGGTCGTATGATAGTTGTATTTTTAGCATTTTAAGGAGCCTCCATACTGTCCTCCATAGTGGCTGTATCAATTTACATTCCCACCAACAGTGCAAGAGGGTTCCCTTTTCTCCACACCCTCTCCAGCATTTACTGTTTGTAGATTTTTTGATGATGGCCATTGTGACTGGTGTGAGGTGATAGCTCATTGTAGTTTTTTTTTTTT